>NC_137799.1:33334988-33704988 GCF_963383645.1 Muscardinus avellanarius
GACTTAATCAATAATCAAGCATTTTCTTGGGAAACTACTTGATGATTGCCGTCAAAAATACAATGATGAGTTAAAATAGACATGATTGCAGCTTACTGAGCATTTCCAGTTCAGTGAAGAAGCTAAGAGTCTGGATACTAATCAAATGATAACATAACTAGATCTAAAACTTCATCTGTCTGTATACTATGAGGACTTACGAAAGAAGAATCTGGTCTACACAATAAATTACTAACCTGAGAGAAGAAGAATAAATGGGTGAAGAAATATGAAGAAATACTGACGACATGAATCAACTGGACAAATGGGTATAGAGTGCCTGCCAGGTGACAGCCGTCACAGCAGGGAAGCATGACACACAAAGGAATGAAAGTTGGTCTGTAAGCTAGGGAAAGTATCATGGGCAGAATTTTGCTACTCGATATCAGTGAGAATGTTTCATTATTTTAACTATCTGAACTTGTGTCTTAGTCTATAAAATAAGAAAATCAGGCTGGACATGATGGCGCACACTTGTAATCCCGCACTTGGGAGGTGGAGACAGGAGGATCACGCTGGTTCTAAGCCAGCCTCGCTGGTTTAAGAGACCCTGTTTCCAAAAAAAATACAAAATAGGCCTGGGAGTGTAGCCCAGAGGTAGAAGGGTTTCCAAGAACCCCAGTACCACAAATAAATAAATAAATAAATAAATAAATAAATAAATAAATAAATAAATAAATGTAAATAAAAAATAAAATAAAATAAGAAAATCACACCTGAATGTTTTTGATCAGACTATCTGGGTTCAAATCCCAGGTGCAACATACCTTGGATAAATGACAAACTTCCTAAACTTCAGTTCCTCCATCTGAAAAAGGAAGATAGTGAAAACAGTAGGTTTCTTGAGTAGATCAGAGGAGATAATTCATGAAAAATATGAAATATTGCTTAAACAATTACCTAGACTGCATAGCTTATATGTACAAGGTGCTCTATTAGTACAGATAAATAAGCAGTTAATTACTTTTGTTATCACTCTGCATAGGAGAGCAAAGTAGATAAGACTTAAGACTTCACATAGAAAAGCTCAATGTAGCTGGTGGTGTTGCATGCTTGTAACCCCAACATTTGGGAGGCGGAGACAGGAGGATCACGGTTTGAGAACAGCCTCTGCAACTCAGTGAGACACTGTTTCACAATAAAGAATAAAAAATAGGGCTGAGGGTTTAGCTCAGAGGTAGAGCACCCCTGGGTTCTATCCCCAGCACTGCAAAATAATTTAAAAAAAAGATAAGAAAAAAATCTCAATGTAGAGCTTAAAAAAATGAATACTTGTTGGTCAGATGAAATGCTGATGAATTTGCTTTGCTCAAGCCAAAGGGCAGCAATGTGCTTCTGTGAGAACTGCCAGGGGGTTAGAGGCTCAAGGAGACTTTTAAGAAAATGGTGATGAGTTCCTTCTAGTAAATATCTTCTCTTCAGTTAGTGCCACAAACTGGAAGGCAGGATGATGGGACGGAAGATCATAAGGGCTTTGAAATAAGACAGACTTGGATTCTAATCCAATCCTGACTGCTTCCAGTTGTATGATTGCATGCCAATTATGTCACTTCTCTGAGCTTCTTTTTTTGTTTATTTTTTATATTTTTATTGGTGCAATGTAATTATACACCATAGTAAGATTTGGAGTAATAGAAACATGCATGCACACATCACTTAGTGTATTTCTCTCTATTAAGTATACTGATGTTTAAAAGGAAGTAGCAATGGTTCCTCCTACGAAGCCATTATGAGGATTAAACAAGATAATGTCCATAAAGTGCCAACTTCCACGTTTGGCACATAACATATACTCAGTAAATGTTAGCTGTTATGATTACTGTATGTTTCTGCCCCATGAAAATTACACTGGCATACGTTAGAATTTGTTCAGTGGGTGAAGTTATTACACTAAATATGAGAGTATTCCATATTACCTCCTCAACAGTGGGGTATCCAAAGAAATATCATGGCTGACAAAATGATCAGAGTTCCTATGACAGTGATTACAGGAAGTCTTTTCTACTTGAAAACATGATGAATGTTTCTGTATACCATCCCAATATTAAAAATACACCTATAATATCAACACCAGAAGGACAACAATTGCTAATATCTTAATGTATTTTCTTTCCAGGTATGTATGCATGTTTGTGTGTATGGATTCATCTGTGATATTTATGGGTAATCAGAGTATTTAAATAAATATATACATATTTAATTTTTGTTATGACATATAAAAACTTGTTCTTATTTTTCATAAAGCATTTGCCTTGTTTTACTAAGTACACTTTACAAACATGATTTATAAGTTACATTCTATAAGGATGTCTTATATAGTTTATTAAACTATTGTCATGTTGTTAGACCTTTAGTATGTGTGGCAAAACAAATTTATCTTTAAATATAAGGTATCTGTTACCATGTTCAGTGAGTTCCTAATCTTTGGAGGTTATAAGTGACTTGAAAACCTAATTATTTAAATAATAAACTCTCCTGCATAAAAGGAAATTGCAAATAAATTTACATCGATATTGTCTATGTTGTCAGAATGTTTATAAACTCCATGAGGCCCATTCATGGATTCCTTATCCCCAGGGCTTCAATCAAAACCAAAGATATAAAACATGTCAATAGGAAGCAGAACAAAAACCATGCAAAGATATTACAACAATTTTAGAGAAGTACAGTCTCTAAAATACTGTTGATTACAGGATATTTATCATTTTCACAATATGGTACAATCTTAGTTTGTTCTTATATTTGAAATGGTGCAAGTTTTAGATTCCCTATCAGTGGTTCTCTACAACTTTCATTGAGTAGTATTTCACGTGATGGCTCCTTTTTATCCTTAGTGATGTGAAGGCTCCGCAGGACACCCCAGGCACCAACTCTCCTAACAGCAAGGTCTTGTATCCTGCGGACCCATGATACTAAGTGTATTCCTGCTACTCCTCCCTTCTAGTGCCCTTAATTGCAGTACACACCATCTTTAGAGGAAATATACAGCATGACTCTGCTTTGGAAGATACTGTTAATTAAAGGAATGAGAACCTGGGCGCGGTGGCTCACGCTTGTAATCCCCACGCTTGGGAGGCGGAGACAGGAGGATCGCGCAGGTTCGAAGCCAGCTGCGCTGGCGTAAGAGACCCTGTTTCAAAAATATAAAATAGGTCTGGGAGTGTAGCTCGGAGGTAGAAGGGCTTCCAGGAACCCCAGTACTACCAAAAAAAAAAAAAGGAATGAGAACGTTTCATCATACCAAAAAAAAATAAACTTAACCCACTTCACATATATTTTAACATAAAGACTGATAAACATAAAAGAGACATTCACAACATTGGATCTGGTGTATTATCACCCCAGCAAACAATATTTTAACTTGATCTCTTCATAGTTCTAACCAATAAGGATTATAATCTTTAATTTATTATCTTAATTATATACTTTAATATGTACTATACAACATGAAGGTGATCCAACATGCCAATTTGCACAGTTTACAAAGAATTCTAAGAGGTTTACAACATAAAGGAAAAAATTTTTTGTACTTTTAGTTTGTGGGTTCTCATCTGTTTGCTTCTGAAGATAGAATAATTACCAATGTGAAAGCCAGGCATGGACAAAGATGTGGCTTTGCCTGCACATTTCTATGGCATATTTATGTCTCTGTGTGCTTTTAAAATGGTCTAAATAATCTCTAGGTTCCAAAGAATGATAGAAAAGGAAAACCTTAAAGATAATTCTAAGAGTAATTTCTGTGAATGCCATTTCTTTTTCTCCCTTATAGCTGCATCATCCTTCCCAAGGATTTCGCTTTGGGACTGTCCGAGAAAGCAGTGCTGAAGATTATGTGCGCCAAAGCTTTCCCGAGATGCATGAGTATATGAGAAGGTACAATGTACCAGCTACCCCCGATGGAGTGCAGTATCTAAAGTGAGTATCAACCTCCTAGATCCTAAATATTCTCCATGAAAGAGAGTTATTTTTCAATTTTGTTTTATAAATGATAGCTATCAGCTATCATATAGGTATATCATATAGCTATAACTATACCCACTATGAGCCGGGAATGGCTGCACATGCCTGTAATTCCCAGTGCTTGGGAGGCTGGAGGATCACAGGTTCAAAGCCAACCTCAGCAATTTAGTAAGGCTCTCAGCAACTTAGTGAGACTGTGTTTTAAAATGAAAAACAGACCTGGGATATATCTCAAAGATAGAACACCCCTGGGTTCAATCCCCAATATCACATGATAGAGATGACAGATAGATAGATAGATTGATTGATTGATTGATTTGCTGATTGATTTCAATAATAACTCATGCTGTATGAGGTCCGGGAGGCAGTATAGCAATATGGATTTATGTACACTTAATTATGTGACCTAGAATACCAGTTACCAAGTTGGCAGTAGCTTTTCTGAAGAGTCAATAGAATCATTAGTATAGCAGATGGTGGGGGAAACAAATGTTAGCCCAACATTACTTGAGAAAACAATAGTGTTGGAATTATCAAACACACATGGAATGTAGCCAGAGGATAATGTGTTCCAAAGCAGCCCTTTCCTTCACAGTGAATCTCTAAACCTATAGAATTCCTACTTTTACCATGAAGAAATAGATTTTTATCTTTAAAGATTTCCTGTGGAAAAGAAATGAGATAGAAGGCAGTGATTCTCATTTCTGCATCCTTCTGATCAGAATTTATGGGAAGCAATCAAAGGCAATCACATTACCATGGCAGATTATCCGAGCCTGTAATTCACTGCAGCCAAATGCAAAGAAGGTCGGTGGGTGCAGTTTTATGTTTCTCTAGTCTGCCTGGGAAAGGTAATAATGGCTCCCAATGAACACCACTGCATGGCAGTGAGATGTCCCCTCCCTCCTTCCTGATGGAGTAGAACATCCAAACATCCAAACTCTATAATAACTGCTCAGCACAAGAAAACTAGTTTGTGCATAATCAGTGACAACAACCTCCCAAATGGACAGCAGGTCCTGTCACCTCAAATTTTTCTTTTTTTTTTTCTTTTCTGCAGTACTAGGGATGGAACCCAGGAACGTTCTACCTTTGAGCTACAAACCCAGCCCTTTTTTATTCTTTATTTTGAAACAGGGTCTCACTGAGTTACAAAGGGCCTCACTCAGTAGCTGAGGCTGTCCATGAACCACGATTCTCCTGTCTCAGCCTCCCAAATGCTGGGATTACAAGTGTGCACCACCAGGCCCAGCTTCAAATTCTTTTTTTAAGAAAGAGAGGAAATAAAGAAAGGATTTTATGGTACACAGGGGCTTGGTGTTTCTTAAGAGTTCTAGTAATAGGCCTCTTAAACAATTTTATGGACTTTTAACTAGAGCTTGGAGAGGAAGCCATGTGCTCTTAAATTTGCAAACCTATACATGAAGTTTAAGTACCATAAAACGGCACTTTTAATTTTGCAAAAACATCAAAAAATTAGAGTACCTCTCTGATACAGAGTTTAGAGCTCCAATGTCTCCCAGATTCTTCTCTCTACTCCCTCCTTGAGACCAATGTATGGTTGAGAGAAAGAATAAGATGTCAGGGAGATAGTAATGCTCCCAGCTGAACAATAATGTCTGATAACCTGGGCTCTGCTGGCAGTGAGCCTAGGACGAGATGAACCACTGCTGCAGCTCCCAACTGTTCTGCTCCACTTTGCATTCATTTATTCCCCTGTCTTTACCTGAGAAGCCTCTCCTGCCCACCTTTGGCCCCACCCTAACCTGGAGTGAAGCAACCACTAGAAAAATAGGTACGACAGAAAAGGCCCAAAAGAAGTAAAGTGTCTATGGTAATACAGCTAACAAAAGCAAAGTCCAGACAGAACCAGGTCTCTGTAATCCAACCACTGCTGAGGCTGGTTTGGAAACCATAAGTGAGTAGGTCCTTGATGTTCAAAGAATAGTCCATGTCCCAGCCACATATTACTACCTGTGTTCCAGTTAGTATCTGAGGACAAGTTAGAAATGCAGAAATGTCAGGCCCCATCCCAAACAACCCTATGGCATCAGAATCTGCATTTTAAAAAGGTCCTCAGGTAATGAATTTGACTACATTGTCTATGTGCATGTGCAAATATGTAATAATGAATTGGAGTATTATGTTTAATCATAATACTTCAACAGAAAAAAATTCTGATTAGAAATAAACAAAACAAACAAAGAAGCTCCCCAGGTGATTTCCTGATTAATATAAAATAGGAATATAGTCATAGCCTAGCATTATTAATGCCTTCTCACTTCTTCTCTCTGAGCCTCGTCTCTCCACATTTGACCTAGTCACTTTGATGCTCACAGTCCCCACATTACCCCCTGGCATTCCTAAGCTCTGACCTACAGGAAGAAACACCCAGTCATCTCTGAAAGACAGGTTCTTCTGTGTAAACCTGTTCTCTCCCTTCAAAATTCTCCTGGGTTTATACCTGTTTCCATAGGGTCCTGATTCCTAAGGCGACAGTTCCATAATAAGCTAAGCCCTATTGAGATGTTCATTTTTAATACTAAAATATGATTTTGTGGTGTGTAGTATGTATTTTAAGTGAATGTTCAAAAAATAGCATGATTCTACAGCAGGAGAAACAATTGGAGGCCCTGCCAACAACATGGGTGATTCAACCTGTCTAGAAGCTGCTTATACCTGGATCACTCCCAGCCGCTTCCTCACCAGTGACTAAGGGTCCCACGGGAGTCTGTGGCTGATTGCTTCCTGCCTTCCTAAGCAATAGAAATCTATTATGCCTAACTGCACTCCCCAGTCTAAAATCAAGAGTAGCTATTTAAGGATACCGAGGACACTGGGCCTCAGGAATGACTGGATCAAAAACAGAATTGAATTTCAATGTTTTTCTCTCATATTGCTACCACAAATATTTGTAGACTTATTAGTAAATGGTGATTTGTTGCAATGCATAGTACATGTTGCTCCCTCAGGGTACATTCTACTGCCATAGTGGCAGTCAAACTCTGATTGAAGAATCATGTCAGCTGAGAGTTTGATTTTATTGCCAAGATTCCTTTAAGTTTCCTTATTAATTCTTAAGGGTCAATTTGCATGCCCAACCTTTTTTCTTCCTCTTCTTCAGTTTTAGTAGTACTAAAAGGATTGAACCCAGAGGTCCTCTACATCTGAGTTATACTCCCATCCCTATTTTAATTTTTATTTTGAAACAGGGCCTCGCTAAGTTACTGAAGCTGCCCGCAAAACTGCAATCTTCCTGCCTCGGCCTCCCAAGTACTGGGATTACAAGCATGCGCCACCATGTCCAGCTATCCAACCCTTTTAGAAGCTTCCTACTGCTATGGCTATGGGAGATGTTTTCATTTTGGTTGAAGTTCAACACGGGGATTGTCATAACTTAGATCCAATACCCCTGGGAAAGAGATGCCTTTTGCATCGTCTATTTCACTTCCTGAAAGATGAAGGAAAGAAAGCAATGGTAATTGAACCAAAAGTTGACATTAACCCATTATGTGTCCATCTATGTAAAGATGTGTTTCCTGACAGGTATCTAAAGATGTCTTTCTTTCTCTTTTAAATATTTGCGGAACCCTAGCCAAATTCTCCTCTGCACTGAATTTGAATGGCCACATTCCTGGTGCTAAGAGAGAAAAGATTGAGATCAGATGGAATAGGGAAGACTTGTTTTCTTTGCAAATCTCTTTAGACAACTCTGTGAGTTTAACAGCCTCTCTTAAATGGATGTGTGTCCTACACTTTTCTAAAAACTATTTGAAGTGTCTGAAAACAAAGAAGTCACCTAGACAGTTCCCTTTAATGCCCCCCCCTTCCTTTTCCTCTTTATAAGTAGAAGCTCAGCCTATTCTGGGTTATGGCCTTCATCTGGGCCATTTCTGTTCAAAAAATGTGAAGACTTTCACAAAGGATGTCCAAGGTACATGACTGGCAATTTAAGTCTATTGCTGATTCATCAATACAACTCAGGGGTACCTACCTTAAATTATTAATTCATGAACTATATACTGGTATGGGAGTAAGCCATGTGTCTCTGGAGATGTCTTAATAAATTAGGCCACTGAGATCCATCACATAAGCTTCCTCTTCCATTTTTTGAATGTTATCCCATGGACTTAAAGAGATCATAACTTCCTTTTTCAAAGAAGGCTAGATCTCTTCTAAGTACATCCCTAATATCTACTCCTAAGAATAAAATAATGCCTGATCTTTGAAGAATATGATATTGACTGTGACAGAGGAAAAACTGAAACTTCAACATTTGATTGAAGAGACCACCTGGCCCCAAGACTTGCTAAGCTTTGTCACCTGGATCAAAATACTTCAACGCCGAGCCCCTCTTTCCTCATTGGTTATGTCACAAGCTGTATGAGTGATAAAATGCATGGAAGACAATGAATACAACACCTATCACAAGTTGATGTGGCAATATAGAGGAATTAATCTTCTCTCTGAACCTTTCTATTTAGTTTGGAGTCACTCTGGCTTTGTTGTTAAGTTTCAAAATTATGGAAGAGACCTGGTAGATAAACCCAAAGAGAAGAAATCATTCCCCTTTTTAAGAATACCTGCTTCTCCTAATCTGTACTCCACAGGTCAGCAAGATACCCATACAGCTGAGTGGGCAGCCTGCAAGCTTGTGCTTCCCTTAGTGTCCAGATTTCTGTCCCCTAAACAAAAGCCAACTGTCAGGCTTAGTGTTTCCTGACCATTAATGAATCATTTTCACTTTTCTTCTCTTGGTCTTAAATACAGGAATGATCCAGAGAAACTAGACGCCTTCATCATGGACAAAGCCCTCCTGGATTACGAAGTGTCAATAGATGCTGACTGTAAGCTTCTCACGGTGGGGAAGCCGTTTGCCATTGAAGGTATTAATCAGTCATTCCTGATTCACTTTTACTCAGGATGTGCTCAGTTTGCTAACCTAGCAAGTCACAAATGCCAAAGTCAGAGGCAAAGAGCCATTTGTCTTCTCTTGCTTTCATTTTCAACTCATAAGCACTTAGCTATTAAGTTGCTGAAGTTAGGAATTTGTTTTTCACCAACTCAACAAACATTTATTCATGCAGTTGTTAGGGGGAAAAAAGTAATTGTTTCCCAAGTGTATTGGTTCAAATATCTGGGAGTGTTTGTAATGAAGATACAGTTTTAATTTAATCTGCATTTGGGGTTCACTGATATTTTTTGTTTTTCTGGGATTTTGTTGTTGTTATTGTTGTTTTGTGTTGCTGTGGGTTAAACATAAAGTGTTCTACAAGCTAAGCAAGCCCTATTTCACTGTGCTGCATCCTTAACCTTCTAATATATGTTTTGAATGGCAAAATACTATAATAAATCTGATAACAAAAAGTCTAGAATGATCACATTCTATGACTGAAAGAGCCCCAATACTGATCTAATCCAATCTATGTGTTGGACAAGAAAGTCCAAGGATATTTTATCACATATTCATAATCCTAAAAATGAAAATATTGGGATTAAAATCCACATCTCATGGCCACTAGTTGGAAAATAAATAGGAAAAAAATCCCACTCCATATTTTAGTACCCTTTAGTGTCCTAAACAAAAACCTTGTCTGGGGCCCCCAGTTTTGCTCTTTTTCCCACTGGCAGCAATTTTTGCTTCCAATTAGATCAACCAATCCATCAAACTTCAGAACCAAAGAAGGATTGCTTTGTCAGTAGCTTCTTTCATTCTGAGTGACAGTTGATATATGGAGCTGATAGTTTGAACCAGCAAATTTCACATCTCCCAATTCCCAGCTTCCCCTCTCTGACAGTACATGCTAGCTCTCAAGACAGCCATCTCACTTGTCAGAAAACACTTTGGCTTGAAACAATCCCATGGGGGTGCCCATGTCCTATTTCTAGAAACCTGTGTCTTGCTGTATGTTAAGTAGGGTATCAAAACTATTTTTTTTTGTAGTACTGGGGTTTCTGGAAACCCTTCTACCTCGGGCTAAACTCCCAGACCTGTTTTTATATTTTTTATTCGGAAACAGGGTCTCTTAAGCCAGCACAGCTGGCTTCGCACCTTCACCATCCTCCCGTCTCCACCTCCCAAGTGCGGGGATTACAAGTGTGCGCCCCCACGCCTGGCAATAAAGACTATTCTGATTCTCGTATCCTAAATTCCCAACCATAGCTGGTCTCTGTCTGCCCTAAACACATCAGCAAAATCTCCATTTTTCAATCTTTGCTTTTGTGATGAATGAGAACATAACAGCTATGCTGTTCCTTTGACCCTTCTCCTAGGACAAATCAGAATCCTATCCAGGCAAAATTACTCCCACCTGAACCAGAGGTGGGACTCAGGAAGAGAATGGTAGTGGCCTTCTCAAGACTATAATCTAACATAGCAAAGGCATGAGAGAGAGAGAGATGTACAAAGGATAAGAAACCAAAATAATATTCAGTATATTCACGGTATACTCCCATTTTAATATAACAATGGAAAAATTCCTATTTTTGTGGCAGCTTGGAATATGGAAGGGATGTAATATTTTATTTCTGTCCTAAATGCAGTTAGTAATTGAGTTTCCTCCTACCATAGTAGCTACTAATGATGAATAATTTCTAGGGGGCATAAGAACAAGGGGCTTCATTTTCTACCTTTGTCTTCTGGGAGCAACCCTGTCTTGTCTAAAGGCAGAGGTAAGATGGCTTGTTTGCCTCTGCTGGACCCCAGTGCCAGCTGCCACACAATAAACTCCCCACTGGTTCCCTGGTTGCATTTCCATCTGTGCTCCTGAGACTTAGTATCTTGCAGTTCTTAACATCTCTAGACACCGCATTGTTCTCCAAGAGAATAAACAAAGTGGCACATGGAAGAGGTCTCCCTACAAGACAGAAGAACATATGCAGATCTGAATTGATGACATTAGCATCATTATTGATTTGGACTCAGAATCAATGGGGTGCAAATAACAAAACTTAATTCAATACTGTCAACAAGATTCCAAAACAAGATTCAAAAAACAAAACCTGGAAATGTACAAAGGGAAGATGTGTGTAAGTTACAACAGAAAGAAGAAAGAATCATAAAGACTTGTAAAAGTCTTGATTGCTAACTTTTTTTTGAAGATTTAAAGAAGTTTATTAAAAGTATAGAAATACAGAAAATAGAAATACAGCCCCATGCCAGAGTGGCATGGAGGGGTGACTCGAATGAACACACCCAATTGCTAACTTTTAAAAATGCTAATCTCAAGGATTTTTTTTTGTGTGTGTGTGTGGTACTGGGGTTCTTGGAAGCCCTTCTACCTCCATGCTACACTCCCAGACCTATTTTTTATATTTTTATTTAGAAACAGGGTCTCTTAAGCTAGAGCGGCTGGCTTAGAACCTGCGCCATCCTCCTGTCTCCGCCTCTCAAACTCAGGGATTACAAGCGGGCGCTGCCACGCCCGGCTCAAGAATTTTTAAAGAACTATTTCCCAATGAAATTTTTTTCAAATATTATATGCACTCCTTTAGCAACACTCAAGTTTTTGAACTCATTAAAGTACAAGCTTTATTATGCAGTTAGACTGTATAAGTGTAAAAATATAATCAGAACAATATATGACAAATGCTTGCCCACTTAGCTTACAGGGATGTTTTATATACCTAACTATAGCCTTTCCCATAGTCCAGCACAATGCTAGGCAAATAACAATTATGTATTAAATAATATGCTACTAATTATATTGCTCATTAGTTAAAATTTGAACTAAGCTAACTTACTAATGTAGTTAATCAAAAGCATCCTAGGAGTTTGCACACACTTTCTCAGATGTTTAAATAATTTCAACAACTGTGGAGGAAAAACAGAATCCATTGATTTCTTCACCCAGAATGTACATTCACTCAATACAGTACTCGTATCACAGTAATTCAGTGTGACTACTACAATTTTCTGAATGTTTTCATCTGCCCTGAAATTCATATGTTAACACATAATCTACAATGTGGTGTTACTAGAAATTGGGGTTTGGGGGAGGATTAAATCATGAGTGTTCCATCTTTATAAAGCAGGCTTAGCATTCTTATAATGTAGGCCCATGGGAGCTCATGCACCCTTTCTACCATGTAAGGAAACTGCTATAAGTCACCTATAAACAAGAAATCAGGTCCTCACCAGACACTGAATCTGGTGACACCTTGATCCAGACTTCCAAATCTCTAAAACTTTCAGAAATAAAGATCTGATGTTTATAAGCTACCCAGTCTTTGGTATTTTGTTATAACAGCTCAAACAGACTAAGATAACTACTAAGTACCCTTCCCAACTTCACACTTCTTTAGTTTTAAATAGTAAAAGTAAGGCTAATAAGAGATTGTGATTCCACATTGAGTCTGAACCCCATTCATGAGTACTATTTGTTACTAAAGAATGCACCATAGGATAAATCAAAACTATCAACAAGTAAAGAGCATGAGACAAGTCTTCAGTCAAATTAAATACCATATACCAGAACCACCAAGACTTATTATGTGCTGGGGGGAAAATAAAGTGTTAAGATAAATGAAAACACAAATGTATACATTTGAGAACTTGACAATGTAACTGCACAGTGATGATTTGTGACCTTTCTGCCAAAGATCTTTGACAGGTTTTGAAGCTGTTTTTTTTTTACCTGCTTTCAAATGATTATTTAATATAGTGCTTGAAACATTAGCTCTGGAATCTGGGGCCTTGGATTAAAATAGAATTGCTGCCACTAATTGGAAAATTTCTTAATCTGTTTTTCTAGTTCCTTATCTGCATAATGAGAATCTGAATAACACATTTATGGTAGAATTTTCGTGAGGATTAAGTAAAATAATACATATAGAAACATGCCTGTTCTATAGGAGGTACTTGATAACTGATTATTCAGTATAATAAATTGATCAATTGAGACAAATGAGCTACAAAATTCTCCCAGGATAGCCTTCATAGATTTCAGTTTCTCCTACACACTCTCTGCCCAATTTGATATGCTGAGGATAAGGGAAAGCCATGTCTAAAATACTCTTTGTAACTGGGACTATTACAATATGTTCTCTCTTATTGTCCCAGATTAGCTAAATATGGCATTCCCCAGGACACAGTGCAAAATTGAATTTCTCTTCCTTCCCGTAGCCTTTTTAACCCTATCTGAGATCTTATTTTCAAAATATATATTTTCCAACCACATTTCCTGAAGATTATTTAGTCTATGAATTTCTAACTACACATTTGCTAGCCAAAATATATTTCCACTGCTCCCAGCTGAGTAAAGCTGATTCATCCATGGGGAAAAAGATCAGGATTCTATTCTGAAAATTGTTCTCTTGGGCTATTAAGCTGTATCCAATTTCCAGAGTGCCTGATGCCTTCATCTTTAGGGTTGAGGGATTCTATTTTGCTTCATCTGTCAACCACAAAATAGTCAATTCTGTCTTTATTGCAAAGCCACATTTCTAATGATAATGAAAGCAACTCAGGCTGAGTCAGCAATTTAAAAATAGGAATTCTTTGAACAATGAACACAATCAAATTCAAAAGGCAACTGATAAAACAGAAGGATGGAAACCTTTGAGGTTACTGTTTTATGTTTATGAATAAAATAGATTTTTAAGTCTTTTAACAAATACCTCTTTTTATTGCCACATAATTTTTTACTATTTCATTCTTCATTCCACATGTACAATTTGTTTTAATTATTAAATAATAATTTTTAGCCAAAGTGGTGACACATGTCTTTAATTCTAGTACTTAGGAGGATTTCAGGTTCTAAGACATCCCCAGCAAGTAATGAGACTCTCATAAACCTAGCAAGACCTTGTTTCAAAAAAAAATTAAAAATAGTAGGCCTGAAGTTCTAGCTTGGAGGTAGAATGCCCCAGGATTTAATCCTCAATACCACAAAAAATGTTATTATTAATGGTATTAAAATATTAATACATAGAACATATATTAAAATATAAAATTAGAAAGGATAATAATATATTTTATCAGTCAATTGCAAATTAACCTAGGAATGATGGAGTGGAGTGGTTTAATATTTATTACTTTCTCTGTAGCAATTTTTAATAAGTCTCTACAACTTCAACATAATTTTTTTCCTTCACGAATTATTTTACTTCTGTTACAGTACCAAAATTCTACTCTTAGAATATGTAGATTTATCATAAGTCTTCATTTCAATTTTTAAAATTTTTGAAATATTTTGTCTCATCTACCAAAAATGAGTCAGTCTAAGATGTTTCTCTTCTGTTCCTTTGATAGCAATCTCTCTTTCCTCTGAACTGCCAGAAAATTTTATCTGTCTTCTCAGTTGTTTTATGTTACTTTTATTGAATTTATGATTCACTCATCTTTTTATCCAAGAAAAGCCATGTAACTTTCTACAGTTCCGTTACTGGTGCTGTTATTGATGTATACTACATATACTCCCTTGGTACCAGAAACTTCTCATGGATAGACTCTGTGTCTAATTTGACTTAATAACCCCATAGCAATTGGAGAAGTGCCTGGCACAGACTATGCATCAAACACTTGTTTGTGGAACTAATGAATGAATGAATAGGTGTGCAATAAAATGTTTATCAAAAGAAAAATGAAAACTATTCTACCATTATTACAACAATGTGGTTTGGAATTCTGAGCTTTATGAGGATGTTTATGAGAAACATGATTAGGTCCTTGCTGGGGTATTTTCTAGCATATTAATCATTTTCAAGTTAGGACTGTTCTTATACTTTATCAACACCACTTACTGGAAAGTGTATAAAAAATCTCTACCTGTGAACAATATGTATTTGTGTCTATTGAAAAAAACCACCAGTTTTGATGATGGTGGATGTTTTTATTATAGTTAAGAATTTTATTATTAAAATTATTACATATCTTGTGAAAGTTCAAATGTTACAGCAAAGTGTAAACACTCCACTTGAAAAAGAAGTGATTCTTCTTCCCTTCAAAAAGTCCCCCACCCTTCTGTCCCCACCCCATCCCCACTAGAAGTCTGGTCTGGACAGCACCCTACCCACACAGAATGGCTGGGATCTCTGCACATGCCAGGCAGGGTGATTTCTTTGTGTGTGACTGTTACAAAATTTCACTTTTCAAACTGAAATCAAGTGTTTGTTTGCTCAAATAAGGGGAGAATTATTTTTATTATTATTATCATCATCATCATAATCATTATTATTTTCTGAAATGTCAGCATAGTACTTTTCTATTTTGTTGTTTCCCCAAAAGACCCATCAGTCTGGGAGAGCATTAGGAGTGGAAATCATGTTGCTTGGGATGCCGGTTTCTTTATATATGATTGTGGATTTTTAATGTGTCACCTGACTTGGGATATTACATCAAGATGGCTACAGTGACAGAGTTTGTACTAAAGAGGAGGAAGTAGGTCAAGTATCCCTTGATTCTTGACTGGTTGTGATGTATATGGTGTAAAGAGATTTAAGAATCAAACTGGCCTGCCTGAAAATTCTGGCTTTGCCAATCACTAGCTATGTGGCGCTGGCAATTCACTTAGTCAATCTTCAAGTCTCTAAGGAATACACACTCTGCCATGTGAAGTGATGTCTATTGCATAGTAGGCTCAGAATGTCCTAACTTCTATTATTAGTATTCCAGAGTGATTTAACCCAACCATGTCCCACTATCTTAGGACACAATCTTGGTCTACAGCTGATTTTCACAATAAAAAATGAAAAGTGTTAAGAGAGTACCACTTTTGTTATAGCAAGCCCTCAGTAAATATTAGAAATTGTTGTTGGTAAAAACTATCACCTTATGGAGAAAACACAATATTCGGCAAACCTGGCCCAAACAAATTACCCTGACCATCAGCCCACTCTCAACAGATGGTTCCAAGTCCTCCTACACTGTGCTTTTACATGCTCCAGTTCTTCTCCCTCATGGCACCTGTCTCAATTGTAATAAAATAATCACTCTGCAATGTACTGTTTAGTACATCTCTGCAATAGACAGTCCATCGCAGCAGAGACCATATCTGCTCTTCCTTTGCTAAATCTTGACCACTCAGCACAGTACCTATTTATTCAATAAGATAGTTGCTGAACAAATGAATGAGTGAATGAATGAATGAATGTATGAGTAGGCGAGTCACTGGATATTGTTACACATGTACCTATTATGGTGCCTGGTATGTAAATAAGTGCTGAATAAATGTTTGTGTAGTTGAACTGTCAATAGCATTTATTAAAAGTTTCTAAAGAAAATTGCCAACTTCCTCGTAAAACATTACCCATTATTTTTAAAATGTTATTTAATGATAACATCAGCAGAAGAAAAAGCTGTCCGTCCAAAGTCTTTTATCAAAAAAGCCTTTTATCATCAGTCTTGCTTTTCAAACTAAAACGAGGCACAAAACAAACACTCAAAATAGCTCTTTGAGTGGAAAATTCTAATCATACTTCTGACATCCTCATCATTTTCTTGACTCCTCATTGTTAAGAAACAAACAAAATTATCAGAAAAAAACCTTATATTTTTAAACTCAAAAATTGTTTGGCATTATTTATTTCTAGTCTTTTGTTGATGACATGCACATCCCAAGCCCCATGTTCTTAAAAAAAAGAATTTGTGTATCTGCATTAAAAAACAAACAAAAACTAATATCGTCGGCACTGAGTTGTAAGATAGAACAATTATAGCAAGCATTTGTTTCCATTAATTATCTTTGGATCTTTGACAGGTTTTTAGTCTTTATCTGTAAAAACAAAACTAACTGCATTTTTAATTTATTTTCCTCAATTCATCTTAGGGGAAAAAAATCTCTTTTTTTAAACTATGCTATCCAATAGCTAAAAACAAAATATAGTTAATTAGCCTCTTTCACATGGTTCATCAAAGAAATTAACGGGGTGGTAATAGCTTGGAAACCAAGTGAATTTACGTAGTGTAAGAATACAGAACCTAAGATGACAAGATTTTCACGACAAATTATATCCATTTTTGTGCTTTCTTTCTCTCCCTTCCTCTGGTTCCTGTGCTCTTTCATGCTGCAGTCTTGGATGTTTATCATATTCATGTTGAATTCTAAATATAATTTCACCACATACATATTTCTAAAAATGCATTGTCTCATTTTGATTTTTTTTTACTTTTACACAGTGTTTTCATACTGCAGGTAATCTTTGGGGATGATGTGTCTTACTATATAGCACATAACTAAGAGTCATCCATATCATTGCATCTAGTTCTAGTTTGTATGTTTTACATTATATAATATCTCAGTCACTTATTGAAATATTTACTTAACATTTCAACTATTTATTGGAATATTTCATTAACCATTCCCTTATCAAAGAATACTTGAGTTGTTTCCAAATTTGCTATTATTAACAATGCCTCTAACAACCATATCTCCTGGTGTACTTGTGGAAGCGTTCTTTGAAAGTGCTCAAGAGCAAAATTGCTGGTTTTCAAGTATATAAATGTTCAATTAAAACAGATAATACTAAACTGTTTACCAAAGTGATTATGCCAATTTTCATTCCAACAAGCAGCACATAAATGGCCTTATTAATCCACATCTTTTCCAACACTTGGTATTACCTGACTCTTTTTTAATCACTGAAGTAACTTATTATAAGTTCTCATCGATGTTTTACTGTATTATATGTTCACATGGTCTTTTTACAGTATTCACAAATAAAGAGTAAAATAAATTTAAAAGGTAAAAGAGGATCATGTAGCAATAACAAAAAGAGAATATCATAAACCAAATATTATGAGTCATCAATTTTGTGTACTTAAACCCAGAGGATGTTTTCTGGGAGAAGGGAATAGGAAATCCTTGCCCTGGTATAGACCTCAAAGATTGCTTCTAAAACACAGCTGATCTAAAAGTAATCGAATCTAAGAATATTTTTTAGTCTTTTGAAGGAAAGATAGTGCAAATTCACCATTCCCCTGTTATCAGATTTGGTAGTAATATCAACAAGTATGGCAGCAAACTCTCAGAAACAGTGAGATAAAACTTTCACTCACATGAGATTTTATTTTCTTCTAGGATATGGCATTGGTCTCCCACCCAACTCTCCACTGACATCCAATATATCGGAGCTAATTAGTCAGTACAAGTCACATGGGTTTATGGATGTGCTGCATGACAAATGGTACAAGATGGTTCCCTGTGGCAAGAGAACTTTTGCTGTCACCGAGGTATGGAAACACCACTGACAATGTTGACACTATATATATATATATATATATATATATATATATATATATATATATCTTTACCTTGAAGAAGATAAAGAAATGTTGTTACCTGTGCTTCACAGTCAACAGTCTGGGCTATCTAATTCGCTCACTAGGACTCTCCATAATATTTGGATCACACTTAACTTTGCTCGAAAAGAGTCCATGGCTATAGGAATTTTCAGGGAAGCATATTTGTCTTAGATTTAACTGTGATGCTCTTTTAACAGGTAAATTCTAAATGTCTACTTACTACCATATCTCATATCCACAAATGCAGAAAAAAAATGCTGTTCTAAATTACAGCGATGGAATCTGGAATTGATGTTAACAATGTCTGGTTTAACCATGAATTGGTGGCCATGACACGGACTTCAAAATATCTTTTAATATTCAATGACAGCTTTGCTCACTTCTGAATGGTGACTATCTAGTAACAATTTTTTTATGGGCTTGAAAATTAGACAGTAATTAAACCAGTAATTCTTATATTACAGAACCATTTTAAACTGCAAATAACCAAATCTCTGCTTTTTATAGTTGGAAAACTAAGACCTAGATATTGCTCAAGTGAATTGCTCAAGGCACACACAAAGTCAAAATCTACTTTTGTTAAGTAGTCTGTATATACGGTGTAATTTAAAGGAACCCTACAAAATGAGGCAAAATTTAGATGATTAAAATAAGTAATTGAAGCCAGGCATGGTGGCACACACCTGAAATCATAGTACTTGGGAGGCTGAGACAAGAGGATTATAGGTTTGAGGACATCCTCAGCAATATAGAAAAACTGTGAGCAACCGAGCAAGAGCCTGTTTCAAAAATAAATACAAGCTGGGCATGGTGGCACACACTTGTAACCCCAGTACTTGGGAGGCTGAGATAGGAAGATTGCAGGTTTGAAGCCAGCTTCAGCAGCTTAGTGAGGCTTTCAACTTAGTGAACTCTTAGCAACTTTTGTTTCCAATAAAATATAAAATAAGTCTGAGGTGTAGCCCGGAGGTAGAAGGGCCCTGAGTTCTATCACCAATACCACAAAAATAAATACATACATACAAACATACATACATACATACATACATGCATGCATACATATATACAAAGGTCTGGGTGTAGTTCAGAGGTATAATGCTCCTGCATTCAATCCCCAATACCACCAAAAAAAAAAAAAAAAAGAAAAAGAAAAAGAAAATTAAAGGGTATAACCAAAGTTACAGAAAATTAAAGGACAAAATCACGTTTAAAAAAAAAAAAGAAAGAAAAAAAGAAGCCAAATAAAACTAGGCATGGTGGTACACATTTATAATCCCAGTACTTGGGAGGGTGAAACAGGAGGACCACAAACTTGAGGACAGCCTCAGCAAGTAGAGAGCTTCTCATTAACTTAGCAAAACCCTTTTTCAAAATAGAATTAAAATAGGGCTGGGGTAAAGATTTTAGGTATAGATTTTATTTGGAGATAAAATGCCCCTGGGCTCAATTTACCTCATCACAGAGGTAATGGTACCTCTATGTATCTGGTTCTCTTTCTAGATACTGGCAGTATCAAAAAAAAAAAACAAGAAGAAGCCAAATGAACAGGTACAAGTTCAGCCGGACATTTAAAAAATAAAGGCAAAAGCCGGGCGTGGTGGCACATGCATGTAATCCCCGTGCTTGGGAGGCTGAGACAGGAGGATCGCACAGGTTCGAGGACAGCCTCAGCTACTTAGTGAGACTCTCAGCAACTTAGTGAGACCCTGTTTCTAAATAAAATATAAAATAGGTCTGGGGGTATAGCTTGGAAGTAGAAACACCCTGGGTTCCACCCCTAGTACCACCAAAAAATTTAAAAAAAATTTTAAATTTAAAAAAATAAAGGCAAAAACCTAAAGCCAACAATAATAGCTCTGAATAGTCTCTGTTTGCCAACAACTCCCAAATTTGCTTTTAACATACACCCTTCTTCTAAGCTTCCCAGACCATATAGCCACCTTCCTTCCACTTGAATATCCTACAGGCATCTTAAAGTTTACTCATCAAAACCTGAAGCCTTGATCTTCCGTCCCAAATCTGCCTTTCCTCCTGTGCTTCACATCTTGGTAATGGTACCTCTGTGTATCTGGTTCTCTTTCTAGAAACTGGCAGGGATCCCCAATGGCTGAAATAACAAGCCATAACTTCTTCTCTAAAATATGTCTCAAATAGATCTATTTATTGTCATCCCTGCTCTCATCACCCTAGTCCAAGCTGTCAGACTCACCTTGACCACTATGAGAGTCTCCCGGCTGATCTCTCTGCTTTCTCTTCTGCCTTCCTGCAATTTTCTGTCCACATGACAGATGACTCTTCGGAGAGAAGCTTGAAGTGGCCTCCCCTGTTCATTAGAACAACACCTGGAATGCTGGCGTGGCCCACAGCACCTATGGGCCCGAGCCTACCTGCCCACCTTCTTTCTCAGCTCTCATTTGCCACTGTCTTCCCGGCTCACTAGAACTTCACCACAATAGGCTTTTTAATTTTTTTTTTCCTTTACAATGGGCATTTTAGGTAAAGATAAACCAGTGACTTCCCTGCGTTGGGGGTCCCTGTACCTGCTGTTGCCTCCTCCTCCCCCTCAAGTATCCCCCCCCAACCGCTGATAATTGCTCAGCTCTCAGCAAAAAAAAAAAAAAAAAATTCTTTCTTCAGATCCTGATAGATGCTAACCAATCTGAATGATATCTCCCATCATAATCTCATATATCTCGCAATTTTTAGTAGCAAGTGATTTATAATTTGTAAATTTCTCTATGTTAAGCATGTATTTAATCAGGCTATTACTTTTTTTTTGGTGGTGGTACTGGGGTTCCTGGAAGCCCTTCTACCTCTGGGTTACACTCCCAGACCTATTTTATACTTTTTTATTTTTGGAAACAGGGTCTCCTAAGCCAGCACGGCTGGCTTTGAACCTGCGCGATCCTCCTGTCTCCGCCTCCCTAGCTCAGGATTACAAGCGTGTGCCATCACGCCCAGCCAGGCTATTACTCTTAGTGTATCTCTTCATTAGGCTGTAAGAGTTCTGGGGACAAAGACTTTGTTTACTATATTCTCAATGCCACCTGTATAATAGGCACTCAATAAGTAATAGTTAAATAAATGAAGCAGAGAAACTGAACAACATACCTGAGAGAAGAAGCAGAAGGTAAGAACATAGAAGCTCCAACTTTGTAAGAAAACAAGCCAACAAGATGACTCCAAAAGTTTATAACCCCCAGTAACTCAACCCATAGATATCAATGTAGATAAAACGTCAAAGAATTCAAAAAGAGACTTGCTAAAGTGATCAATGAAGTAAAAGAATATTGAAGGAGTGAACTAAAGAGAAAAATTTAAAAAGTGAACTAAAGGATATGAAAAAGTATTAACAAAAAAGCTAGACATTCTAGCATGCATGAAGCCCTGGCTTCAGTACCCAGCACCACACACACACACACACACACACACACACACACACACACACATCTAAAATAGCTCTTATTTTTAAAAGTAACACTGAAAAACAGAGGGACAGATATAATTCCCAAAGTCACACTCCCAGAGATTCCTACTCAGCAACAAAGACCCACCTCCAACATGGCTGCCTTGAGGCCCGGGGTCATCCTGAATCCATAACAATCAGCAAAGCCATAACAATCAGCAAAGCCAGAAATTGTTCAAATGATGCACAAACAATACACCAAAATTTTTTTCAATCATGAGTTTTAATGGGCCAAATTCAACCACGAGCAGTTGGGAAATTCTTTATGTAGTGAGCTGCAAAAACTAGATTAGAGGCTGCTATCATATCAAATTTTGGTGGTTAAGATAACTCCAGGCCCACTTCCCAATCAGCTGAATTTGGAAGGGAGAAACATAAAAATGAAGAGAATGGAGGAGAGCTGTGTCCTTAATTAGAACCTCAGAGAAAGAAGCCAAAGAGGGTTTGGTGACGTCCTTATGTGTAGAGATAGGAGACTTCCAGCTTCAGGGAAGGCTATTATCACACATGGAGCTGCCCTTCCCCAGAGATGGTGACTGCATTGTGGCATGTCCTAGTGTATTCAATGGCAAGCTGTTTCATAATGATATTTATCTGTGTGTGTCTGAATAGTAATACATATTCTTGGGCCCTGACTGGCATATTTGTATTAATGACCTAAGACAGAATCTCAGGATCATCATCTCAGAACCTAAAGATAGAATGTAATTAGATGAAAAGAACCTTCAGCTCATTGGCTGTGAAAGCTGGATTTTCCTTTGCTCAATACACCAGTATATGGAAACTTCACCTGCTTTCCCCCACCCCACCCCAGCTTTCTCCTAGAAAAGGTCACAAGAAGAAAGCATGCCTGTTAGTTCTTTGCTTTCTTATTGCCTCAAATATCATGCACTCTTAAGCTGTGTTGGTGAAGAGAAACAAAGCTAGCTTTGAAATCAGACAAATCGTATTTGATGCCTACCCCTACCAAGCACTTATTTAGAAAAGTCATTTCATCCAGCTCCAAATCCACTTTTTCATCTCTCAATAGCACTTGAGGGGAAAATAAGACACAGTATAAAGAACATGGCTCTCCTAGCTCCGCCTCCCTCTACTCCTCCTGTAGCTGCCCAGAAAGAGGGGTGCTGGGCAAGAGCAGCATGGGCAGGATGCTGTGGATGGCACCTCTCCCAACAGGTGCTCCTGACCCTTGAGGAGGACAGTCCTGGGTTTATTTCTCACCTTAAATCCCTCTTTGCCAAGTACAGTTCTGGTCTATGTCTATTACCATGGAGCAATTACAGGCCTTTCATACCAAACAATATCCTAGTTTAGATAATGGCTTCTATGATCACCTAGTGCTAAAACATGAAGGTGATTCTCGTCTCATTTCTGCCAGTTGCCCATTAATGCATAGTCTCCTATAAGAACCTTGATCTATTCACCCCCCATCTCTTTACAAACCTCAGCTGTCTAAGCTGCAGATTCTCTGGAGGATTAAACTCACTTTTAAAAAAAAAAAATTCCAGGGCTTTATCTGCTTCCCAGAGTCACCCAGGAGATTGCAGGTCCAATTCTGCAGACCAGACTGCAGTAATTTTCCCAAGAGGAATTTTAAATCGACCTTACATGTTTCCCAGCAGCACCCCCCCCACACACACACACACACACCAAACTCTGCCTCTGCCACAGTGACTCTTTGTCCACCAATTCCATTGGGAAAATGTATAGCAGGGTGGAAAGTCCCTTCATATTCCTTTGACTCAACAGGAAAACATAAATTTTTTTCAAGCCTCTGAGTGATTTCAAAAGCTCCAGGACAACAGTTTTATGAAATCTGGTATTCTCAAGCCAGGGAAGAGAGGCAGCAGATCAGTTTAGCAAGCCCCCAAATTCTTTCAAGGTATTATTAAGACATATGATAAGATCTCTTTTTTGCAAGTGCCCTTTAAGTAATGGGTTGAATGACTGTATCCTTTAACTATATGAGACTAGTCATAAAAGAAGAGGAAACCTTGGGTGTGGGAAGGATAGTACATTCAAAGAGACAGAGAGTATTAAGAAAATATTTGCAAATCTATAAACCTATGGGTTTTTTGTTGGTTATTTTGTTTTGTTTTATTTTATTTTTGTGGTACTAGGAACTGAACCCAGGAGCATTCTACCTCCAAGCTACATCCCCAGACTTATTTTAATCTTTATTTGGAAACAAGGCCTTGCTAAGTTGTTGAGGGCCTCAATAAATTACTGGGGCTGGCTTTGAACCTGCAATCCTCCTGTCTCAGTCTCCCAAGTACTGGAATTACAGGAGTATACCACCATGCCCAGCTCAAATCTATGGTTTGAGGACTTCAACTCACATCATGCATTCTTCCCCCAGAAGAGTAAAGTAAGAGAGCTATTACCACCCAAGCTGGAGGGAGAAAATGAAGAGAATCATCCCTAAGAACATGGGGGAAGGGGACAGGAGGGGGCTTTCTAATAGCTGTGGCCATTTGATTAGGGCACAATCATCCCATGGAGACCTCACTGGAAAAGAACCAGGAATAAATGCCCTGTCTCAGTTCCCCCACACCCAACACCACTTTTCGTCATCTACCACTGCCTTAGATCAAGGGAGCCTGCCTATGTGATCTATAGAAATTACTTCCAAGGGCACAAGGAATGACAAAGAAAGGTGAAGAGTGTATCTGAAAGGGAAAAGAACGTCCAGCCCACCCTTCTGGCACACGAAGGGGGAATGAACCAAATTCGGGCAAGTATTTACAGCCTGACCATCCATGCATCCCCTTGCACCTTCAGGCAGAGGTTCAGTCTGCAGGGAGAGGGATCCTGCCTTGGAGTGGTCAGGGAAAAAAGAGAAGTACAATCATGTTCACTAGAATGGAATGCCCCTGGTCTTGGGAATCAGACCACCCTGGTTCTGCTAAGCCCTTGGGAAGATTCTTTAACCTTTCTGAGAACCTAAAGGTCTCTTTATCTTTTTTACTGAGTACAGAGGGAAACAACAGGCACCAAGCAAGAAGCTTTACTTTGGAGTGAAAAAGGTTATATTGCAGGAATGAGAGACTTTGCATGGGGTGGGGACAAGATGTGCATTTTGAGACAGTACATAAGTAAATGTTTCTATTATTTCAATGTTTCTATTGTAAACACAAAACAGTGCCCATTTCTGAACTTATTCCACTCTTCACTCACCTTGTTCATGACTAATGGCCCCAACCTGGCTTTCATCCTATCTTGTCCCTTCTTATCCTTGGCTTCCCCAACCCTTGAACTTCACCCTTTAATGGATGGAGCTGCAGGGCAGAAATGGCATGATACTGTCTACTAGGCTCATTATGGGGCAACTTTAAAAGCTGAAGTTTAAATGCCTTGTTATTTAGGAGCACTGTGTAGGTGTAAAAGTAAAAATAACCACAGTATCAACATAACCGTATCAAAATGTCATGAACTCACTTACCTCTCTGAGTTCCTTTCTTTGCAAAGGGAAATTATATTTTATGTCTCTAGTTTGGAATAGGAGTAGAGATAATGTATGTGATCATCTCTGACACATGGTAGGTGTTGAATGGATGGTAATTAACATGATTGCCCTGATTCTGAAAAAAAATCAATTGTGTGACCTATGACAAATCATTTAACTCCTCTAAACTTTTTTTCTTGCCTTAAATAAAATGACTATATAGCATGGGTAGTAAAGAGATATGGTGCTGGGGGTTGGGGGAGGAAAGGGCCAATCGACTATACATGGAAAGCCAAAGAGGATCACCACACAAGTCACTTCAGGGGGGTTTCATGCAGCCAGATGTGGTAGCACAAATCTGTAATACCAGTACTTAGGAGACTGAAACAGGTGGATCACAGGTTCGAGGCCAACCTCACCAATATAGAAAGTCCCTCAGCAACTTAATCAGAACCTGTTTCAAAAAAATTAAAAAGGGCTAAGAGTATAGCTCAGAGGTAGAATGGCCCTGAGTAACAACAAAATCCCTAGTAACAACAAAAAAAGAGTTCAATGACAGTTTTCTCTCCAGTTTATTTTGATTCATATTTTTAGAACTAAAGAGAAGGGTTAGGGAAGTAGGAGGGGGCAAGTTCCAACACAGTCTTTTCTGCTCGTGACAACTAGGTCGCATCTCTGCGCCCTCCTGCCCCTCTCATCTCTACCCCTTGCTTTTTCAATTTAAAACGTTGCTGTCTAATATTCAACCTGATGCACGTTATGTCAAAGCACGAAGAGTTAATGACTGTAGATTACTTTAAATTGAAAACCAGTGTGTGTCGGGAGCCACCTTGACAGCCGAGGGCTTCCCATGGAATAGCCTAAGTAATTGGGTTTAATATTAATCCAAGCACAAGGTCAGATGGAGCCTATCCAGGTAGCACTTTCTGGAAACATGAAGATGCACAGAGTGTGTATGCTTCCTTTTACAGTGGAGATAGAGCTGGGCATAAGGACAGGAAAGCCAGTCTCAGGGAGGCCTACCTTCCTCCACCCCCTAACACCACAAATTCAAGATTCATTTATTCATACATTCCTCTCCATCCATCCATCAGCACATGTAGATTGAACTCATGTATGCCAAGCCCCGTGTCAGAGGCAGCCAAGGTAGAGATGAATACAGAGAGAGACAGACAGGCAGACAGAGACAGAGTTGTGAACAAACCTCCTAATCCACACCATCACAGGGGCAGCAGTAAGGGGAAACATGAGATAAAGCAGCAACGCAAACAAGATCAGGATCCAACCATCGAAGCACAAGAAAGAATCAGAGTGGGCTTCCTGGAAGAAGATGCCCTCTGTAGGGAGAAGAACTCTCCAGGAAAAGTATGGGCAAGACAGGTCTTGAAACTGTAAGCAATGCAAGTTAACCCTGCCCTCCAAAGATACTGCATCCAATCATGCATGCCCCAGAGATTCTAAAAACATAGATGGCCACCTTTCTGGGCCCAATTATTATGCAGCCACCGCTAAACCTACAAGTAAATTACAGGCTTCTAGCTCCCTGTATTCTGTATGTGGGGGGAGCTCTCTACCACCTGCTCAAGGGCAAGGATGTTGCTTCTAGTCTTCCTACAGGAGGCAATCTGGAATAACAAAGAATTTCAGCTCTGGAAGGGGACACCCCAGGGTTGACTCCCAGCTCACCACTGAGTGTCTATGCAAGCCCTACAACTTCCACTTATCAGACCTCCCCCCCTTAAAACCAAGGATAATAATAGGGCCTGCCTGAAAGTGTGAAATCTATGTAATGAAATAGTGGATGGTAAACACCTGGCTTACAAAGTTGCCCCCTCCTTCCCTAATGATAGAACTATGACAAAGAAGAAAAGTATTTGGTAAATAGTAACAATACAGAAGAAATTAGAGCTGCTACATCCTTCCTCTTGGATTCGTTTGAACTCGTCTTGGATTCATTTGGAACATCTTGTCATTAGAAGCATGTTACAAGCGGTTACTGGGGATTAAACCCAGGGGCATTCTACCTGCGAGCTACACCCCCAGCCCTATTTCAGTCTTTATTTTGAAATAGGGTCTCCCTGAATCCCTGAATGTCTTGTTGAGACTAGCCTGGAAGCTGCGATCCTCCTGTCTCAGCTTCCCAAGTACCAAGATTATAGGCAAGCACCACCAGGCCTGGCTGCAATCACCTTATAACTCCAAGATAAACTTTCTTTTATTTATTGCTTATATATGTTACAGAACTGAATTTTTTTTTCCTTATAATTATACATAAAAGGAGAATTCACAGTGACATATTCATATATGCCATGGCATAATTTGGTGATGAGAGGACTGGAGAAATGCATGATTCTAGAATTTTCTGCTTTGCAAAGTGCCTAGTTAACTAGCTTTTACAGTACACTTCTTTTCTCCAACTCAGCATCGGGTTTGTGTGGGAAAAGTGAAGATGGCTTATACAAACCATTAGGCAGCATCTTAAGCAGATCTTCAAGAAAATAACAGTAATTGTTGACTATAAATGTGGTCGGTGGTATTTCAAAGTTGCACTATTACATGGGTAGGCCAGACACCTACAATCTCGTCTTGCTTCCCCTCACCCCATATCATCACA
This sequence comes from Muscardinus avellanarius, assembly GCF_963383645.1. Classification (NCBI taxonomy): domain Eukaryota; kingdom Metazoa; phylum Chordata; class Mammalia; order Rodentia; family Gliridae; genus Muscardinus; species Muscardinus avellanarius. The sequence continues at coordinate 33,362,755 of NC_137799.1, forward strand.
GAGTCAGGGCTTTTTCTCTGTTGCTCTCTGGTTCCCATAAATGACAGAAGTTTGAATTCTGGTTCAAGGAAGAATAATTCCAGTAAGTGTCCTCTTCACCCTTGCTAATGAGCAAGTAAACAGATCTCGTGGAATAAGGGTCTCCTCTTTTACATATGAGAGATGCTTGAGCATAAATTACACCCAAGACCACATACTGTTAGCAGTTCTTGCTTTTCCCTTCGTTAGATTCAATGAACTCATGAATATTTATGAAAGGCTACTTATTATGCAACTAAAAGGTATGAACAGTGCTCACACTGATTAGGACTATTGTGTGTGTGGAGAGAGAGAGCCCTTCTAACATTTTTGCTTAGACTTCCAAACACTGTAGTCTATGGAGGATCTCAGGAAATGGGGCTCCTTCTCTTGGATCTCTGTTCCCTGTGCAGAGCAGTTGCCTCCAGGTACTGAAGATTCAGCCTGGACAGAAAGAGAGAAAGCAGAGAAGTGGGTGAGGACTGCCATCTAGTGGCTTTAAAGTGAGGTGTCACAAAAAAAGCAGAAAAGCCATCTTCTTTTTTGTTGTTCCTGTTTTTCGCAAATGACCTAACGGACCAAAGAATTTTCCTCCAAGGCTTTTAAGGACACTTCCTCCCCATGCAGTAGCAGAAGAAGTGATGTAATTCCCGCACATGTTGGATGAGAAAGCAGCATCGTGGTGGAGCCCCTGAGACCCTTACAGAGGTACCGGATTTGGTTCCCTGAGATACCTGTCATGGGGCTGGCCAGCAGGGATGCCAATGCATTCCCATGTGGAGGCCTGCCTTTGCCTCCTCCCTCTATCCTAGCTTGTAAGGCTTCAGGACATTGCTAGGGGTTGAATTGTGTATACAACACACACACACACACACACACACACACACACACAATAAAACATTGAGGTCTTGAGGGCTTTTTCCCAGAACCTCAGAATGGGGTTTACTTTGGATACAAAGTTATTGCAGATGTGAATAGTTAGGTTAAGATGCAGTTATACTTCAGTAGGGCAGGCTCCAAATCCAGTGTGGCTGGTGTCCAGGTTAGAAGATAGCTACCATGCAAAAAGACACACAAGGAAATACCATGTGATGATAGAGGCTGGATTTCTACAGCTGAAAGCCAAGAGTGTGTTAGTTAGCTTTTCATTACTGTAAGGAAATACCTGAGATAATATTAAGAGAAAACATTTATATTGGCTCACAGTTTTGGAGTTTTCAGGCCATGGCTGCTTAGCCCTGTTGCCGTTGGCCCTGTAGCGAGGCAGCACATTATGACAAGGAGCACGTGGAGGGAGATAAGCTGCACACTTCAAGGCTGAGATGCAAAGGAGAGAGAGGAAAGGGCTGGGGTACCACATTCTCCATTGAAGACAGCCCCTCAAGGACCTGAGACCTCCCACCAAGCCCCGCCTCTTAAAGGTTCCACGACCTTCCAATAGCACCAACCAGGGGACTTAACAGGAGCCTCTGGGGGACATTCCAGATGCAAACCACAGCACCAAGGAATCCCAAAGATTGCAGGCAAACTGCCAGGCAGTAAAGAAGGTCACCCTACAGGTTTCAGAGGTAGCATGACCTTGATTTTAGATTTCTAGCTCCAGAATTTGGAGACAATATATTTCTGCTGTTTAAGCCATCCCATCTCTCGTGCATTCTACAACAACCCTGGACTCTGTAATCTTAGCTGAGCTTCTTATTTTCCAGACAAGCATATATGGTCACCATTATTCCCTGGAGGTTCTTCCAGCTGCCAGTCCCTCCCCTGCCCCATTCACCCTTCACAAAGACAGATTTATCTTTGCAGTATATAATTCTGATTGGAACCTGTGCCTTCCCTGCCAAATAGATACCAGATGTCGAGTATTCAGCATCCTCCTTAATCTGATTCTTTGCAGCACACCTTCTGATATTTTGTCAAGTACTTTAGCCACATTAAAACACCTTGCTGGGTAGGTATGGTGGCCCACACCAATAATCTCAGTACTTGGGGAAGACGAAACTAGAGGATTGAGATTTGCCAACCTCCGCAACCTAACAAGAATCTCAGCAACTTAGTGAGAGCCTGTTTCAAAGTTTAAAAATTCTTAATAAAAAGGACTGAGGGTGAAGCTCAGAGGTAGTGTTCTCATAAACTCAATCCCAGGATAAGAAAGAAAGAGAAGAAAAGAAAGAAAGAAAGAAAGAAAGAAAGAAAGAAAGAAAGAAAGAAAGAAAGAAAGAAAGAAAGGAAGAAAGAAAGAAAGAAGGAAAGAAAGTTGATGTCCACTTCCCAACTTTGGAATTACAGTAGGTGTCCACCTTTCTTCAGGATCAAACACTTAATGGAAGGAGATAAAATAAACTCCCTCTATTTATTTCCAGCAAGATGTAATTTCTCATTTCTCTGAATTTTTACAGCTCTTTGCCCTTGCCTCCCTGAGGACATCTTTCATTTTCTTTTGTAATTAATTATAACTCTCTAAGCTTTCTGAGCAAGGACCATTTCTGAATGCTCTCAATGCTTTCTATATTGAGACATGATTGACTAAGTGATGCCCTGTAAGAAATAGTTTAGGCTGTCCTTTCTTCAATGTCTGGGGCAAGGTCAAACCATCACTTCACCAAACACTACTGTTTTCCCTGTACCTCCCTATTCCAGCCATGCTGGCCTCCTGCCCCAGTGCCTTTGTGCATGGAGTTTGTTCTGCTTGGAACCCTCATTCTTTTCCAGGACATCCAGTTAACTTTTTCTATTTCTTAAGATTTCAGCTCAATGTGAAATCTCTTTTAGCACCAAGTACTTCTCATCTCTAACACTCAGGTGTGTCTTTCTATCTATGGAAATGATAATTTGGTTAATATCCATCTTCCCTACAAAATTGTAAGCCCCATAAGAAAGAAACAACAAAGGAGGTATCTGCCTTAAGGAACTATAGTATCTCTCTCACTAGATGCTCAGTAAATATTTGTTGAGAAAGGAAGAGTTGAGTTTATGTGTGTAAGAAAAGTCTATTGGAATTTCCAGGCAAGACAAAAGGAGCCCATAATCATAACCTCAACCATTTTTGTGTCTACAATCTCCTGGGCATGTAGCCTACCTAGTCCTTTATGTACCCCATCTTATTTAATCCTGAAAATGATGCTAGGCATTAGTAATCATTGTCCTTGCTCTACCAATAAACAAACAATGACTCCGATAATTAATTCTGTCTGAGGTCATGGAATTGTTAAATAGCAAAACTTTGATTGGAAACCACACACTCCAAGACTCATAGTAAACACTGTCCCAGAATTACAAAAGAAAGCCAAACACACAATTCCTAATCCTTTTGCATATATATGATAAATGTAAAAGACTGCCTAGTGTTCCATCCTTAAAGCCATATTGCTTATTAAAATCGATTTCTCAGTGTCAAAACTATATTTCTCAAGAGACTGCCTTATTCACCACAGGAAGCTCAATTATCTGGCAGAGGGCCTGGTATATACAAGGCACTCAATATATACTTGTGGAATGGATGTAAACTTGAAGCATGTTTCATCACATTCAAAGAAGATAAAACACAGAGAGCCAGAGTCAAATGTCTGCTTCAGGGAGAGGAAGGAAATAGGAAAGGAAAAAAAGAGACAAACTTCAGACCATAGTGGGAACCTACTGTGTGCTATCACTATTTTAAAATGCTTTTAAAATATTTGTTATCTTAGATGTAATTTCATACATATCTACAATAACACCCTGGAGCACAGTGAATAGTACATACCTATAATCCCAATACTTGGGAAACTGAAACAGAGGATCACAGGTTCAAGGCCAGCCTCAGCAACTTAACAAGGCCCTCTGCAGCTTAATGAGACACTGTTTCACAATAAAATAGGGCTAGGGCCAGGGCTGTGGCTCAGAGTTGGAGCATCCCCTGGGTCCAATCCCCAGTAACACAAAACACAAAATAAACGCTGTGGCACCATCATGTTATTTCTGCTTTGCAGATGAAACATCTCATGTTGGGAAACTGTAAACTCAGGGCTGTGTGGCTTGATAGATTACACTGTGGCTAATGTCAGTACAGTTAAATATGGTGACTGGCAATACTACAAAAAGCAAAGCACCTCCAGAGGAAAGTCAAGACAGCCTGTAAAGCTTCTAAAAGGAATGTGTGCCTTGCTCAGGAACTCGTCCTCCTGACTGACTTAGAGGATGCACAATAGCAACCTCGTATCTCATTACTTCTATTTCTGCTGAATTTTTTTTTCCACGGTGACTCATTTTTGCCTGTGACCATCTCATCGTTCTTTATCTGAAAGTTGTTGGGAGAAATGAGGACTTGCTGAAACAGAAGCACTGTCAGGCTTCTGGCTTCTTCCCAATCAACACATCGACCCTTTTAATTTACTTACGACAGTGAATGTCCTATCATCCACATCGCTCTGCAGTGATAAACAGAAAGAGTAAGAGAGAGCATTTTCCATGGAAATGGCTAAGAATAATGCCTATAGAAAACTGAAACAGTGGTGCTGAGTCCCATTATGATGCTGAACCATAAACTTTATGAAATGTAGAACAAGAAAGGGGGAACTAGTTCATATTTGAATCAATCTCCAGCACCAGCATAGCATTATATTCTCTAAAACACAGAAATAAAGCAATTCTCCCTGCACGCTAAGATTACTTTCATGAAGTGGTACCATCTTCCCAGTATTGTCTATTCAATCATTAAATCAGCTAATTCTTACAACAAATTTCTTCTATTAAAATATCTCTGTATGCACTACTTCATCTGCTCTTCAAAATGATCATGTGCAGTCACTAAACAGTCACTAAAGCAGGTCTAATTAGTATCACCTTTTTACAAATCAAGACACTGAGGCGGGCACCAGCCATGGCTCCTCTGAGGGCTCACAGCAAATACGGGGCAGAGCTGAGATGGGAACACCTGTGTTCTCTCGACTGCCCCTTTGCTGCCTCAAAGTAACACATTCACATAGAGGAATACAGGCTACTATGAGTTTCCACACTGGTGGCTCCATTCTAAATAGTGGCCATCAACAAATGACTCAGGAAAAAGTGGGAAATCTGTAAGAGTGCCACATGGGCCAATAATGACAACTACTGCGGTCCTCAAGCCTGCAGTAGAAAGTCTGTCATCAACCCTCCAAAAGTTCTGGATGGAGGAGCCAAAGCTAATGCTGGGAAGTGCTTAGAGCAATATACCACAATCTGTAACTGACAGTGGAGGAGTGTTAGATGGACATTCATACACTACATGCCCACATCTGATGGGTGTGCTTGTTTTAAGATTTCATCTCTACTAGCAGAGTGAATTATGACATAATTAGTAATATTAGCAATGACAGTGATCTAGTATATTGGAGAATCAGTTTTAAGCCTAATAAATTATATAAAGCATGTAGTAATTTCATATTTCAGATGGGAAAACTAATATTAAGCAATTGGCCCAAGATCTTACTTCTATTAAGTAGGCAGTTCTAAATTCCACTCTATTATGCTTCCTTCCAATCTAATTAATTCAGTTTATCAGGATTACCCATGGGCATTCTACCTCCAAGCTATACTCTCAACCCTATTTTATAATTTATTTGGAAACAAGGTCTCACTAAGTTCCTGAGATTGCCCTTGGATCTGTGAGCCTTCTGTTTTAGTCTCCTAAGTACTGGGATTTCAGGTGTGTGCTACCATATCCAGCAGGGATAATAATTTAACCATCAAATATTTTTGCCTCCAAATCTCTCCTTTTCCCTTAAACTATGTAGATAGATCTGTGCTGCCCATTATGATAACTACTGAGCATTTGAAATGCTTTGAGTTCTAATTGAGATGGCTGGGAGAACAAAAATAAAGGTAAAATAATTCATGAATAAATTATAATATTGATTATATGATAAATGGTAAAACTGGATACATTGGGTTAAAATAAATATATTATCAAAATTAATTTCATTTTTTTATTTTTAATGTAGCTACTAGAAAGCTAAAATTATATAGATGGTTGCTGGGTGTAGTGGCATATGCCTATAATCCCAGTACTTGGGAGGCTAAGTCAGGAAGATCATAGGTTCCAGACCAGCCTTAGCCACTTAGCAAGACCCTCAGCAATTTAGCAATACCCAGTTTCTAAATAAAAAAAAAAACAAAAAGTTCTGGGAGAGTAACTTAGAGGTAGAGCACCCCAAGGTTCAATCCCCAGTACCAAACGTAACAAAATTACATAGATGGCTAATTAGACTTCCATTGGACAATACTGCTATAGATTATTGTTTCAAAGTCCACCTACTTTGCCGGGCGCACACTTGTAATCCCCGTGCTTGGGAAGCTGAGATAGGAGGATCACACAGGTTCGAAGCCAGCCTCCACTGGTTTAAAAGACCCTGTTTCCAAATAAAATATAAAATAGGTCTGTAAGTATAGCCCGAAGGTAAAAGGCCCCTGGGTTCCATCCCCAGTACCATCAAAAAAAAATATCCGTATACTTTATCTTTCCCCCACAGGGTGATGTCAGAGAGAATTAAATAGGAATAAAATAGGTTTACCTTTTAATTTCTCTCATGGCATAAATCTGTCACATAATACGTTCAAACCCTGAATTCCATAGTAACTATCGAACTGCTTTTATTTTTTTACCATAATTCATAGCAAAAAATGCATCATATTGCAAACCCATAATTACTTGCTATATTTAATTTTTATATGGTCCTATACCAATATAACTAAAACAATTCCATGAAGTAACATTTATTCAGCTAAATGAAGTTCTCCTTATTGATACTTTATACTCAATTATCTCCTATTCTTTTTTTTGTTGGTTGCGATCCACTAAACTAACTTCATAACCCGTTAATGAGCATCAACCTGGTTTGTAAAACTTAGCATACAAGTCTACAAGTGAGACAATGATTTAATCTACACAAGTAAGAATAGATTTTTTTGTGTGTGTAAATAAGAAGAGGAACCTAGCAGAAAAGAAGGAGCTAGTGGAGCCTGTAGCCATAGCTAGTTCCGTAACCTGTTCAGTTGGCCAAATTGAGAAGAGGTCTTCAGACTAAATGCTCAGTGCTCCACCTATGGATCCAGCACTAATGATTATATCTAATGCACAGCTCTTGTTCCGTTTGCTTGCTCCATATCACCCCTTCTTATAAGGAAGAACAAATGCTTCCTTTGGTCCCTGCTTTTCCTACCCAACTCCCACTACCCACCCTAGCGCCAGCCATGAGGTTTGAATAAGTGTTTCCCTGTGTCATAGGCTATGTCTGATGACTCAGGAGTAGAAACCCAACCCAAGTGAAACCAATCAGAGCCTGTCCCTGGAACCAGAACAGAGGAAAGATAGCTCTGATGATAAAGCTCCCAGGGCCTCAATTTGACATCTATCAGCGATCTGGTCCTTTGCCATATGGAAAAAGCTTCTTTATCATAGAAGAGAGTGGAAAAGGGAAGTTGAGATCAGAGATACAAAGAGGTAAACAGACCCCAGTCTCTTCGAGGCCATCTTCATAAACATGTGGCCCAGGCAGTCACACAGGATCCTCTTCTTGGTTTATTGCTCCTCTATGGCTGTCTTAAAATGCATAATATATTCCCAACAAAGGGCCTTGAATCTTCATTTATACTGAGCTTTGCATATTATGTAACTGAACCTGAGACCTTGGTTCCAGCTGTTTCTTAAACCCAACTGGATCTTTGCCTTCCCTAAGACTGGCTTATTCCGCTCTTTTTTCAATTATGTGAGATTCTTCCAAAAAACCTTTTTTGCTAAGCTCCTTAAAAGTTGGTTCTCTTATTTGAAGCCAAGAATCTGTGCTACACAGTGATTAAAAATAGAAGATTGGGCAAGTAGCATAAGTCCAGTGACTCTAAGCCACATGCCCATAGGAATGGAATTCCGTTGCTGCCCCCTAAGCTATCTGACTTTTCAGAAATGCACCTCCAGGACCTGTGTATCTCCTCCTAGAGCTCAAAAATATCTTTGTGTTCTAGAAAAACACAGACCACAGTGGTTGGTATCATTTAGAGATCAACACTAATTGGGGACATTTTATAAACAATTTAATGTCCTTTATTCAACATCTCAAATTCAATAGGTTTATCCCCATACTAGACCCTGTTTATTTCTCTGAGTAACTGAAGCAAACAAATAAGTTTTTAAAAGCATGTTTTAGTGTGATATCACAGTTTCATTGTGATGCAAAGTTTTCTTAAAATCCATGATCAGCTTTAAAAAAAAAATAGATCACTTGTGTGCCAGGCGTGGTGGCACACGCTTGTAATCCCCGCGCTTGGGAGGCAGAAACAGGAGGATCGCACAGGTTCAAAGCCAGCTTCACTGGCTTAAGATACCCTGTTTCCAAATAATATATATATATATATTATAGGTCTGGAAGATAGAAGTGTTTCCAGGAACCCCAGTACCACCACCCCAAAAAAAATAGATCATTTGTTTACAGAGGAAAATTATAATCACCATGCTAAATCCAGTGCTTTAGTGACGCCAGTTTCATCATGATTACCTTTAAACTGATCTTCTGGATAAACAACAACAAATATGTTATTTTTTTTAAGTGAGGGAGTATTTGCCCCCCTTCAGTTTTATTTAGTTCCCTGAGATTCCCCCAGGTCTCTTTGAACATTTATTTCTTATGTGTTTAGAGTAACTGATGTGCTACTTTTAAAGGAAGAAGGAATATGATGGAGCCTGTAAGATTCTTCTCTAACAAAAACAACAAATCTAGCTGAAGCAAAGACAGAGAAGTGAGCTAGTCTAGAGACCACTGTCACTCTTGGCGCACACAGATGGCCCCTGGGGCGTGTGGCAGCTGATCCCTGACGGGCTCTTCAAGACATTTGTCAGGCACCAGACTTTAACACAGACAGAAGTACTAGAATAACGGAGGCTATGTTCTCAGAATCTGCATCGTCTTGAAAAATGCCTCAAATTCGGCATTGTGTGTATTTCTCAGAAATATGTCAGTGTCTATAGGTGATCTATGTAAGAAATTCCACATGGCAACTGCATAGCCTCTTACAAAGACTTGGAACCCCATATATTTTTCCTGAAATAGGTCCAGAAGGAAGCCAACCCTGGCTTCCCCTCATGGAGAATTATGAGAAGTATATATAACATCAATACTTAGACATGTCATTTCATTTAGCATGGCCTGCAAAGTAATCTAAGGAGTCCTGGTTCAACATTCATCCAATCATTCCGTGTCTATATGTTGTTGTTGTTGTTGTTGTTGCTGTTGTTAGTTTGTTTGTTGCTAGAGATTGAACCCAAGGGCATTCTACCTCTGAACTGTAACCCCTGCCCTATTTTCTTTTTTATTTTAAAACAAGGTCTTGCTAAATTGCTGAGGCTGGCCTCGAACCTAGGATTCGAGAATCGCGTCACCACGCCCACCTCGTTCCATAGATATTTATTACCCACATACTGTGCTGGGGACACCACGGGGACTGCTGCAGATGTGGTGCTTGATCCCTTGGGGTTTGCTTTCCCAGGGAGAAAAAATAATACTATTAAAGTGTTGAGATGATCAAATAATTTCAAGGGCAATAGGGGCTATATTGGAAATCTACAAGGGGTCTGAGAGAAGAAGAGAGGTGCGTGGGCCAGCTCTCTCCCCCTGCCGGGCAGCCCCCAGCTCCGCACCCTCCTCCCCTGCAGCCCCTCTTCCCCTCGCCATCCTCCCCTCGCTGACCCACGCGCCGTACTCCCCGCGCCGTGCTCCCCACGCCGCCCGCATCCCCAGTCCTCGCGGGGGTCTCGAGCCCCGCAGCCGCCCGGTGGCTCAACCGCCCGCTGCCCCCTCCGCCTTAGGACTCGCACCTGTGTCCACCATGGGAAACGAGGCCAGTTACCCCGCCGAGATGTGCTCCCATTTCGACCACGATGAAATTAGAAGGCTGGGCAAGAGCTTCAAGAAGCTGGACTTGGACAAGTCGGGCGCACTGAGCGTGCAGGAGTTCATGTCCCTGCCCGGGCTGCAGCAGAACCCGCTGGTGCAGCGAGTGATCGACATCTTCGACACGGACCGCAACGGCGAGGTGGATTTCAAGGAGTTCATCCGCGGGACCTCCCAGTTCAGCGTCAAGGGCGACGCTGAGCAGAAGCTGCGGTTCGCCTTCAGGATCTACGACATCGACGAGGACGGCTACATCTCCAACGGGGAGCTCTTCCAGGTGCTGAAGATGATGGTGGGCAGCAACCTCCGAGACTGGCAGCTCCAGCAGCTGGTGGACAAAACCATCATAATCCTGGACAAGGACGGCGATGGGAAACTGTCCTTTGAGGAATTCAGTGCTGTGGTGAGAGACCTGGAAGTCCACAAGAGGTTGGTAGTGAGCGTGTGAGGACGTCTTTCAAAAAAGCATCCCCTACCTCCATCTTTCAAAAGAGCATCCCCTGCGCCACCCGTCACTTTCTTCTCGTCATCTCTCTCTCAAGATCTGCTCAAGACTTCCAGCAACTCTCTCTCTCTGACCATCCCGGAAGCATTTCCCATCGTGATGCGACGTTTTCTAATGTGAGCTTCACCACCGATTCACTGTTACTAATTCTTTCCACGATTCTGGGTCACACCCTGAGCCGGGGCAAGAGCCAGGTGAAGAAGCAGAGTTGGAAAGGCAAAAGAAAGGCCTTTACGCATGTCTTTTTCTTTGTTAACGATAGTCCATAATTTTAAAAGCTCAAAAGTAAGAAAAATAAACATCTTGGCCTTTCTTTCTTGTGGTTTTGTGTATGAATAAGAAACTGTACAATTTGCATCAGGTGTTAGGTGAACTGTTTTTTGCTTGCTTGTGGTATACCTTCAGATATCTTTGACAGATTGTTAACTTTCTATTATGGTATCAACAGAAACAAATATACTTCTCTTTGCCTAGCATATTTTAATCTCTCTCTGGGCAACACAAAACCATCTCTTCTAGAGAGGCTGCAGCTCCACTCCCCACGATGCATCCAGAAATCTCTGAGTATTATTAAGGGGTAAGAGTCCATTCCAACTCCTCCAGGCTCATTGTTCCACCACCACCCCCACAACAGAAAAATAGAAACTAATCTCAGAGTTAATATAAGAAATGCTAATCCTGGAATAAGTACCCAACTCAACTCTGAGCCTTAGCAGCAGCAGTGAATTTTCAATTTTCAGTGCTGGCTGCCCACTCTGATATTAAGTTTTTAAAAAGGAGGGAAGGTCTTCCAGTTAAATAGGGCAGGGACTTTTCCAGACAACACTCCCACCTCCAACACTCAGCCCCACCTTAATTGGAGCAAATGGGATAGCTAGTCACTCTTTGCGAGCAACAGAGGCAGGAAAGCTTCCAGCAGCGTGGACTCTCCCCAGGATGCTGAAGTGGTGTCGCTCCTGGTGCTCAGAGGTACAGACATTCGAGAAGGTATCTCTACCTGGCAGCACTGGCCAAGCTTCATTTTGAAAATGAGGCCTGGGGCCTAGCAGGGAAGCTCAGAACTCACTCACCCCAAGAAGCTTTTCCCTAATGTAACATTCATCTCAGAGTTCCTCACCCCCTAACAGACTTGCACCTAGGGGCGTGCTCGCGGCTGTTGGTTCTAGGTGAGCTCCCGCCTGTGCACGTCTCTCCCCAGCTCACTAATGTCATGTCTGTTGGAAGCTTTAGACTGTCCATGCTTGGGAACCAGAACATCATGAAAAAGAGAAAAAGCTTTTGGTAGTTTTGTTTTGTTTGGTGAAGAAACTCTTTGCCTTGCCACCTAAATATTCTTTGTTCTCTGAAGTTCCTGGTATTGTTCTCAGTGCTCAGAGGATACTGGTTCTAGCATCTGCAATTTCATACCATCCTCTTTCTCACAGAGAACTACTCTGCCCCCAGCTAGGGGCCTAAGGCTCTCCAAATGCTAGAACAATAAAATGTGCTCTTCTCCACTACCTAGCCCAAGGATGCCACTCAGGTGGTTTTTCTCAGGAAGATCCAATTCTAGATTTGTTGTACTTTGAAGAGGCTGGTAACTAGTCTTCACTGTGGGGCAGAGGGAATTTAGAAAAATAAATACACATATTTAATCACTGGCAGGATACCCATCTACCCAGGCACCCTGCCACATGTTTTATAGCATGAGTTACTTAAGAACCACAAAGAAGAGGCATCCCTGTCCCTTTAATTCCTGAGCAATCATAAGGAAATGTACTAACAATCAGCAAACAATCCCAATTCTATAGTGATGTGAGTCATAATCCCGTTGCTGGCTAATAGAGTTTAAAGATGCAAACACACTGAGTTTGGATTGAGTTATGGTTGAATTGTGTGAACAGAAGCAATTTAGCCTCTGTGTCTTTCCTCCTAATTAAAATGAAAACCCATCCCGGGGATATTTTGAGGCTGTGAAAAGAAAACGTGTAAAGCACCTATAATATAATGTGCTCATTCCACAAGTTCCTTTCCCTTCCCCCGCCTCCCCGTCCACAAGATCAAAATGGAAAGGAGTTAGACTTGTTAGTTTGTTGATAAGCAATTTACTTCTCTGGGCCTCAGTTTTATCTTCTGTGAAACATGAGACTTGCTTTGACTACATATCAGAAATTAGTTGAGGCAAGTAAATAGAGGAGACATAAACATAGGAGGAGTGCAATGCATAGAAATACTTCTTAGCCACCTCCACTCTGAAATGAACTGGTCACTTGTGTAATCCCAGCCCAGAAAGAAAACCGTGCAAACAGGGTCCTACTGACACCCTCGTTTGAGAAGGGAACTATAGACTTTGAGATCTAGAGAAACTTGAAGAGAGATCGATTCTCTCCTTCTTGCCCAACGTGTTTTGACTTTGTGGAGGAAATTTTACATGAGCACAGATCACATCCGTAAAGAATGTCTCTTAAAGAGAGATGTTATTTACAGTAACATATTCATTAAAATATGGCAATGTTGAAGTTAGGACCAAGGTTCCGAAACATGTTGGATTGTATATTCACATTTAAGAAGGGAAAGGAAAAAATAGTTCCACTTCTGGAGTGGCAGGAATTCACAAACTATTTGCTTAGTCAGTTGACCTAAAAGAGCTCCCCAGAGCTTGTGGCCACCACTGAACCAAGACGTTTTTTCTGTGTTCAGCCCTGGAAAGATCTACCCAAATGTCTGGGAAAATAGATCATATCTACTTCCAAGTCAAAATGCCTTGGGGGTTTTTTGTTTGGCCTTGTTTTGTTTTCTCTCAGTTGATTGCCAGTTGACAACAAATGTGGTCTCTACAACTGCTTGGGTGATAATAATGAACATTTACTGAGCTATTATAACTTTTGATAATTACTTTTGTCATATCATTCAGTCGTCAGCACAACAGCTATAGAACTGATGCTATAGAGGGATTGGCATCTTCTCCACGGTCACCCAGCTGGTAAGGGGCAAAGCAAGGCTCTGTACCAGGCTTTCTGAACCCAATCCCCAAGTTTCATTTCAACCTCACCATTCTTCTCTTATTTTTGTGGTTCCTCTATTTACCTGTCTCAAATTACTTCTGATATTCTTCTTAATGCAACCAGATCAAGCCTTACTTCTTGCAAAAGAGTAGAGTGAAACCCAATAGAGTGAAATGCTTGTCACAGAACAGGCAGCCCCCACCTCCATGACTTTGCTCATTGCAAAGAAGCTGACATATTAGGGAAGACAAGTTTAAACCACCTTCCACCTTCATCTCATCCTGAGAAGCAGGTGACAGTATTTAGATTAAACTGATAACAGCACCCAATATGCTCAGAGGCTGTAGAGATTAGTAACAGTATGTTGTTATGAATCTATGTTAATGGATTGTGTCTTCGCGGTACCATATGTTGCAGTCTCCGAGCCATTAAACACTCCTTTTGGAACAGAGGGGAAAATATGACCGCAGCACAGTTTATGTTCTAATTCTATCATGCTTTAGAAACATTCTCGAGGGGAAACTTACAGAAATTTAAAAAGAAAATTACAAATTCCATTCTTCACTTATGCTACTGATTCTCTTTGTTAGGATGAAGAGTAGGCGGGTAGGCAGGCTATGTTGTTCTATCTCTTTTGGATGCTTTGAGAGGGAGAGATTCACATGCTTTTTAAGACAGGATGTCATCATGGTAGAGGTCTGAGAATCAAACGACTTATTTTGGAGGAGGGGGAATGCTGGGTCTCACACATGTTTGGCAAGTGCTCTACCACTGAGCTAAGCACCAGCTCTGAGCTCCTCTTCTGCTGTATTGGCTACTATGTCTATGCTAGTGGCTAGTGCCTGTGACTTATAAGCCATTCACCTTTAAATGAATGATGTGATTTATAATGAAAACCCACAGCACTACACTATCACTGCAATAAGGCTGCATATCTCAGAAGACACAGTCTGACACTTTATAAGCAAAATCTGACCCACAAAAGAGCATTTTGTTGGTGGTAGATTTACATGGTGATTGTCCTTGCAATACCTTTTAAACATTTGTCAACAGCCGGGAGTGGTGGTTCACGCTAGTAATCCCAGTACTTGGGAGGCTGAGACAGGAGGATTGCAGGTTCAAAGCCAGCCTCAGAAGCTTGGTGAGGCTCTCAGCAACTTAGTGAGACCCTGTTTCCAAATAAAATATAAAATAGGTCTGGAGGTATAGCATGGAGGTGGAAGGCCCCTGGGTCTCATCCCCAGTACCACAAAAAATAAAAATTAAAAAATAAACATTTGTCAATATTGTTAAAAATATGCTTTAAATAAAAATATTAAAATTAGCTAAAGAATGCAGGCCTCCCTAGGATAGAAATGACCTTTTACTGACTAAGGAAGTCCGGAAGTACTGGACAAAATTAAAAATCACAATGAGGAGAAATTATCATAGTTCAACTTTTTAGAAAAGAAGCTCAAGACAAGGCTGGATGTGGTGGCATCAATTAATAATCCCAGCTACTTGGGATGCTGAGACAGGGTCACTAGTTGGAGGTTAATCTGGGCAATGTAGGGAGAACCTATCTCTCAATTTTTTTTTTAAGGTCTAGGGATATAGCTAAGTGGTAGAGTACTTGCCTAGCATGTGTGAGGCCTGCATTCAATTCCTAGCACCACAAAGGAAAGGAGGAAGGAAGGAAGAAAGGAAGGAAGGAAGGAAGGAAGGAAGGAAGGAAGGAAGGAAGTCAAAATAGACTAGACACAAAACACTTTACCCAACAAAAATATTTTCTAAGAACTGACACTTGTTATGAAATAAGGTTGGTGAGAAGTGAACATTGCATGGTTTGCAGCATCTTAGATATCACTGGGAATGGTTGCTGCCCTTTTTAAGATTTATTTCATATATCACCAGTCATTAAAACAGTTACACATATTTTTCCATCTGGTGGCCAAACCCCTTGCAATATTTATCACACATTAACCCAAAATAATATTTTCAAATGCAATACACAAGTTTTTATTGCAGCAATATTCATCAGATATAATACATTGTAATAGTTAAACAACTGGCAGTTTGAGTATAGTCAGGTCGATTATGATAAAACATAAGTGTCAGGTTTAATCCACTGTGGATAATAAACAAATGATCAATTTTTAGAAAATAATACTTTAAATATTAATATATTTTAGTCTTATAAAATGTAAGTTTTAAAATCACAACTCATAACTGTTTGCCACCTGAAAAATACATATGCAAGTGGTTATAATTTTAAAAAAACTGGAAGTAATTGTTTCATAGTAAAAGGATTATGAGTCATCTCAACTTTATTTTTAATTATTTTTCTGATGTTGTTTTGTTAATAACATAAAATTTTCAAAGGACCAAAGAATGGAGCTAATATAGCAAATTAAGTACCAGTTCTAAGTGTAAAAGATGGTTGTCTGGGTTTGAAAGCCTGAAATGGGGTGATGGCATCTCAGCTGTAGTGACGGCCCTTATGGATAAGCCCGAAGAAACTTCCAGGACAGAGAGGCTCCAGGCCCAGCCTGTATCCCCTAGGGCCTGGGAAATGGTAGGAAGTTCTGAGAGACCCTGACTGTTGGCAATTCTTTCTGCTTATCCAAACATATTTATGCTGCTAAAGTGGACTTCAGCAGTATCTCCCTGGATTTGTAAATCACTTCTTCTGTTTCTTTTGTTCAGTGTGATCTTTTACTCTGTCTTGTTTGATGAGAAAATTCCCAATTGTCTAAAAAAAAGTCTCCCTCTCCCTGGTTGAGGGTGATTTTTTGTTTTTTAAGAAATCCCAAATGATATCACACAGTCTTATCCCATCCACTCTAATAGGACAAACTTATCTCCTCTGAGACACTTTGTCTTGGTGCCTGTGGAGTCACAGGACCATACGTAATAAACATGACAGTGAATCTGCCAAATTCTTTTTGAGCTATGACTCTTCTAGGAAAAATAGTGAAGAAACAAAAAATAAATAAATACCAGGTCTTCAATATTAAAAATAGCATGTTTCTTCCTTTGCCTGTTTCCAAGTATCATGAGTCTTAATATTTGAGAAATGCCATTATTCTTCCTTTTTTTCTCTCCCTAATATCATTATTCCCAGCTCTCTTGCTTATTAAAGAATACAAAGTTTTTCAACACCAGGATTCAGCTTTACAGGAGATAATCTTTGCAAAATTCAATATACTAGGTTGCTGAAAAATGAAATTATTTCCTCGTGTTTTTGTCGTCCTCTAACTCTGGAGGGAAATATTTTATAGAAAATCTTGAGAGGAACTGTAAAAACTGAGCTTCTTTTCAGATTTGTACTTTATTCAACAAACATTTATTGATCACCTACTCAGGGCAGCCTTATAGAAACACTTAGAAAAAGGGACAGGCACACCATGTCAGAGAAGTCTTCCTTTAATAGGCTCCCTCCATCCAATTCTTTCAGTGCTGTGCATGAGAAGAGTTTGTCCCAAAAGAGAGTACAGTCTCAAGACAAAACGAGGTGTTCAATCTCTTAAGCACTATACCAAGTCAGATTCTTTGTAGTAAGCACAGATTAAGAAAACCACCAATCACATAATGGGGAAGCTTAGTGTTTGAGGTAAGAAGGACAGCAGCAGATGAGGCTTAAGGAACCACCGGAATCCTAGGGTGTTAAGCAGGGACTAGGGGACTATGTCTTAATGGCACTGACCTTGGGAATAACTCAGTCCCAACCTCCTTGAGTGACAAACGTCACGTTTGTCCCAGGACCAGGGAATGGTGAGTGTACGATTGATAGACACACCAAAACCACATGAAGTAAAAGGAAGGCACTTCCTTAGGAAAAGGATCCTAATAAAAATCAGCCCAGATGAGATTACTGCATTCAGTCACCAATGTCTTACTTTATTTTAAATACATTCTTCTGCCAGGCATGATGACACACACCTATCATCCCAGTACATGCAAAGCTGAGACAGAAGGATTGCAGATTCAAGGTCAGCCTCAGCAACTTAGTGAGAACTCGTTTCAAAATAAAAATAAAATAAAGCCAGGGGTATAACTCAGAGGTAGAATGTTCCTGGGTTCAATCCCCTGTACCATACACATATACACACAAAAAATTTAAACATATTTTTCCTCCCAGTTCCTGCATTAGGTCTCCAAACTGATAAATACCAGAATATCACATCAAGGTGGTAAGTTTTTTCAGCTTTCTGGATCTCAGTTTTCTCATCTATCAGTTGAAGATTTTTATATCTAATATTCTTTCTTACAGAATTATAAAAAGGTTTTTATAAAGTATTTGGGGAAAATATACAAAGGTTATGTTATACAAAAAAGATTCTAAATTTCATATGCTTTTATTCATTTAAAAATATTTATTATTCAGGCATGGTGGAGCACGCCTGCAATTCCAGTACCTGAGAAGATAAGACAGGAGGACTGCAGGTTGTAGGACAGCCTCAGCAAGTAGTGAGACTCTCATCAACCTAGCAAAACTCTTTTTCAAAAATAAAAATAAAATAAGGCTGAGGGTGGAGCTGAAAGGCAGAAAGCCTGTGGGTTCAATCCCCAAAACTAAACTAAAAATAACATAAAATAAAAATATTTATTGAACATCTAGTAGGTACTAGGCACTCACTGTTCTAAGTAGTCAGGGTGTTATTGGATAAAAGGGACAGATTTCTTGGCCTCCTAGAGCTTATGTTCGACTTGAAAAAGAAAATAAAAACACGTATGACATGTGTGCATGTGTATGCATATATATGTATATACACATATTACATATACATTATATATACATAAATATGTTATAATATATGTTATATATATGCATATGTCCAAAAAATAAAGTAGGATAAAAATAAGCTTTCCGAGAGAGAGAAAAAGAACAGGATTTGCCTTTTTAGCCACTAACATGAGGGGGGACTTCATTGATAGGTGAGTTTGAGCAGAGACTTGAAGAAAATGTGGGAAGAAACAATATTGATTCTTGGCAAAATAACTTACAGACAGAAAACAGAAAATGAAAAGGCCCTCCAGCAGCAATTTTCTTGATGGTTTTAACAAACAATGAGGAAGCCCAAGTGGCAGAGCAGAGTGAACAAGCCAGGGGGCAGAATGGGGAGTTAGGAAGTGTGGGTCTACATCATGGAAGGCCGTAGCCTATCAGAAGACTGAAATTTACAATGCATGAGATGAAAACTCATTGCTGGGCCTTGCAAACAGGAGTGACAAACATGTGATGATCATTCTGGCAGCCATATAGAAAACAAACTGAAGAGCTAGGGAAAGCAATTAGAAACCTATTTCAATAATCTAGGTGAGAGGTAATGATGTCTTGAAACAACGTTGTTGATGGAGGTGGTGGAAACTCATTAGACTATGGATCTACTCTGAAGGTCAGGTCCACAGTGTTTTATAGACATATGAGGTATAGCATGCTAGAGCAAGAGAGGAGTCAAAGATGACTCCACAGTTTTTGCCCTGAACAAATGCAAAGACAGGGTTTTATTGAAATGAGAAAGACTAAATGAGGAACAAGTTTTAGAGAAAAAATTGGGAGCTTTCCAAACCAGGCATGGTGGTTTATGCCTATAATCCTAGTACTTGGGAGGCTGAGACAGGATGTCTCAGATTCAAAACCAGCCTCAGCAACTTAGTGAGACCCTGTTTCAAAAGCAATAAAAAAAAAAGGGGGCTGAGGGTGCAGCTGAGAGATACAAAGCCCCTGAGTTCCATCCCTAGTATCAAAAAGAAGCAGCAGAAGGAGGAAAAGAGAAGATAAAAGGAGTTTGCTTTTGATGTGTTAAGTTTCAAATAGCTATTAGATACCCAAATAGAGCAATTGAGTAAAGAGTTGAGGAATGAAAGCTCCCAGTTCTTGGGAATCATTGCGTATAAGATGGTATTTACAGCCATAGTCTGGATGAGAACGTGAGGACAGCAAGGAATTGAAGGTATGCCACTGTTCTGCTCAGAAAGATGAGGAGGAACAGCAAAGGAAATGGAGGTGGAACCATGAGAGAAGGGTTATCTCCCAAACACAAAGTGATAAAGATATATCAAAGAGGATGAAACAATCAGCAGCACCCAAGCAGTGGAGACATGAATAAGGTAAAAATTGACTATTAGATTTGACAATATGAAGGTCATTGAAGACTGACAGGAGTTGTCTGAGAGGTGATTAGATCAGGGGCTACACGTCTGATTGGAGGGCATCCAAGAGTGAATGAGAGAAGAATTAGAAGCAATGAGTATGTGTAGAGAACCAGAGAAACTGACTGGTTGCTACATGTTGGAAGGAGTAGACTGAGACGGAAGAAAGATAGTTACACAGGACTCAATCAGTAACATCAAAGGCAAATGATGAGTGAAAGACTTTAATTGCATTTCTTGCTAGACACTCGAGAACTAGTTACTTATCCAGCCAGCTCTCAGGTGTTTCAAGTGCCCACATTTGACCGGGATGCAAAGCAGGGTTTGGGCAACAACAAAACTGGTGATTTTGGCCTCTACATCTTACTGGAGTGTTGCTGATCTGGGCAGAACCCACACATTTGACAGCACATACATCTCCCTTTATCTGAATCTTGTTTGTTTCTAGAAATGTGAATTTCCAGAGGATATGAGCCCCCATCCCATTATTTTAAATGGGAAAAATCATGAATTATTTCTACCACATCCCAGAACTCCAATCAGTTTACCTAAAAATATCACTAAAATACATTTAAACACCTCTGCTGTTTCATACCTAACGCAAAATGCATAGATTGTTTTACATGACAATCTACCACGATTTCTGCATAATATAAAGGATTTACAATACCAAGCCTTTAGTGCTTATTTAATGGGTGTTCCTGGGTGTAGCATGCTGAGTTTGATATCAGATACAAACTATGTTTTACCTCCACAGTGCAATGAATATTTACTAATGTGGATTAACAAAAAAGTATTAAATGTGATTATAAAAAACACTTCAAGCCAGGCATGGTGGTGCACGCTTGTAATCCCCACGCTTGGGAGGCAGAGACAGGAGGATTGCCACACTGGCTTAAGAGACCCTGTTTCCAAATAAAAATATCGATATATAAAATAGGTCTGGGAGTGTAGCCCGGAGGTAGAAGGGTTTCCAGGAACCCCAGTACCACCAAAAAAATAAATAAAATAGAAAATACTTCAAACAATATACAAGCAAGACCATTTTTTGAATGATTATTTACTGAATAGAGACTTGCCTGAGATGGAGGAAACTTGTCAAAGACTAAGTAAAACTGCTTAAGTCTTGTCCATGGCAATTTCCTTTCCTTGATGTAGAGGCTCTGGAAAGTGTGTGCCTGCACTACTAAATGGAGCTGCAGACAAAGCAGTGGGTTGAGAACATTTTTTTTTCCAGTACTAGGGATTGAACCCAGGAGCATTTTACCTCCAAGTTATACCCTCAGCCCTATTTTTTATTCTTTATTTGGAACAGGGTCTCACTAAGTTGCAGAGGGCCTCACTAAGTAGCTGAGGCTGAGAACAGTGATCCTTTTGTCTCAGCCTCCCGAGTGCTGGGATTACAAGCGTGCACCACCACGCCCAGCTGAGAACATTTATTTTAAAAATTAACATTGACTCTTCATTGCTTCTCTTCTTCCTCTGACCAATGATGAATGTCAAGTTCAACAAGTTCCATTTCATGAGAAATAAAGGCTTTTGCTTGATGATGTGGGGTAGATAGACTTATAAAATGCAAAGCATGTTTTAAGAACATGATGCTAGGTTAAGAAAGGCCAAGTTATAACTGCAGCTAAACATCTTACCCCTCAGACTTAAATACAACTTAAAAATCTTGGTTGGTGCTTATAGGCAGAATATAGTAGATTTTCAGTTCAGATACTGAGTTTTGTTTTTGTTTTGTTATAGCCATTTTTGTTTGTTTGTTTTGTGGTGTTGGTGATTTAGCCTAGGAGCATTCTACTTATGAACTACACCCTCAATGCTATTTTATTTTTTTTTTTGAAGCAAGTTCTCAGTAAGTTGCTGAGATTGGCCTTGAACCTGAGATTCTCCTGTCTCTACCTCCCAGGTAGTAGAATTACAAGCATGCACCACCAAGCCTAGCTAGATGCTGAGATTTTTTAAAATATTTTTTGTTTTTTTTAATATGCTTTTATTGGTGCATTTTAGTCACACATCATAATGTAATGCATGTTGATAGTGACATACAGGTGCTGAGTTTTTGAACCAAAAAAAATTTTTGCAAGTAGGTACAGTGAATAGCCAACGGGAATTCAGACAGTAAAGGACCCCAGTAAGTGGTGTTTGCTTGACAGGTAGTGAAGGTTTGGACTTCACACAGTCCTGTATCCACAGCCTGACTCCCTGCCACATTGGCGTGTATGATCCTAGATAATGTAATTAATCTCTATGAGCCTTCTTCTGCTCAAATGTGAAATGAAGATAATAATACTTAACTTGCAGGGTTATTACAGGATCATAATATGCACATATGGCATTTGGCACACACATTAAATGCCTAATAAAGAAGCATAACTGCCTCTATTAATCTATTAATATGTGGGTGTAAACAGTAGAAATTTAAAGAAGGAATTGTGTAATATAAACCGAATATAGCCTATTTATTACTGAGGTAATCAAAGGGAAACAGGAATGAGACTGATTATTGTTACACACAGAAAGAGAGGGAGAAGCCATGCGAACAAAGGCGGCCTGGCTCACTGTAAGTTGTTTTTCTTCCTCATCTTGGCAACATCTTACGAGAAAGTAGTGCCCAGCTCTTTAGTGTTTTACTGAATGTTTGATGATATTAGTGTTAAAGTCTGGAATGAAGTTTTCTAGTTCTTTATTTATCCATAGCAATAATAAATCATTGAATTCTTCTAGTTGCCTTATCCTATTCACATTACAATAGATACCAAGGGTTATATTCAAACACATTTATATGTACTTTCCAGAGGTCAGATTTATATAATTGATCACAACTTGTACAGAGATGTTCCAAGAAAGGGCCTGGTACCTGGGTTGCCCTCAGGGCCCAGGACACCTGTTCACCAAACCCTCTTCTAGACCAGCATGCCTCCTTTGCCTGTATTCCAAGCCATCTGCCTAGTTTTCCTGCCTTGTGTCTCATTCTCCTAGAGCTCTGAACCTCTGCTCAGCTCTTAGCTTTCCTTAGCTAGCGATCCTCATGCTGATCTTTGATTCTCAGCCACTGCCTGAAGACCTATCATATGAGGAAGAAAAAAGAATGAGCCAAGCTCCACCTCTGAGTCCTCTCCTCAGTTAGACCTCCACCATACCCAGTGCCCAGACCATGCCTGGTCAGTTGTTTCTCCAGGACTGGAGTGGGTAGAGGTGGGAAAAATGAAATAAAGGAAACCCCTTCAAGAGAACAGAAGGCGCACTCATGTCAGACAAACAAGACAGTGACAAGCAGGGCTCTGCAGGCTGCAGGAATTTGAGTCTCAGCTCTCTTGCTAGCTATGCGACCCTAGACAAGCTAATGAACTTCTTTATTGCTGTTTCTTCACTTATAAAATAAAAATAGTGGCAGGACCTACATCTTAGGTTGTTATGAAGATGAGGTCATTTGCTACATTGATAAAATGCTCAGAACTATATACCTTACACATATTAAGTGTTGAATAGTTATTAATGATAATGACAACCAAAAACTTATATCAAAAAAATAATGCCCAGGCTCCTTGGCATGGCATCCAAGGCCTCACATACTATGGTCCCTTAAGTAAGAAATAGGGGTTATGATACTTGTCCCAACACAAGAAACCTGGCACAACATTAGCAACCAACAAATAATAAGCTCCTTTTCTTTCTCCTCCATGGCAACCTCATTTTGTGGACTAGCTCAGCTTACTGCAACTTTTTGTTCCATTTCCTTTCTCTATGAAATAAAGGCCTCAAACTGGATGATCTCTATGCTTCCTGTCAGGTCTAAATTCCAAAATTACTGAACTCATCTCTTCGTCCCTTGAATCCACTCATTTCTGTTCCTGTGAGAGTCTCTTTCTTTCCTAGCCATTCAGTGTTCTAATATATAAAATTCAAATAGCTCTTTTTATTTCTAAGAGACCATATAGTGGTTCACGCCCAGGCCTTGGCACAACTCCAGTATTATTCACACAAAGAGATTCATATTAAATAGCCCCCCCAGGGATTGTGCTCTCCAGCAGCCCTCAGTGCAGGGCTGGCTGACTCCTTTCACAGTGGAGTCCTGTGAAGGTCACTGAGCACACAGGGAGGAACCGTCTCCACCTTTCCTTGAGTCCACAAAACAAAACAAAACAAAACAAAAATTGGGTCTTATAAAGAGAAAGCGAATAAGCAATGGTTCAGGTGGAGTGTGGCACTCACGGCCTTTCCTGTTTTGTCACAGACTCTGCAAATGGGCGTCAAACATTTCTCTGGACTCTTCGTGCTGCTGTGCATTGGATTTGGTCTGTCCATCCTGACAACCATAGGGGAGCACATAGTGTACCGGCTGCTGCTGCCGCGAATCAAAAACAAATCCAAACTGCAATACTGGCTGCACACCAGCCAGGTGAGTGTCACAGGTGTCTAGTTCCCACGTTCTTAAACCTCAGAGTTCCCGGGAGTGGGAGGATCCCGAGCCAAGAGAACAAGGGTGGTGTCGGACTGTCAACTAGAAGATGGATTTCTTTCTAGCTCATTAATTCACCTTCCCCCTAAATTAAGCCATCTTGGTGTTCCTTCCTTTCCTATAACCCTCCACTGCTGCTCAAAACAGAACTGTTTTTAACCAAGTTTCACTTAACAGTGATACTCTGAAGAGATGGTATGAAAAATGTGTTTCCCACAGATTTGTTTCTTGCCAGAATTGAAACCCATTCATTGAAGTCTCTGTTCCCCTTCAGGTGCCTCCCTCTGTTTAACCCCAGTCCCCTTTTTTCCCCTCTGGTCAAGAGGCTTGAGGGCACCCTTAGCCCGTGGTGCAGAGGCCAAGCTCCATAGAACCACAGTTCTTTTGTGTAATCCAGACACCAACACATGGATTTACAGGGAAAACAAAAGTGAAGACAGCCCAACCATGCGGGACATACTCAGTTGTTTATCTCTCCCTGTAAGAAATTGACATGGAGAGCCAAAGGGGTGTCAGAAAGCATCTTATGATGAAGAGTCTGCAGCAGATAGAGTGGTTTCATCTGGCCACCATGAGGCAGGAGGGCTCCCTTGTTCCCCCAGTGCTGGGATCCCTCCTGCCTCCATTTTGCCCTGGGTCACCAACAAGGCTGCCCATTCCCCAGTTCTCACCCCATCCATCTATTCTCTTGTGGTCTACTTGTTTTGTTAGTACATATTTTTTTAAATATGGTACTGGTGATTGAACCCGGGGGCATTCCACCTTCGAGTTACATGCCTATCCCTATTTTTTATTATTATTCTTTATTTTGAAACAGGGTCTCACTAAGTTGCAAAGTGCCTCACCAAGTAGCTGAGGCTGACAGCAAACCTGTGAACGTCTTGTCTCATCCTCCCAAGTATTGGGATTATAGGCATGTACCACCACGACCAGCTTCTATTTTATTTTTTAATTGTGAAACAGGGTCTCACTAAGTTACTGAGGGCCTTACTAAGTTAACTGAAGCTGGCCTTGGATCTGCAATTCTCCTGTCTCAGCCTCCCAAGTACTAGAATTACAGGTAGAAGTCACCTATTTTTAAAAACCAAGCGCCGGGCGTGGTGGCGCACGCTTGTAATCCCTGTGCTTGGGAGGCAGAGACAGGAGGATCACACAGGTTCGAAGCCAGCCGTGCTGGCATAAGAGACCCTGTTTCCAAAAATAAAATAGGTCTGGGAGTGTAGCCCAGAGATAGAAGGGCTTCCAGGAACCCCAGTACCACAAATAAATAAATAAATAAATAAATAAATAAATAAATAAATAAATAAATAAATAAAAACCAGGCATGGTGGTTCATACCTGTGCTTCACGCAGGGCATTTTTTTTTCCTAGATAGTCTACTATCATTGTTTTGGTACAGTTGAACCCTGTTCTTTCTACTTTCTTTGGGAACTATTTGATCTCCTGGGAGAACTCCATGGACAAGTGATCTTCTTTATGGTTTTCTAACATGATTAGTTTAATTCTCAGAGTCCTGCTTCCCTTCTTTGTTTTGGTTACCAAGAACTTCAGACAAGTTTTGACTCATCTTTAGTAACTGAACAAGGCCTTTTGCTACATGTGAATTATGATAGTACTTTCCATCACATATTATTTTACAGTCCAAAGCATTTCTCAGCTTTCAGTAAAATCACACTTTTCCCCCTCTAAGAAGAATAATCTATAATTAGAATTTTTACTTTTTAGAGGTTTGGGGATGAATGTTGATATAGTTTCAAGCATTCTGGAAATTTGGTTAAAAAGCCAAAGTTAGTAGTGACTAGATACTCCATTAAATCTCAAGCAGTACTTTATCTTCTGACCCATGCATTTCTAGTAATCACCCCCTGTGGATCTGTTCTTTCCACCAGAGATTGCATAGAGCATTAAACACATCATTTGTAGAAGAAAAGCAACAGCGTTTCAAGACCAAACGTGTGGAAAAAAGGTAAGAAGAGGCCAATGCCAGATGTCTTTGTACTCCTTAAAAGCTTAGAGATATAACTGAAACTCTGTGTTCAAAAAGAAGTTATAGCTAACTAATCATTCTGATTATATCAGACCAATTGTTGATAAAATTTATATAAATACATGTGGTTTCAGACAGAATAAAATAAAAATAAATCTATATACATATATGGACACAGAAACACAGCATAAGAATATTGTCATGGTTAAAAATGCAGGAGTAGACTCTGAAGTCAACTATCTGAATATCCAATATTCAATCCTGTCTCTAACCTTCAACAATATATGTGGCCTTGGCAAGTGAGTTAACCTCAGTGGGCCTCAAGTTCCTCAGCTGTGAAACTAAGATAAAAAGAATCCCCACTTCCTAGTCTTGTTGTGAGGATTAAGTAAGGTAATACATGTAAGGCCCTAATGACTAAGCAAGTGACTAATCAATATTAGCTACTGCTATCAAAATACACATTAAAATTGATGAGCATTGCAGGTGATTAATTTCATGTGACATTGTCTTTGGGGCATGTTTCTACTCCCCACTCCTTTCTAGCACTTAGGAATATTTGAAATCTGCAAAGACATGCCCTGCCTAATCTATTTCCTGACACTTGTCCAAGTCCTTAGAAAAGAGCCCTTCACTAATAGGAAGTAACGTGTATTGACCACATCAAAGACAGCTGAAAATGGAACCCCCACGCCTTCATGCAGCCAGCCCATGGTGACTGAAGATGTCAGAGCATTAGGATGCGGATCCTGGTGACCTCTGCGCCTGTAACTTATGGTTCAGATGCCCAGAGGCCTCAGCCAAGGGCTTCACTCTAAGCAACTCTGCTATCTATGGCCTAGCTCATCTCAAAGTTCTGCTTTCTTGGGCGGTTTGGAATCTGACACATCTCTTGTAACAAGAAAAAGGGTGGACAGCATGTCTTGTTTGTTTTGTTTTTAACGCCGGAGTCTCCTCTGGGGCTGATGCTATCCCTTCTCTCTAGGTTGTACCCAGCATGTCAGAATCATCTCCCTTGCCTCTGACAGTGTCTTTCAGCCAGAGCATGCTCCCTGCCCCCTCTCAGTCTGCAGTATTCCCACAGCATCCTGAGAGACAGTTAGCGACAAGCTGTAGACTAATCAGGGCACAGCTGCTCCATGTCACTTGACAGCGATTTTTTTCCATAATTATTTTAACATAAATTTTTAACAAGAAGAACACAGAAGACCTAACAACAAAGATAAAGTCTTACGATGACAAAACATTTGTTTTCTAGCAATAATAGAAACAGGAAGCCCAGCGATCCCATCTCCAGCTGTGATGTGATTCTTATTCGTATCTCTCACCTCAATGAGAGCCAAAGCGCACTCTGTTCGCTTGGCTTACCCACTTTCCTTGGCAGATTCCCTTCCTTGAGAAGGAGCTATGGCAGACTGCATCCTCATAGCTGTGACCTCATTAGTACAGCTTGTCACTAAGAGACTAGCTCTATGACAGCAGAATCTCAAAGACTGAGAGGGGGCAGGAAGCACTTTCTGGCTGGAAAGAAGCCTTAAAAGATGAGAAAAATGATTTTGATGAGCTGGATGGAACGTGGAAAGAAGGGACTTCAACAGCCCCAGAGGAGACAGAAGCCACAAAAACAAAGTCACACTGTCTATTTCTTTATTCTGTTATGAATGAGAGCTGTGTTAAGGGCCCACAATTCCTGTGCTCACCTTCCTACATCAGTGATTTTTCAGGCATAATGAGTGGGTTCACACTGCTGTCATATCTCTTGAAAGGTCCGGTGGAGCACTGAAACTCAGTGTTGCATAATTGTTCCACACAAGCTGCATTGCTCATTTTTAGTGTTAAATACTCAAGACTGATCAATACAAAGCTCAGCCTAACCCTTACTGAGTATAACACACTCATTCCTTCTAGTTGGACACTGTATCTTACACTTAACATTTGTCTCCTCCCGTTTATAGGTGAAGCCACACGTCAATTAACAGAGCAACTAGATATTAGCAACTAGAGTTTGTCACAGAAGAGTCCGGTTTTTGTTTATTCTCCTATATTATATCCCAGGTAGATATTCAAAGCCCTAGAGATAATCAGAGTGGCAATCTCTATTTAACTGACTCTGGAATTGCCTAGGTAGTCCAATAAAATGAATAGCCTCTCTACGCTCAGGTTTTCTCCACTCTCAATCATTCTATGGTACTGGAGTTAGGTCTGCTGGCTTGAAAATACTCTCTCTTTTCTTGGAAGAATATCTATGTAAATTCTCATGCCTGATGCAATCTCACCTCCTTCCTTATGCTTCATATTTATTGAATGAATGAAAGAAAAGAAATGAAATGAATTGTTGACATATAAGCTTGAGGGACAGCTTAGAGAAACTTGGAGCCATAGTACAGAAGCAGATGTTGCTCCATTTTTATTTGATGCAGAGGTTTAAAAATGTGGATGTTGCAAGACATTTGTAGATAATATGTAATCACTTATTCAACATAGAACTTGAAGGCTTAAAAAGTTATAACTGTGTCTTCTCTCTGATTGTCTAATGTCAGTGGCGCTGTAAGTGGAATCACTATAGAACTTTTACCTAGCCCAAAACATAGGAGAACTAAGTTCTGGTACTTTCTGCTCATTAAGGAGACAAACTAAAAGAAATGTTAAAGAGCTATAGGGCAGTTTGTGTGGGGTGTTTGTGCGCTTTAATGGCCTGGGGCATGTTGCAGTCGTTTTTTGCTGTGTGAGAAACCATCCCAAAACGTAATGTTTTCAGCAACAGTGATTTACTGACCAATTTATGAGTCAGCTGTACAGTTGGCTGATTTGTACCAGACTTGGCTGATTTGAGCGAGGCTTGCTCATGTGTCTGCAGCCAACCTGGGGAGAGGGCGAAAGCAGCTAAAGGCTGCCTGGTCTATCGTGGGGCTCAGCTGGTGAACTGGGGAGACTGAGGACTCTCCACATGATCTGCCATCATCCAGCAGGCTAATGGGGACTTCTTCACATTGTAGCAACAGGGGTCTGAGAGAGAATGGCAGTGTGCAAGCTTAGTTTCAGAACTGGCCAAAACAAGGCATAAAACCAGTCCTCCTTCATAGAGAGAGTAAACAGACTCCACATCCTGGTAGGGATGAGCAGCAAAGTCTCATTATGGAAGAAAGGAGGACTGAAGGATTAGACCACTTTTGCAATCTACCCCCAGGCAGAGCAGCACATAATCATCTTATTAAGGCCTGTGTCATCATTCTCAATCATGTAACTGCATCAAGACTTGAGTAACCCTCCCTGTACCC
Source organism: Muscardinus avellanarius (assembly GCF_963383645.1). NCBI lineage: Eukaryota > Metazoa > Chordata > Mammalia > Rodentia > Gliridae > Muscardinus > Muscardinus avellanarius. The sequence goes on from NC_137799.1 coordinate 33,392,023, forward strand.
TTCTCCCTCTAAATCCTCTCTGTTTTTCCCCTGACAAGTAAGAGTCCAGGAATAAAGTTGATTCAGTTATGTGGATGGGCACAAAAACACAGGATTTAGTAGGATGTTTCTATTGCATTTTTTCCTATGGCAGAGTGCAAATAATCCTTCTCCTCCTCTGTCTGTTCTTTCTCCTCCTCCTTCTACTTTTTCTCCTCCTCTTAGGGTAGAAGAAATCAGCAGCTACATGCTTAGGGTTCGAATCTGTTCTTATAATGAGAAACCTCTCATTGCATCCAACTGTCAAAGTGTATTTCAAAAGCAAGATCACTTTCATTCTGAACCTGTCTAGCAATAACTTTCTTACTATCTATAGCCACTTCTCCACAATGGTGGTAGGTGGTACAATACAAGAGAACTGCAAATCCATTTCTATTTGACTTTCATGATCTGAGCAAGGCCCTGAGACCTTCTTGGGATTTTTTTTAAGCAGACTTGACCTATGATTCTGAACCTACATAAATTCATCTCTGTAGTAAGAAACACTTTGCTAAAACCTATGGTTTATATGCTTTTATTCTCACCCAAATCCAGTAGTAAACATCAGCATGGCCCTGTGGAATTAAAGATAAACCATACAGTAATATACATCAGCAAGCTGATGCTTAGCCCAACATGAGAGTAAGCAGATTTATCACTCTTACTAAAGTGTCACCTTGACAGTCAAACGGTATTTTAAAGCAGTGCTACTTTTGAGCTTTGCCTGCAGGATGGGAATTAAAAGGCACCTATGGTTCTTCATAAAAAAATGTGCCATACCTTATTCCATCATATGATAGCCCATTCCAGTTTCAGAGCACCTTAAGACATGATAAGACCTTGAAGTTCCATTGAGAGCTCATGGCTCCTATGATCCCCATAACACTCTAGCAGGCCATCAGTGCCCGGCTTTGTGACTTCACCTCTAAATACATACCCAGCTTTGCATTGTTTACACGGGAAAGGGCCAACAAATGGAGAAGAGCACTGGAGGCTGCAGAAGGGAGTCTGAACCATCTCTTTGTTTCCTAGGTCCAACTTGGGCCCCCGTCAGCTCATGGTGTGGAATACTTCCAATCTGAGTCATGACAGCCAACGAAAATACATATTTAGTGACGAGGGGGGACAAAACCCACTGAGCATCCGGACCCACCAGGACATCCCTCTTCCCCCAAGGAGAAGAGAGCTCCCGGCCTCGCTGACCACCAATGGGAAAGCAGACTCCCTCAATGTAGCCCGGAACTCAGTGGTGCAGGAACTCTCGGAGCTGGAGAAGCAGATTCAGGTGATCCGCCAGGAGCTGCAGCTGGCTGTGAGCAGGAAAACAGAGCTGGAGGAGTATCAAAGGACAAACCGGACTTGTGAGTCCTAGGCCATCAGGCTGCTCCCCTTGCAGCTCCTGATGTTCCCGAGCCCTTGAGTAACGAGCCCTCTGTACTGCTCTTCTGTAAGGACTGACAAAGGTGTGGGGAGGCTGAGGTCTAGGCCTTTAGAGGTCACGCCTGCTCTCCCCAGACAACGCCCAGCAGCAGCTTTTCCTAAGCTCGCCCCCAGGTCTCCAGGGTAAGAATCTGTTTCCTAGCAGGAGTCTGAAGTTAGTCAGAAGTAAGCCCCATGTGAGGGACCTGTGAATATCCAGACACCCCAGCTCCTGCTAACCTTTTCACCAGGTACCAAGTAAGAGTTCTGGTTTCTAGCCCTTTCTCTGCACTATCAACAAGAATGAAAGTGTTACTCATACCTGTGTCTTACTGGGTTGTTGATTTTAATAATTAACATAGAATTATCCAGGGTTGTACCTTTTGATACAACTCCCCAATCTAGTTTTGTTCCTACATTCTGAAAGGGGAGCAGGGTAAGAGTGAGAGAAACTTGGGGGAGAGGAGATACTCAAATAGTAATTGAACACAGTATTTCTGCAGGTGAGGGTTGACTGGATCAGGCAAGAGCCATGTTCTCAAGAAGGTTCTGGATCTCTGACCCCCATCCTGGCTAACATTTAGTAGGAACATTTTCACATGCCACTATGAAAGGCCACAGGGATGTGGGAGTGGGAACTAGGACAGGCGATAAAGGCATTAAAAAGGCACACCAGGCTTTCAGAACAAAAGCTCTGGACCAGAAAGAGAATTTGACTAAGAGATGAATAGGTCAATACTTCGAAGTATCTCCACTACAGTATGTGCCTTTTATGAAGGAAATGAAGGAGAAAACAGCAAAGTGAGGTTGTAGCCTTAGGAGGAACCTGGACATCCCTGCTTATGGCCTGCAACTGGGTACATGAGCTGGCCCTCTGGGTTAAGGCACATGTTCTGCATACCACATTCTAGGTCAGCAGCCACCTGTCTCTTAGACACAAGAGTCCCCCAAATAAACCTCGAGCCTGTGAACATAACAAGCTTCCAAATTCAGAGTCTGCCCTGCGCTTTGCATTATCTTCCTAGATATCTGCCAAGTCAGTCTCCTATCCCCAAGTCAGCACACCCACTCATCTCTGAGGAGCTGAGAACAGGCCTTGGTCCTTATGAATACCCTCCAGCCTCCATTTAATGCCCCCAGAGATTGGTGTATGTAACCCAGGTGCCCCTTGGCATCTTCTGCCCAGCACGCTGCTTGGACGTGCAAAAAGGACAAGAACATGGGGACTCCAGAACTTCAGTTCCCAAATGTTAGCATAGATAAGAATCACCTAAGGGACCAAAGGTCAGAATGCTGATGACAGGCTGATGCTGGGCCCTTCCCCAGGGCGAGGGAGAGTCTAGAGGGCCCTGTTGCCAACCAACACCCCAGAACACACACAGGTGGTCCTAGAGTATTCATGGAGAAGCCTTGCTTTAGAAGTTCAGCTGCCCTGTGCGAGTGCATTGGGGAGAAGTGAGAGGAGTCTTTTTGAGAGCTTTTTTTTTTTAACTTCAGGGTATTTCTGCTGATTCAACCTTCCACATCCCCACCTTGACCCCGGGGTGCCATCTAGGACTAGATTTCCTTATTTATCCACTATTGATTTTTCTTCAGTGCTTATTTCTCCACCCTAGTCATTTTGAATGTCTAAGGTGAGTTCATAGCACTGTGCCAAGTAGTATGCAGATCATTAGAAAGGCGGCTAAGTCCTCTACTTTGATGTACAACGTCTGCATTTCCTAGAGCTACCCAGTCCCCCAGGGGAAAATAACACTAACACTTTAGCAACTAGTTAATTGACTGAGAAAACCCAGGAGTACAGATAAACTAAGATACTGAAAAAGGAGGTGGGTGGGCTCTCAAGTTAAGACTTCCCCAACCTCACAGATGAGACAATTCAACAACGAGGGGTCAGGTAAGCCCCCAAAACCAGAAAAAGACAATTTGCTTTGAAGTACCCACCCCCAGTCTCACCCCAAACCCAGAAGTAGGTTTGTAGCTGTTTTGGGAAGATTATGCCCCTTAGACATCCCCACCCCTCTACAAGAACTAAGGATACTTAGAGACTCTCCCTCGTGCTCTGTGTACCCTGAACATCTGTGCAGCATGGGGGATGGTGTACAGGTGTACCTCAATTCGTGTTAACAGCCATGCTCCTCATGTTGTACACGGACATTTTTGTAACTCATCTACTATTCTAACTGTACTTGAGAAGCTGGCTATTAAGGGAACCCAGAGATGAATTCTTTTGTAAAGAACCCTTTTGTAATGCAATTAATTACCCCTTAATGAATCTGTTTTGTAAGTTTGGATTTTTGTATATCAGGTTTACCTTAAGCTTCTCTACTGAGGCATTCTGAGCAGTTGTAATCACAAGCCAGACCACCCTGTCTGTCCACACAGTAGAGGACCAGTGCACGCTCCTCAAAAGTCTTCTGAGGGACGACCCGGCCAACACTGTGGCCAGGACACAGCAGGAGCAGCAGGAGGTGAAGGCAGGTGTCCTGCTGCCAAGATTGTCTGAAACACTCCCATATCCTGGGTAAAAATGAATCATAATTGCTTGTGGTGAAATGAAGCAGTCTTCATGTTAAGTAACAATGGGTTTTTTTTTTTTCTTTTTTAAATGGTAGTAATTGAAAAGTGTTTTGCAATTTGTGAAACAATGTGTTGTATTTGTAAAGATTCCATGAAAAGGTGGGTCCTTGAAAACCTCTTTTCTGTTTTGCTCCACCTCTGCTCTCAACCCCCACCCTCTCCCAGGTTCAAAAACACAACCATCACAAGCCTTCAGGTGGAGGGTTGGATTTCAGTAATTAGAGCTAAGGATGCTACCTTGTCTCCGTTCATGGGCTCCCATTTCATGAGATCGGGAAGACCTCCTTTCTCTTCCAAATTCTGGTGCTGGGATACCTGGAATGTGACAAACAAGTCCATTCTCCAAGCGGAAATCCCCAGCATGGGAAGCATTCATAAAGCACGACTGGGTGAGCTGGAACGGAAATGGCTACTTGGTTTCTGTAAATAATCATTGGAGCCCCAGAGTGTGTGTGCGCCAACAAGTAAAGAATAAAGATTTCTCCAACAAATAAAAAGCAGTTGGAAGAATGACAAGGATGGCCAAGTAAGGTAGCCACAGGCCCCAGTCACTTGAGGTCTTTAATGTGCCTGGAGGCAACTCTCCATTATTCATAAATCCTGCCATTGCACAGCCCCTATTCAGGAGCTGCTGCTTTCCTTTTAAGTAGTGCAAGAGCCAAACAGAATGGCACTGTTATCTGGGTAGCAGACTCGATAGTGTCGGTGCTGAGTCTATTAAGCCTTGGAGCAACTTATGTACTTCATTGGTGTAAAGAGTGAAGAAACAAGAAACTACTTTAGAATTTCTTTTCCTCTCAATTCCTATTTTGATAGGCATATCTGAAAATCCAGAAGAAATTGCTTTCTAGTCATTAAAGTCACTATCTGTCCTGTTTAATTACTCCTCCCTTCGCCCATCTACACCATCTACCTGATCCAGGATTCCTTCGCTCTTTAGTTTACTTACTGATCGTTTTATGAAAATAATGTGCTTCTAAGTATTTTCCTAAGGTTTGTGAAGAGTATTTGCATTGTGTCTGCATTTTAACGTGTGCAATCGCTCTGCTCCAAGAACTAAAATGCTGTCTTGTGAGCATGAAGTGGACGGGCTGTTTTGCTCCAGCCACTTTTCTTGTACAACCATGTGGATGGACTAGATGTCCTCAGGTCTTTTCCATCTTCGGTTTCTATGACTGTGGAATAAATGTTCAGATAGAAACGTCACTGCTGCCATTCTTTGGGGATTTAAATGCTATTAAGACACCTGCTCCTTTTTAATAGGAGACTGACTAATGCTATGATATATGCTTGTTTCCTTGGGATACCCCAAGGAAGCAGCATAAGTTATTCTGAGAAACTTAAGGCCCAGGCATCATGAGCTAGAATTGAAGCTGCTTTATCGGAAAGAAACATTCTAGGGGAAAAACACAGCACTCGCAGACTTCTAGAACTCTGCCCTCATCCTCAACTAGCAATTTAACCATTTGCTAAGTAGTTTCCATTTACATGGCAAATGCTAGAGACATAACAGTGAACAGGACAAGTATAATCTCTAATCTCAGAGACCTTCAGAACCTTATCAATTGATAGTAAAATAGTATCTAACATTTATTGGGAACTATTATAAGCTATAACCTCAGTTCATCTGAAGATTACAACCCCATGAGACAGGTAATTCAGATATAGGCTAATGAGACCTCTACTTTATAGGTGAAAAATAACAAGGATCAGAAATTATGTAACCACCAGTCACACAGCTAGTAATAGTAGTATCAGGAGATTCATACTGAGACAGTGCAACCATACAGTATTGTCAGTATTCTGGTCATTGTCTTACTCATCCCCCTCTAATGCCCCTTTAGTCTTTTACTGCCTCCTGTCCATTCCTCAGCCTGACCCTCAGTCCACAGAACAGAGAGGGAAGCTAGTAGCTGCACTTGGACTGGTACATTTAACTCAAGACCATAGTCCCTTAAGTCTCACTTTAAAATAAATGGTGCTTTAGGATCCATTCTCTCAGCTTTCTTGTCCAACCAAGAACTGGTGGAAACACAGCTGCAAATCACTCAGCAGTCCTGCTGCTTCAGGCATGTCAGCAGTCTCTGACAACCCAGGCAGTTTTAGCTGCTGGCACTCTTGCCTTAGAGAATCTGCTAGCCTGATAGGTTTTCACACATGTTGTTTTGGAATATAACCAAGTCAAATCTCATAAAAATATGAACCTGCTATAACTCAATTCACCTGCCTCCTTACCCAAGGATGCTGTGCATCATTCAGTCATTCACTTTTAGGGTGCCTATTGTGAGCCAGGCACTGGGCTATCTGCCTGAGATGGGAAGATAAAAGCAGAATCTGATCCCATGGACCCATGGAGCTCAGGCCAGTGGGAGACACAAAGTGGCAACCCATGGCATGTACTCTGGTAAACAAATGCACATAGAGAGCCAGACACCATGGTGCACACCTGTAACCCCAGTTACTTGGGAGACTGAGGCAGGAAGATTGTGAGTTCAAGGCTAGCCTCAGCAGCTTACTGAGATCCTGTCACAAATTTTAAAAAAAGAGGGATGTAGCTCAGTGGTAAAGTGACACTAAGGTCAATCCCTAATGGGGGACGAAGGGGATGCACATAAAGTATTATATGGAAAATCGGGGGAGACTGGGTGGAAGGTAATAAACATTTCAAGTATACCACACAAAGTTCCAGTACTGGGAAACCATGGCAGCTAAGGAACTGGGGAACTTCAAAATGTTTAACATGATGAAAACACTAAGTACAAGGTGAGTAATAAGCTATCAGAAAAGGAGAGAGAAAGGCAGCAGCAATATCACTATGCTGAATTGGATCCATATCCCAAAGATAAGAGCCTTACATTCCAGGATTTTAAACTCAAAGGCAGAATCCTCGCCACTAGGTGGGGCTGGCTGTCACATGCATTTTGTTTTAGGACAGTGAGCAAAGGTAACTTTTTGATGTTTTAGAATGACCATGCTATCATTTAATCAAGCAGGCAGATTATAGACAGACATAAACCCACGTGACCTCCATTTAAGGGAGGATATCAAGTCTTATTTTTTCCTAGGAACAGTGAAGAAAACAAGAGGTAGAAAGGAAAACTTTCCAATTTATTTGCAACAATAAGTTAGCATTTTATTGAGCACTTAGTAGATGCCAGACACTATACTGAGTATCTTCTACATATTGATTCACCTTCAATACAACCCTATGATACAGCTATTATTACATAGATGAAGAAACAAGGAGGTGAAGTAACTTGAAAATAAGTGTCTGGAGCCATACCCAGGCAAGTCTGACTGCATAAACAATATACGGAACACAGTACCCGAAATTGCAAAAAGCACTCGACAAGTGCCTAACAGAGAACAGAAAGAAATCTAAGATCCTGTAGTTCAATTCTCTTCCACAAGGTGTGCTACCACAACTCTCATGAAACATGGAGACACAAAGCAGTTCTAATCCAAGGCTGGCCTACTTAGAACAGTCAAGGACAAAGATCCTAGGATTATGTAAGACTTTAGAATTACTCAAAAAAAAAAATCTGCGCTTCTTGTGTACCTGTTGACAAACACCCTACTGGTACAGTCTTCATTTAGTATAAAAGAAAGAAAAAAAGAGGTCTGAGAATCACATTTCAATTCTGTGGCTCAGCAGTGGATGCTGGAGCCTAGTTGCTTACCCCTAAGGATGTGACCTGAGGTCCCTTTCACTTTGTTTACCTTCTGAATCATCCCACTCCAGACTTGTCACTTGAAATCCTCTGTGCATACCAGTATCATAGTAATGTAAACATACTATTATTTATACTATTATTCCAACTTTGCCCACAACTTTCCTCAAAAGAAAAAAAAAAAAAAAAGATTAACCTAAAATAAGAGAAGCGTTAGCCGTCTGTCATAGGCTGCCTCCAGAGGTGGAAATGTCAGAATTCATACTAATTTGTTTCTTCCATAAAGTAAATTAAAATGCAGTCATAAATATTAGGTCAGCTCAAATTTGAAGATGTATTCCCTAAATGCAGACATGTTTCCATTTAGGGGTGAAATAAATAATAATAAAGTTTGAATTCACACACTGGCCCAATTAAGCCGACTTCAGAAGATCTGGCAGCAGAGGTATAGAGCTGAATTAACTCACATCATGGGAACCTTTGGCAAGTACCATGTATCTGAGCTAGATATTGGGGATTATTAAACTGTTAAAATACTATCTTTTCCAAATGCAAATTGTAGTAATTATGAAGTATGCTATAAATAAGACCTTAATGGCTAATATTAGGAAAAAAACCAAACTTGAGCAGAAATCCCTAGAAGGCAAAGTTTAATTTTTCTTTGTGATGGGATAATTAACTATTCCAAACTTTAATATTTAGAAAAATTTCAAGTATTTCATGCTAGGGATTTCTCACTTATCAGTCCAATACATACACACAACCCACCCATTTTCTATTTATTTTCAGTGTAGCTGCTATATCATAAGTCAGTAGAAAAGACTGTGGTGGTAGTAACTAGTCAAAATGTTCCTGTAGAACGTTTGGGACTTGGCTTTATTATCAATCAACTGATAGTCCTCAGAAAAAATCCTCAGAGAACAAAATTTAAAGGCATTCCACACCGGCAAATGACAATGAGAACAGAGCCTAGCATATAACTTCCTGCAAGAATAAGTATCTCCATCCCCATGGGTCTTGAAGACAGATGATCATTTCTTTATTGTCTTCACGATATCAAATCACACTCACTTTAGTGGCAGGCACATTATTCTATAAGCACAAAACTCTTGCCCTTGACAAACAAGGGTCCCTGGGGATCTGGACAGAGAAAAATAAAGTACAAGGCAAATTCATGAAGAATGCAATAGCTAGCAGAAACCAAGCAACACCTTTGAAAAAGATCCCTATGGTAACAAGAATCAAGCCACAGAGTTAACAGACACATATTAGAGCATACTTGATTTGGGTCAAAATCACTAAGACTTAGTTTCTAAGTTGGGAACAAAATTAAGAAAGAAGGAAAGAAGGAAGGAAGGCAGGCAGGCAGATCTAAAATGGTTCTTAATTTTAAATTCAAAAGCCACCACTATTTCTATAATATATGAAATTGGCATTAATAGTTAATACCTTTTTAAAATTATCTTTTAATATTACTATGGATCTAGGGCTTTAGTTTCTAAATTTGTGAATTTTCCAAATCCCCTTAAAAAGCTGGGAAAGATCTGGGTGTGGTGGCTCATACCTATAATCCCAGTACTTGGAAGGCTGAGACAGGAGAACTGCAGATTTGAAGCCAACCTCAGCAACTAAGTGAGGCCCTTAGTAACTAAGGAGAACCCTGTTTCAAAATAAAATAATGAGCTGGGTATGGTGACACATACTTGTAATCCCAGTACTTGGGAGGCTGAGATAGGAGAATTGAAAATTGGCAGTTAGCCTCAGCTACTTGGTGAGACCCTCTACAACTTAGTGAGACCCTGTTTCAAAATAAAAAATAAAAAATATAGGGCTGCGAGTGTAGCTCGGAGGTAGAATGTCCCTGGGTTCAACCCCTAGTTGTGAAAAAAAAATTAAATAAAAATAAATAATGAGAATAATAATAAAGGGCTGGGTTGTAGCTTATAGGTAGCACACCCTCCTCCTCAGGGTTCAATCCCCAGTACCACAAGGAAAAACAACAACAAAAAAGAACATGATAAAAGCTAAAATAATGTATATACTACCCAAGCAAAGCTTTGTGTGCAATTTGGGGGTGTCCCTGAAACCCACATTTTTCATCATTATCTGAAAATGATTTTATGGACTCACTTTGTATTATTTGAACCTCAACTTCTCCACTAGAGGAACTTTCCTTAAATCCAGCTTCCCATGGATTAAAGTTTCCCTCCACATCCCATAAGCCCTTGGTTCCCTGGTACTGGGCAGTTGGTTCTCCCAGCCAACTGCCATAAGCAGCTAATATCCAAATACCTGCTGTCCAAGAAGTCCATTTATCCTCCAACCAAGAAAGTTATGCTCAAGCGTTCCCTATAAGAACACGCAGTAAGGGGAAAATGTTCTATTACGGAATGCAAATGCACTTGGTCCAGGAGCAGGGTCTCATCCCATCACAGCCCTATGTGTGTTGGGCAGGGGATCAACAGATCGGTAGCTTCTCTTGATGACCATGTAAGATCCTCCCATTAGACTCATTTCTTAGTCCATATATTACATGACTTTATGGAATTCATCACACTCTGCTGACTACAGCCGGTAACCATAAAAGGACATGGATCTGCCCTTATCCACCATTGAGGAAGTGGTAATAAAAAGGACATTCTTTTTACAAACCTGACCAAAGAGAGAAAACCTGTGATTTATTGGTAACTATGAATTATTACTGGTAATAATTCAAGAACTCTCAACCTACAGTGCCAGGAAGCATTATAATCCCTGAAAAACAAACCACGATCTCTTACCCCATGGTGAACTGTGGAAAAGAACTGAGTAGTCAAACAGATTTGATAAAATAACTGAGAAAAACTACTTCAAATAATCAAAGAACTAAATACTTTAACAACAGACAAGACTCTTAATCTAAATTGATTGTTTTTATGTAAGAGAATTCATTTCTAGAATAGCAGATGTAAATACAATTGGTAATAATAAAGAAAAAAGTTCCAAAAAAAATACACAAACACAGAAGTGAACTGAAGCCTGCTTTAATTGACGCTTGTAGAGTATAAAGTCCTACAAAAACATTATAGAGACTCCTCTGGAAAACAGGGATCACAACAGCTGCTGTGGAGAGGATGACTGAGAGTAATTCATAGCTCACCCTGGCCTCTCAATTTCTCAGTACCCAGAAGATTTCTCCACCATTTCACTCCCGTTCTTCATCGTCTCAAATTGTATTTCATTAGAAGACAAAGAGGGCATATTGTTTGAAATTATTCTGGTCTTGAGAAATGTAAATATTTTTTAGCAGTTGAACATTCAACTCTTAAATAACTTTAACAGGGAGGCCAGTTGACCATAAAAGTTACTTTGCTAGCAAAGGCGAATGGACTGAATTATCCTGGATATCATTTCATTAAGGCTTCAAACCATCCAGGAGAGAGTAGCATAATTATATCATTTTTTAATCCAAGTTTAGAAAAAGTTTTCTACCCAAATTAAGAATAGTTTGTGCCCATAGATAGCTTATTTCTAGACAGTCACTTCCCCAAATAGCACATTTCCACTCTTTGTTCCCTTCTCCATGTCAAAAATACTAACTTGACTTTTTCAGAAGGAATGGACAATCCAAGATTATACAATGGGCCCAAAGAAGCAAATGTTGAAAAGTCTAAAAGAAAGAAAGAAAGCTGGTAGGTAGGGAAGACAACTACGAGCTGTTTGTTTCTAATTCATTCTAAAACCCAAGCTTCTGTTTACCAGTCCTTTCTCCGACACTCATCTAGCTCCTACAGAGGAGAGCCTGGACGCACGGTCTGTGGAGGAAGGGGAGCTGACAGGCGAGCTGTCAGGAGAGGAGAGGTAGCAGTTTGGTGGGCGCGAGCAGGTGCCTGTCTGGCCCGCGCCGTCCTTCTCTGGCTCAGCCGATGTAGATGCGGTGGAAATCGTTGGCACCAAAAGCAGCGTTGCACTTGGGGCACTTGCGCTGGCGGGTGTCATAGCGCGTCTTCACACACTCAAAGCAGAAAACGTGGAAACACTTGGTAAGCACAGCATCCTTTTTACGCATGTTGCAGCATGGACAAGTCAAACGTGCCTGAAGAGAAGGAAGTCAGAGCCTGAGCAACCACAAGGGTTTACAGAGTGAATGGCTATCACATGGATGCACACAAGCCAGAAAATCAGCCAACATTAGGACAGGAGTACCACCCCAAACCAGACCATTCTGTGGTTCCCTGCATGTAAAGTTCAGCGCAGTTATTCTCCCAGTATATCAAAGGAGTACTTTAGACCTTGACTAAAAACCCAAAGAAATCACTGAGATATTTTTTTTCTAACCTTGTAATCCTTAATCTCTTCCATCAGAATCTCATCACATTTGGGTACGTTGTCAGGCTTCTTTGTGGTCTCTAATTTCCTTCGCAGTCTAGAGATGTCCTCCTGTGGCAGGAGAGCAGACCCGTTAGACATACTCCCCAGACCTACTGTTTTTGAGGGAAATAATTCCCCAACTTGAACTTTCTATTGTGGCTTTAAAGAAAGAACCTTTTGTCCTTACATGCCCAGTTATCTTCAGGAATGTAGAGAACTGCAAATGCTTGAGGACAGGCAACCATAATCATATCCTCAAATAAGAGCTGCATCAACTACTGCCAATTCAGTCCTATGAAAACACAATCTAAGAATTCAGGAAACAGGGCATTTTATTTTGTGGCAAGTAGTTGTAAGGTTTAAATAAAATAAGCAATGGCTTGAGGTTTCTAATATCATATATTTCTTGGGATTACAAATTAGGGATTAAAATAATTTTAGAGATCTATAAGTAAGGACAAAAATATCATGAGAAAAAAATGAGGTGACAAATATCAAAACTATTATAGAACTTTAAAACCTAATATTGTTATACTGCTATTTAATTCACTATTTCACAGAGTTAATATTTATATCATGCCTACTATGTGGTAGGACCATAACAGCCTTTGGGGATATGATGGTGAAAAAAAAAAAAAAAAAACAACTCAAGTGTCTTTCCACAGGTACTTACAGACCAGTAGGAAATGATGTATCTTAGCCTAGTGTCCCATCACATGGCACACTTCAGACCTCAGAAAGCACCCAAAAGGTGAAATGTAAATATCAGAGAACTGCTCTTTACCTGCGCTCGTTTAAAATTGAACATGTCCTTTTCTTTGGTGACACTGTTCTCCACGATCTCATCTTGAAAATCATGTAGCTTCTTCTGTGCCAACTCCAGCTGTGCTTTGAGGTCATCTGCAAGCTGGGCTGCCTCCATTGCCTGTAAGGGACGCACAAATAACATCGTCTTATCACCCCTCGCTTCCAGCCGACAAAATGTTAATCCAAGTTCAAGGAACAAAGTGAACTTACAATGCTATCCATGTTGTACTTATCTGCTCAAGCCTGACTGTCACACTAGACTACAGAGTAATCCTTCATACCTTGCGCTTGTTCATCTCCAAGGCTTGGGTCCTGAGACCCAGCTCCTTCTCCCCTGTGCCGATGTTACTCTGCAACAGGTGTTCCTTCTCTTCCAGTTTCCTTACTACCTGTAACTGGGCATCAACCTTTGGGGAGGAAAACCAGGTTTTAACACAAACAGGAAGAAAAGTAAAACAAAATTTGCCGTGTTTTCCTAATCTATAAGCCCACAAAATATAGTACATTAGAAACTTCAAACTATTACTCATTTTAGCCATGAACCCTACAAAATACATGCAAGACTATGATGACTACTAAATACTCGACTCAATATAAAATGCTGATGGAGATTCAAATAAGAACCTGGAAAACCACAAAAATTCTTTTTCATATTGCCAAGAATAGAGGAAATTATATTGACAAATATTTATCTTTTTTTTTTTTTTTTTTTTTTTTTGCGGTACTGGGTTTGAAACCCAGGGGCATTCTACCTCCGTGCTATACTCCCAGACCTATTTTTTATTCTTTATGTTGAAACAGGGTCTAACTGAGTTGCAAAGGGCCTAAGTAGCTGAGGTTGTCTGCGAACCTCGATCCTCCTGTCTCAGCCTCACGAATGCTGAAATTGCAAGCATGCACCACCAGGTCCAGCTCAGTATTTATCTTTTGAGCCATACTAATACTCAAAACCTGGTAATTTCTTCAATAGCACATCAATTTGTTTCAAACAAAAGTCCAAGCATATCTCTTTCAGAATGGCTCAAGGTTCTAAAGTAGTCCTTTTCTTGAAATTAATGCACAAAGACAATAGTAAGGATAAAAAGTAAAATCACACAACCATTTCTTAACCCTTCATTTACAAAATGTCAACCCAACATCCAGAGGAAGCCAGGTACCCACTTCTACGGTTCCCAGCAGCCTTCCAGAAATTTTAAAAACACATATATTCATATCTTAATACAAAAAGATTAATAAATCATTTGATATATTTTAGGTATTTTTTAAACACTAGCAAATCTACATGTATTTTCACACTACACTGTACTCCTTTGTAGGAATGTGTAATTTATTTACCAGTACTCTAATTATGAATATTCAGCTTCTAGGATTTATTTCCTCTTACAAAAAAATGCCAGAGAGATCACTTTCACAGGTGTCTTCATGCAAAGAGCACCCATTTCAATATAATGAGAAGCTCTATTCATCCTAATACCTGAGTCTTCAGGGTCAGAACCTGGTCGGCCAGCTCCTCCTTCTCCTCTTTGAGCAACTTATGAATCTGGTTGGACTTGATACGCTCTGACATGAGCTTGAAATTTGCATCATCCTTCTCCCGCAACTGCTGCATCAAACGGATATTTTGTTCCTGCATGTCTTCAAAGGCTTGGCCTGTGACATCCATCTCAGAAAGGAGAGCTTCTTCTTCCTAAAACAAGGAATCATACTACTAAAAGCTTCTAAAACCAAAAAGAAGCACAGGAAACTAGCCATTCCCACTGTTCATGTACATATAAATTAACTTAGTGACAGAGAGACTTAGTTTAAAAGGCCTAAGCTTAGTCTTGTCACTAGGTTTCCTGAGAATAAGAAGCCCCATTATCTGAAGCCACTGGCACCAGTTCTTGGTTAGATATTCATTAGCTGGTCTGTACTCAAACTCAGTAAAGCAAACAATAACTACTCACACTTTTAACAAATTGATCAAGCTGCAATTGGTTAAAATAACTATCACAAAGCCCCACATTTTCTCATTACATATCTACACTATTTATAATACTGACTTTACAGACTTTGAGCTGCTGCAAGCCTCTTAAGCTCCGTAACAATATGACAGGTGATAAATAGTATCTAATAATAGTGTTAATTTACATTTCTTATAAGACTGGGCATTTTTTCCTATGTTTAAGAGTGATAGGAATTCCTCTCTGTGAACAGCTCATATATTTTGCCTGTTCTACTGGATTGTTGGTCTTTTTCCCTATCATTTTTTAGTGTTATTTGTTAAAGCCCCTTTGTAGTAAGAGTTATTTCTTTTTCCTTTTTGTTATTTAATCTGTTGGCTTTGTAACAGTATTTTGCCACATGGCAGTCTTACATCATTTTATTCATAGCTCAAAATTACTGATCATTTTTTCATGTTTCCCAGCCTTTTATTGATAGTTAGAAAGGTCTTCTCTACTTCAAAATTATAAATTTGCCTGTTTTCTTCTCACTCTTTGATGAATTAATCTTTTTAAATATCCTATCTATGATCCATTTGGAAATCATCCTAGTATAGTGCTGAAATAGGTATTCAGTTCTTTTTAAATATTATTTTTGTCCCACCATATTAACAGTCTTCCTTTTCCCATGAATTTAAAACGACATTATTAGTATTAAATACCCATGTGTATGTTGATCTATTTCTAGACTTTCTATTCAGTTCATATAGTCTGTCCAGGGTTCTCAAGTTATTTTACCTCTAAAACTTGATCAAGTTCATGAAAAGATGTTCTTCATTATTAGCCATCAGGGACATGCAAATCAAAACTACACTGAGATTCCATCTAACCCCAGTCAGACTGGCAAGCATAAAGAATCAAACAACAAATGCTGGCAAGGATGTGAGGAAAGAGGAACTCTTTTACATTGTTGGTGGGAGTGCAAACTAGTTCAGCCACTATGGAGATCTGTGTGGAGATTCCTTAAAAAAACCGAGAATAGATCCACCATATGATCCAGCTTTACCACTCCTGGGTATTTTTCCAAAGGGGTTGAAAACAGAAAACTACAGCAACATATGTATACCTATGTTCATAGCAGCACAATTTGTAATAGCCAAAATTTGGAAACAACCTAGGCCTCCATCAACAGATGAATGGTTTGCAAAGTTATGGGAAATGCACACAATGGAATTCTATTCAGCTATAAAGAAGAACAAAATCATGTCATTTGTAAGAAGATGGAAAATGCTGGAAAACATTATGTTAAGTGAGATCAGCCAAACACAGAAAGAGAAGGGACATATGTTTCCTCTAATATGCCCAAACGAGTGAGCATTGGGGATACCAGAGGGACTCCAGATAAGAGAAGGGAAATCTCAGCAAAGTTTGAATGGAAAACTAAAAGAGGAAGGAGGCTGAACTTGATTGATGAGCGGCTATTTCCAAATAGGTGTAAAAGTACAAATATAGCAAGGTTAGCCTGGGTATTAAGTATCGGGAGGGGGGAAGGGAAACGAGGGGAAGGCACCAAACACAGATTAAATGTATAACATTTACTTTCAGTAAAAAAAAAAAAAATTCTGCCACTAATTATTTTGTGGTTGCCCGTTTTACTGTGACACTGATGCTATTAAATATTAGCTTTTTTAAAATAAATAAATAAATAAAACTTAATCAAGTTATCCTTAATACCACTTTTTCTCATTTTCATTTTGCTATTTCTTAGAAACAATGATAATGTTCCTAACAGTGACATATACATGAGTTTTATTGTTGTTGGAATTTTTTTTTTTTTTTGCATGTGTGGTGCTAAAAAATGAACATAGGGGGCATTCTACCTCTGAGCTACACTCTCAGTCCAATTTTATTTTTTATTTTGAAACAAGGTCTTGCTAAGTTACCACGGGCTGGTTTTGAACATGTGACCCTCCTATCTCATACTCCCTAGTACTGGGATTATAGAAATATACCACTGTGTTTGGATATCTGACTTTTCCAACCATTTATGTACATTTATGGTTAAATATTAACAAAAAATTTACTAAGATTTAAAAATAAAGAAATACATATTCATTTATGAGAATAATTTCTATAGTTCTCTGACCCAGAAACAACTATAGCCAATATATTGCTTATTTTTTGTAATCTTTTTTCATTTTATATTTACTATATCCCCCAATTTCATGTCATCCGACAAGGAACACATTCGTAATACAGTTTGAACTAGCTAGCCATTTGAAAACAAAAATGTCCTGCCCCTTAGATATGCAAACAAATAACAGAAGATGAAAAGCTTCAATACAAAAACAAACAAAACAAAAATAGGAAAATCATACGAACAACAAAAAAAAATAAAAGAATACAACAACCATTTTCAGCAGCAATAACTTGCCTGCCAAGTGACATTTACTTAAAAAGTCAATTAAAAAAGGACAGCAATGCCAACCTGCTTGGCCATGGCCAGCTTCTTCTGCAGGTACTCTATCTGCTCTTCCACTGCCCGGATTTTCCTCAAGGCATCCTCGTCAGCCATTTTCTTGTTCTCCTTCTTCTCCTTCTCCTCTAGCTCCCTAAGTCTCTGCCTTAGATCTTCCAACTATGGGAGGAAAAGAATCATATAAAAATAAAGACTGAGACAGAACACATTTTCAAAACTCAACAAACACTATGGACAGATGGAGGATCCATAATAACAAAAGAACATTTACAGAGTTACAAAACAAGATTAGTGACACAATACGCCATATTACAGCACTGCTTTAATATCACTCCATTCTTATACTTCATGCTTCTATGAGCAACTTTTTGAGGCCGCACATACTCCTTTAAAATATAGATTTAACGTTCCTCTCTTGCCCACCCCACCCCCAGGCCTCACAGTTTTAAGAGTATAAGACATTCCTCCCTAAATCAAATAGAACCACTAAAGTAATAATGATTTATATGGGCAAAGATGGGAACAAAGTTTTTTGTTTGTTGTGATTATGGGTTTGAATCCAGGAATATTCTACTTCTGAGCTATATACCCACCCCTATTTTATTTTTTTATTTTGAAGCAGGGTCTCAATAAGTTGCTAATGCTGGCCACAAACCTGTGATCCCCCTATCTCAGGCTCCCAAGTACTGGGATTACAGGTGTGAGCCACCACACCTTGGTGGGAATATCCCTAGTAGCTCTGATATCATACCACCTTACAGAGAATCTTAAAATCTCTACTCTCGGTGGTCTTCTTTAGATGGTCTTTAAAAGGGTAGGAAACATTGCAAAACTAAACACTAACTTAAAAGACAAAGAAACTGCATACTTTAGAAGTATAAAGAAAAACTCGATAAATGCAGATTTTTTAGCCAGAATGACAAGTAATGGCAAAATAGATTACCTCTGCCTTAGACTTCTTCTCAGCTGCCATTAGCTGAACTTTGTCTCTCTGTTCCTTTGGGGCAGAGCGGTACATATCTAGCAACAGTTTCATCTCTTTTTGGCTCTCTTGCGCCTTCCTACGACAAGGGCAACAGAGTGGGAAGAACAAAGAAGTGAAAAAACAAAGGCCATCAGAGCAAGAGGATTCTGAGGTGAGCAGATGTTAAGGTAAGGGCTCTTTTTAATAATCTTTCATAACTAAAAGACAAAATTTTGCAAAAACTATCAACAGACTTCTAGATATACTCAAAGAACACAGAAAAACAGGCTGTATAAGTGAGTCATTGCTCCCTTCAGTCCTCTAATGTTAGTTTATAAAATAAACATTTGTAATACTTATTACATAGGCAAACTGCTGTGGTTCCATTCTTAGGAACTGAGATTCAGAAGGTCTGAGAAGTATAAGATGTATTAAACAAGTCACTCAGATGATTCTAATATAACACTTGAAAAAGAAAATGTCTGCCTTAAAGAAATCAAGAGGGAAATATTTAAGTTTAAAATATATAGTTAACCCCAGACTTGACATCTGAATAATTAACTATCAGCTGATGATTAACACTAAATTATTAAATTATTTATTTTTTTATTTTTTTTATTTTTTATTTTTTGGTGGTAGTACTGGGGATGGAACACTTCTACCCCCGTGCTACACTCCCAGACCTATTTTTATATTTTATTTGGAAACAGGGTCTCTTAAGCCAGTGAGGCTGGCTTCAAACCTGCGCAATCCTCCTGTCTCCGCCTCCCAAGTGCGGGGATTACAAGCGTGCACCACCATGCCCGGCTAAATTATTAAACCTCTTACTAGATTTAAGTCCAAGTACTTTAAGCATAGTGGTCTCTCACACTGAAATATTACCAAAGGGCCTACCATGAAAACAGAAAGCCAGAAGTTCACCAGATAAATATTGATTATGCAGGAAGAAAAGGTGTGACATGTAAGATTATAACAAAGACAATATTCATTGGCATAAAGAGCTACCTTATTGTTTAAATTTTTGCAGGAATAAACCTCATAAGAAATATCTCAGTATGAGCTGGCATAGCCACAAACTAGTTAACTGTCAAGCAAATAGATCAGATACTATTTAAGTTACAGTGATATATACTCCATTTAGTACAATTTAAACTACAGTTAATGCTAGCAATCTGCCCAAATCCAATAAAGGACAAAAGTTTAATTTCCAATAATCTTCAAGTGTGTTACTGCAATATGATATCCTGTCTCTGAACTTGGATTAATGAAGGCCAGAACCACAGGGTTTACTGATACTTAACCAGTCAACTAGAATATGCAATAGCCAGGCACGCCATTACGGCTGCACACTTGATTAAGAGTTGAGACCACATTTAGTTACATTTAAAATATAATGATCCGACAAGCCATGCCATCAACTAAAGATTTCATTTCACTAATGATGTCTGAACGTCAGGCTGTGAGTCAGGAACAGTCACCGTAAGCACTGCTCTTACTTGAGTTCGATCTTCAGCTGTTTGATAATTTCTGCCTCCTTTTTCCTCCCATCATCATGTTTCCCTTTCTCTTTAGCAGAATCTCTCTCTTTCTCTGATTCTTTTAATTTCTGCTTCTCTCGTTCTCTCTCCTTTTCCTTCTCTCGTTCTCTTTCCCGCTCCCTTTCCTTCTCCCTCCTTTCTCGTTCTCTCTCTTCTTCATCCCTCTTGGACTTAATTTCACTGGCATCCTCCTGAGAAGACTTCGACGCCGAGGACTGGGTGGATAAATCCTCAGAATCTTGTTTTAGCTCTGCGGGTTCATCCTTAGAGTCCTCAGTGCTAGACTGAGACTGCAGGAGGGCACTGCCGCTACGCAGGCGTGTCTGGGAGGAAAAGAAAGGCACACATCACTTAGGGTAAACACATGCTTACCTCGTGTTGGGGTCTGCACAACCGCCTGACAGAACTTCCCATGAATCAGCTACATGTAGCGCCGGTTGGGGTCTACACAACCGCCTGACAGAACTTCTGATGAATCAGCTACATGTAGTGCCGAGCGGATATGGAGGGCAATAACTACTCACCTTGCCCCCGCTAGCCCAATTTGGTAATGTTGAGCCTTATTGGCTCAAATAATACTTCCGTGCTCGTGAACTCCCTGTGCATTGGATAATGATTGGCTGCAAGTTATGTGCTTTGCATATGCAAGAGTGACCTTTAGCTTGATAGGTTAGAATAGTTTCCTGTTGGAAATCCTCCTTGCAGTTTTTTGCTTTAAATTGGGTTGCCTGAGAGAAATAAACGCAATACTGCTTGACACGTCTCCCCGCTCCATGTGTTGCTGCTGTTCGGGGCCGTCGGCACCCACCTTCCTGCTCAGCCCCACCGCTGACGGGCTGGACCTGTCAACCTCGCTCAAAAACCACCTGACAAACTTAGTAGCAAACAATACTCAGTCTACTGCCCCTGGGTACCTTGTTCAAGTCAGACTGGGCTTCTCTCAGTTTCCGTTTGTACCTCAGGACCTCCCCTTTCAGCTGGTGATTGTGATTCTGGAGGCTGCTGATGAGGTGACGCATTTCCCGGTTTATAGGGCCTGAAATACAGCAACGGCAGCGTTAAGAGGCATCAGTATAGGGCCAAGGCACAGGAGAGAAAGTGCAGAACACCCGGAACTTCTGAAAACCAGGGAGGACTGCCAAAAGAAATATTCTTTCTTGAAGATAGAAACAAAATTGGTCAACTTGAGTTAAAAAACAAATATTTTGGCTGTGAGCCAAAAGTAATTATATAATCTGATTTAAGGGACTTTAGGACTGCTGAGCTGACGTTAGTATTAACAAATCCTGAGAACCCTGCTGTCTTTCAAGAAAGGCATTAATAGCAAACAAACTGCAGGGTGCAGTGAAAATAATTATACCTGCTTGTTCATTGGCGGCAAGGGTCTGCTCAAACTCTATCCTCAGCATTTCATACTCCTTGCGGACCTGGGCCAGTGTGTCTTCCAGCTGGATCACTTCAGTCCTCAGCTTCTTATGAAGGCTAACCTCATCTCGCTACATATAGAAAAAGGAACCAGTTAATAGCTCTTATAAAAAAAAGTGGAAATATCATAATATTCTATTATTCTGTCTCCTAAATTAAATCTGTAAGGATCTAAAAAATTATATATGCCAAGAAAATAATGAATTACTGTGAAAATTTCCACTTCATTCACTATTTAATGAACACCAGATAGCTTCAACGCACTGACATAGAAACTGACAAGATACTTAAAAAAATAAAGGAAATGGCCA
The DNA here is from genome assembly GCF_963383645.1 of Muscardinus avellanarius. NCBI lineage: Eukaryota > Metazoa > Chordata > Mammalia > Rodentia > Gliridae > Muscardinus > Muscardinus avellanarius. The sequence goes on from NC_137799.1 coordinate 33,413,507, forward strand.
CTGCTCTGAGAATATTAATATATTTATTTAAATGCTGGAGAATTAAACCATACAACAGTATATAAAAATCTATAGAACAGTACTCAATTCACTTGGCCAACATACATGGAAATACCAACTACCATAAACATTATCTTAACATGTACAGTAGATACAGAAATGAGCATATGAGCAAAACTTTCTGCTTTTTTAAGAAAGTTATCTACCTGTGCCATTATATGCTATAATGACCTGTAAAGAGAGTCGCAGTTTCCACCCACCATCTCCCCATACACTTAAGCTCCAGTCATAATAAATTATTTTTCATGCTCTCTCATATTCTTATCCATACTGGTCTCACCACTAGAAACTCATTCCCCCTACTCTGAACTGTCAAGAAGCTTGTATTTATTCCTAAGCTCCATACTTTGCTTTTTCAAATGGAATCAGAAATGCTCCACAGTTAAATCAGATGTTCTGTTTCTTCCATCATACATCGTTTGGATATACCACTATTGTAATCATGCTGCATTTGAATGGAGACTACAGTCTCAGGGGACTTTAACACTCTTGAGAGAAGGAATTCTGTTGTCATCTTTGTATATCCATCATCTAGCAGAGCAGTGATCTATGGTCACTCTATAAATGTTTGAATGAATGAGAGATTAACTGTGCATGAGAGAGCAAAACTGTAAAACTTTTGCAACCGAATAACTTATACACAGAAGACAAAGTAAGGCTATACCTCAATGAGCTCCACCTGGCGTTGGTGGGTACCCCTGGTGCCATGAAGCAGGGTCCGAGCCTCATCCAAGTGAGCTTTCAATTGCAGGCTTTCATTGTACAAGACAGAGAACTGTGACTGCATGCAACGATATTCTGGGGTTTCTTTAACCACCTCCTCCACTGCACTCCGCAATTCCACCTTAGGGGGACCCAAAGAAGTCATGTCAGAAGCAGAATATAGTATCTATTGCCCTAGATACTAGACATAGAGGAAATAAAATCTTGAACTCACTGATGGTTCAGCACAATTAAAATCATCATGAATACTATGAAGTCCATCTACCCATTCCTCTATGTAAAATCTACCACCAATTAAATTAGACCACCCAGGATTCTTTAGATATGACTTCCATTGTTTTCAACCTAGATGCTAAGACAGAAGAGCTGCCAGAAGGGCCCTAAGAAATTTGTCAGGATGCTTATTTTAAAAGCAGTAGAGGACCTGAGTTACTAACTTCTTTATATTAATCATCACAGAGAAAGTGATGGTAACAAATATAGTTAGGATTCTTAGGAACAACTCTTTAATTACTCAAATGCTTTAATTGATTTAACATAGGTTATTTTTGTTTTTCAGTTCATTTTTATTCTTATGTATCTGGAAACAAATTAAATTATAAAAGACAGGTGGCTATGGGTGAAATGGGAATAAGAAACACTTCAAAAATATTCTTTCTTGCCTAAGACTCTGAGAAGGAAAAATTCTAATGGGCAGGTTTTTTGAGTTTTGTTTTTTGCAGTACTAAGGATTGAACCCAGGGACATTCTACCTCTGAGCTACACTCAAGCCCTATTTTTTATTCTTTATTTTGAAACAGAGTCTCACTAAGTTGCACATGCCTTACTAAGTAGCTGAGGCTGACCATGAAACTTCGATCTTCCTCTCTCAGCCTCCCAAGTGCTGGGATCACAAGCTTACGCCATCATGCCCAGCTTAATGGTCAGGTTTTAAAACCAACAGGATCATTGATTCTTTATCTGGGCACTATACAAATTGCTGGACCAAATCTGTGGTCCACTTATGACAAAAAATGACCAATGAATTGCCAATCCTTCCATAGCATATACATGTTCCTTTCATACATATTATTAAGACATATTTTTGTATCTATTTTCAATTCTCAATCTAATTTATCCTGTTTTTCATTATTCTCAAGTCTCCTAAGTTAGAGAACCTTGACTTAAATCTGTAAATAAAGTTTTTAACATTTAAAGTGTTAAATCCTTTCAGAACAAGGCAAGGTGCAGATAGAAAAGAGGTAAATATACAATAAAGTAAACAGTATATCAATAAAACTTACATGTTTCCCCTCCTCCCCTGCCAGCTTTATTAAGTTATAATCAGCAAATAATAATTATACATATTTAGGGAGTAGGTACAACATGATGTTTAATAAATGTGTTCACTGTAAGACAATCACCATAAGCAAGCTAAGTAACATCTGTCACCTCAATTACCTTTTTTGGTGTGGTAAGAACATTTAAGACTACTCTCTTAATGCAGTCCAAGGATACAATACAGAATTATCAATTCTAGTCACCAAGCTGCACCTTACATCTCCAGAACTTATTTTCATCTTGCACAACTGAGATTCTGTACTCTCTAACCAACACCTTCCCGCTGTCCCCAGCCCCAGATCACTACCATTCTATTCTCTATTCCTGAGTTCAATTTTTTTCGATCCCACACATAAGGAGGTTGTACAGTATTTAAGTATTTGTCCTTCTGAAGCTAGCTTATTTCACTTAGCATAATGTCCTCCATGTTCATCCAGGCTGTCAAAATTGACCAGATTTCCTTTTTTTTTCAGACACTGCCTTGTGTATCTGTATATTTTCTTTATCCATTCAATACACAAATCCCCTACCTCTTTGGTTAAATTTATTCCTAAAGTTTTTTTCAATGCTATAAAATAAAATTATTTTCTTAATTTCTGTTTAATAATTTTTTTGTATGTAGAAACACAACTGGTTTTTATATTTTGATTTTTGTATCCTGCAACTTTTTGTTTATAGTTTGTTTATAGTTTGTTTATAGTTCTGATAGCTTTTTGGTGGAGTCCTTATGAATTTTTACCCATAAGATTACATCATAGAGACAATGTTACTTCTTCCTTTCCAATTTGAAGGCCTTTTATTTATTAGTCTAACCTAATTGCTCTAGCTAGGACTCCTAGTGAGAGTGGACATTCTTGTCTTGTTCTTATAGAAAAAGCTTTCAGCATTTCACCACTGCATGTTACGTGGGCTATAGGCTTGTGATATCTGGCCTTTACTATGTTGAAGTACATTTCTTCTATACCTACTTCACTGAGTTTTTATCATGAATGAATGTTGAATTATGTCTATTTTTTTCCACTTCTAAATTATGTGGGTTCATAAGCATATACATGTGAGCTGATCAACAAAGTCAGGTTTTGCTGCTTTTCAGGGATATGTCTCCTACCTTCAACTTTTCATTCTGTGAAGTGACCTCTTCAAAGTCTTGCTGAAGTTTCTCCAGCTCACAGTGCCGGTTCTGAGCCAACTCTTTGTTCTCTTCAAGCTCTGCATTCATTTCCTCAAACTGGAGAGGAGCCAAGGAAGAGCAAAAACAATAAAGAAAAAGAATTCTTAAATTGTTCCCATTTCTAAGCTTCCAACGTTCACTGATCAGCTCCTCCAGCAAACCCATTTAGCCTCTTATGAACCCATCCAAGTACTGAGGATCAAGGCCTGACCTCAGGTTAAACAGGTGCCCTGAGCAGATCACTGACTTTACCTTCCGGGCATTGATAGTGATGGTGCCGCCATAGAGACTGCTCCCTGCTCCATATACCTTATAACCCTTCGAATTCACCTAGAGAGGAGACAAAGGTTCTTTATGAGAGACTTTAAAATTTTAGTCTAATAACCAAAGTACTTTCCAAAGATCAGTTTTTTCCCTAAGCATCACTATCCAAATTGATCCTTTCTGACTCCTTATAATGATTCTAGATTCCAAACCACAATAAAACAGCACTGACCCGCTCCAGGACTTCTGCCAAGTGTCGGTTGAGTCGCTGTTCCCTTTTTCGAATTTTGTCAATATCCCACTGCAGATCATCAATCATGGACTCCAGGACAGACACCCGTGACTCAGCTGTCTCCACTTTACTCTGCAACTTGGAAAACTACATCCCAAAGATGGGCATTGAGAAAAACAGCAAAAGAAAAAAGGACCAAGTTAGAAAAGGAATGCCTTACGTACATACTAGCTTAAGTGCCAAATCCCACAAAATTAACACTTGCTGTGTATAATTAGAGAAATGATTCAATGCACTAATATAAAAATGAAGCCAGAGAATCATTTTAACAGTTCTGGGTCAATTACAATCATAAAAACTATAGAGGTCTATCAGAACTCTCACACAGGGAAAAGATGACTTAAGATTCAATAACTGTTTTGCTTCTGGAAAGCACCATTTCCCTAGACTGACCGCAAATCCATTGGAAAACATGTATTTTTAAGAAACAAGAGGTAATATCCTTCATTTCATCAGATAAATAATGTAAAAAATAAAAATTCAGAAAGACACCTATATTTACCCCCATCCTTCTCTCTCCACAAATAAGCATATATATAGAAGAAAATGAAAATTTCTATTTTTATACTGACTCCAGAGATATTTAGAATCACATATGACAGACATAAAAACTGTTGTTATTCTATTTTTTTAGGAACTATAAACCAGCTAATTCTACTTGCTATTTTAATTAAAAAACTGTCACATATTCATATTAGTCTATCCATACCCTTTGGATTGATTTTAGAGCATGGTCCAAGAATTCTTTGACCGTCTTCCAACAAGAGGTTGGATCTTTGATCTAGTCCCTTAAATCTGGGTCAACTTTAGTGACCCAATGGAAATCACACTACCTCAGGTCAAAGCTATGTCAGAAAGACCATTGGGTTGTACCCAGTATTTTTAGAATACTCATGCGAAGGCGGATGTGGTGGCACACGCTTGTAATCCCAGCATTCTGGAGGCTGAGACCGGAGGACCGCAGTTTGCGGACAGCCTCAGCTACTAAGTGAGGCCCTCTGCGACTCAGTGAGACCAGTTTCAAAAATAAAGAATAAAAAATAGGGCAGGGGGTGTAGCTTGGAGGTCAAATGCTCCTGGGTTCCATCCCCAGATCCACAAAAAAAAAAAAATACTCATGTGAAGAAGTCACCACCATGGAAGAAGTCTAACTACTCCGAGACTGCCATATGGGAGCTGTGACCTGCAGGCATTCCAGTGGGCGATGAAGGTGAGCTCCCAGCTGACAGGAAGCATCAAGAGCCAGCAGGCACCTCAACTCAGGTGAGCAAACCAATGTGCCCTCTAGCTTAATAATACTGAGACCTGGGACAGAGCTTTAAAAGGAAGACCATCTTGGTAGCACCAAGGTTATATCTTAAACATAACAGAAGGTTATTGTATTTTCCTACCACACTCCAATTTACTTTTAAGTGCTGCTACATTCTAAACCCTTTAAAGGTCTAAGAGACGTGTTCGTTAACTCCCCAGATGACTCACAGGCAAGTAGCCTAGCATGGACCCTAACACTGGATTTTAGGAAACAAGGGCATATGTAGAACATGACTTTGAAATTAAACAAACTTATGTTCAATTACTTTCTATCTACCTGCCTTCAGATCAAAGAGGTTACTAACCTCTTTGAATCTGTTTCCTTGGCAGAAAATGGGAACTATTTTACTATTATAAATAATATTCATAAAGTGCTAGGCACTAAGTAAATTGTTAACTATAAAATTACTAATCACCATGCCAACTCAGTGGCCAAACCAAATTAAGTCACATTTTAGTACAGTATCATTTGAACTAAACCAAAATGGTAACCAGGAGTATCAGAAAAGTCTTCTAAGGCCTCTCAACTTTATCTTAAGTATTTTGTATAGATACATGCTCATACTGCGGCACTGTTTGGTCATGCCACTATTTCTGCTTAGGTTTGGACTAAAAGACTAAAGACTCACATTCCTCAAGTTTCCAGGGTCTCATCAACGCAGTGGTTCTTACTAGCCACTTCTGTTGAATATTCATCCAGCTGTTCCTTAGTAACACTGTTCAAAGTCTTTTGTATTTGGAGTAATTCACTGGGGGTTGAGGGGCTGGAACTTTGGCAAAATCCTATAAGATGGCATTTCTTCCTAAAGATGAAGATACTAAAATGTCTACTTAAACAGAGGCATAGTCAAGGAGAAATATTTATTTTCTTCTTTCCTTAACTTTTCCTCGGATTTTGATTTCTCAGAGCTGGTTATTTTAGTCTGCCCTGCATATTTTCCAATATAAAAATAGGCCTTTAGGGTAAGGTGGCCTATGAAGTGCTCAGAATTCTAAGCCAACTTCTGCCAGAGCCACTAGAAATAGCCATCTCTTCTTTCTGGTCAAGTACCTCCTGAGACATGGTGCGGTGCTTCTCCTGAAGGAGGTCTGTCAGCTCCTGTAGCCTCATATTCTCTTGCACGAGAAAGGAATTCAGCTCCTGCACTGCTTCCTCCACTATCAGACTGTCTGAGGAAGAAGAACTGCATATTAGTTAAGTCTCTACAGCATCAAGTTTTAAACCCATGTATCCCACCAAAGTATTAACATGCTGCCTTACTCCATTAAAAAAAAAAGTAAGCCAGATTTTATTATCTCCATTGATAGATGATGTACCTGGGGGTTAAGTGACATGATCAAAGAAATAAGTCAACTTGCAACATAGATCACAGAACCTCATCCCTTTCTATAAAGCCAAAATGTTTTGAGATATAAATGGGGGCTATATAATTTTATTCATATAAGCTACAATTTCTCAATAAACTTCATTTTAGAATTGAAGACAAAATCTGTAATCAGTATTATAATTAGTAGCAATTTAACTATTTTATAAGCCTATCATAATTTCTTATTACTAAGTAATACCAACATGAAATATCTCCCAACATGAAATACCAACATGAAATATTGGAAGACAGAAGGGACAAGAATTTCCATCTTCAAATAAACATCTATAAAAATCATGAACAAAGGTAAGAGCACAGAATCATTTATTATATTCTGGAATACTATACTAGAATTCAGGAAGCTCAAAACCCAAAATGTACACCACGATTTACAAAGCAGGTATAACTCTTTAGAACTTCCCACAACCCCATGGTACTAAGTATTAAACCTAGGGGCTTTCTACTTCCAAGCCACATCCTCAGCCCTATTTTATTTTATTTATTTTTATTTATTCATTCATTCATTCATTCATTTGTTCATTGTGTGTGGCACTGAAGATTGAACCCTGGGACATTCTACCATCAGGCTATATCTCCAGCCCTATTTTATTTTTATTTTGAAACAGGTATCGCTACTTGCTGAGACTGTCCTTTGAATGTGCAATCCTCCTGTCTCAGCCTCCCAAGCACTAGAAGGATTACAGGTGTCTACCACCACACCTTGCTATTTTTTTTATTTTGAGACAGAATCTCTCTAAATTGCTGAAGTCTTGCTATATTGCTGACACTGTCCTTGAACCTGTGATCCTCTTGTCTCCGCCTCTCAAGTACTGGAATTATAGGCCATGGCCACTGTTTGAAAGTATTATTTCATATACTATTCAGAAATAATACAGAAATACATACACTAACCAAAAAAGTAAGATAAACTTTTGCCCACCAAATTTCCACAAGCAATAACATCTTCCAAATTCTGTTATTTAACCCAAGTATCCTTAAAGATAACAGAATTATACACTTCTTACTTGCCCACACAATAATTCAGTCCCCATTATATTCCACTTATATCTCTCAAAGATGAAAGATTCCATGTTAATGATAATCAAGGAAGTCAAGATATTACAATCAAACCATGATTATTACTCAAAACATGAAATGAAGACATTTATTTGCATTTGAGCAAAAGATGTGTGTTACAATTACTTATGTTTTTTTGTTTTTGTTTTTGTTTTTTTGTGATACTGGGGGTGGAACCCAGGGCCTTTTCTACCTCCGGGCTATACTCCCAGAACTATTTTATACTTTATTTGGAAACAGGGTCTCACTAAGTTGCTGAGAGCCTCACTCAGTAGCTGAGGCTGGTTTCAAACCTGTGTGATCCTCCTGACTCAGCCTCCCAAGTACTGGGATTACAAGCATGTGTACCACACCCGGCTCTATGTCACAATTACTGAAGATGTAACCTAACTACACACAATACTCCAATATACTCTACAAATATAAACTCCTATATTAACACTGAATAATGTTGAGTATTCCAAATAGAATCTTTAAGTAGACACTTTATCCATATAATATTTCCTATCTAACAACTCTAAAACTCAAGCTGACTTTTTTCTAAAAACATCAAAGATAAAATAAAAACTAAAAAGAACACATTAAAACTAACTCTTAGCCGGGCATGGTGGTACACATGTCCTTGAAACGCTGACACGGGAGAATTGCAGGTTCAAGGCCAGCCTCACCAACTTAGCAAGGCCCTCAGCAATCAACCAAGACCCTGCTTCAAAATAATAAATAAAATAGGGCTGGGACTCAGAGATAAAGTACCCCAGATCAATCACCAGTCAAAAATTTAAAAAAAAAAAACAGAAAGCCAAAGAAATCCCACCTGACTTTTTTTGTTTTTCCTGTACTAGGGATTGAACCCAGGCATTCTACCTCCAAGCTACACCCCCAGCCCTATTTTTTATTCTTTATTTTGTAATAGGATCTCACTAAGTTGTGGCAGGTCTCACTAAGTAGCTGAGGCTAGTCTAGAACCTGCAATCCTCCTGTCCCAGCCTTCAAGTACTGGGATTACAAGCATGTGTCACCACACCATGCTGTACCTGACTCTAAAGTTAAAAATAAAATGGGCTGATTAAATCAATCTTTCACTGACTGCTTAAAGAACTGTCATGTGGTTCAAAATGTATAGCATTCTTAAAACACTAATACGCCATAGTAGAGACATCACCAGAAATGAAGATTAGGATTTCAAGGAACTTAAGAGTAAATATGTAAGTTAAAAAACTACAAATTAGTAGCCAGTGAAAAGTCCTTGTTTGTTTGTTTGGTGCAAAGGACAGAGCCCAGGGCCTCACACTAGCCTGAGCTATGGCACAGCCCCCAGCAGGTGAGGTCACCCTCACCACCCCCCACTGCTTTGGTATCCAGGTTCTCGCCTTACCTCCACTGTTGAGCTTCCGGGATAAGAGCTCCACTTTTTCTTGCAACTTATCATAGACGGTCACGATCTGGGACACAGCTCGGCGGGAGGACTCCACCCGTTCCTGCAGCTGAGATTCCATCTCTTCACTGGAACTGCTGGCCAAAGTAGCAAGGAAAGAGAAAGCTGGCTCTTGCCCTTCCCCTGAGGACACAGGGGGAAAAAAGAAGCCCCCCAAATTATAAAACTGGAAATAACAAAATCCACTTTTTCCCTTCAAATAGAGAGCCTCAAAGCAAAGCTCAACCTTGAAAACCCAGACAACACACAGAATGAATCGCAAACACTTGCCTCTTTCTCGGTCATCTTTGCGTTCCTGATTGCTGTCAGAGTCGGGTTCCGGTTCGGGCACAACAAGGGCTTTCCTTTCTGTGAGTAGGTCTCCTAAACCCTGCTCCAGATCATAACGTTTCAAGATGATGCGGATGTTTTCATCAAACTAGAGAAGAATATGTGCAATTATGAAAACCGGAAAGGACACACTTTAGAGCAATAAGTAAAATGCTCAGATTTGAGCAATGAACAAGCTAGCTACCTGACTCCAGTACCGGTTGACGATCAACAGTGAGGCGTCGTCAGTGGCCTGTCGTCGTTCCAGCTTTTCAATGTGCTCACGGAGTTCATCTTCAATGGCCTGCCGCTGATCCAGCATTTCTGCTAGCTTGCGATTTTTGGCTTGCAGTGTTCGGATGTCTAACTCCTCCTGGCCCAGGAAACCAGTATGATTAGTCTCCACAAAGAAATTGGACAAATGAGCTGTCAAACTCAAAAAGTTCACATTAGGTTGTTATTTCCTCTGAATAAAGCTGTTTGTCAAAAGTAATCTTACAACAAATAATTAGATGAGAAGTAGAAGCAGAAGAGGAATACAGGAATGGATAGATGATGACTTGAGGAAGAAACAAATCCACTAGCACCTCAACCTCACACATGTCACTGCTCGATCCACAGGCGCCTCCACTAAGTGACGCTACACGGAGGTGCCGCATCCAGCCAGATGACCCTCGACTTCAATCAACAGTCACCGCCCTTCACTCACCCAAGACTGGCACCTGGCTCCTCCTCCATCCCAGTCCCTACCAATATGTCTAGTGATTTATTTATGTATGCTGTATGTACATATATCTATATTTATGTGTATATGTATTTCTATGTATGTATGAACATATGTATTTATAAATATCATGCATTTATAATGTAGCAAACCATCTGATTGTCCAGCATCTAAGATATTGGTATTTTGAACTTTACAGATCACCCACTCCACTGTGCTTTAGCCATGCATTTCCAAAGCTAAAGTAAATGTTATCTGGAACTCTCCCATATCTGCAACTTTAAATTCCGACTTCTCATTCCCTGAATAAAACCATTATCTTTCCAGGTACTGCAGGTCTTTATGCCATTATTCCAGTTCTTTTACATCACTTAGATCTCCAGAATTTTAAATTCTCTCCTTTCTTCAAGACTTTCCTCTTCCCACTACCTTCCATATTCTAATTAGACATGGTAGTATATTCATTCAAACCTTTGCCTAACTTCTCCATTCTCTGCCCTTAATCCTTTTATTCTATTTCTGTGAACAAATCCCTATTTGAGTTACTCCAGATATCTGACTAATCCATTCCTATACCCAGTACGCGGAGACTTCCTGATAGTCATTAAACTAGGTAGATTTGGGTCACTTAAAAAAGAATTACTACCCAAACAGATCTTTTTTCCAAAATTCTTTTTTCCAGAAATACTTAAGAAGTGAATTTGCATTCTCTAGTCACAGCAACAGGAAACTCTACCAAGCCCTATCCCGTTTCACACAGCACTAAACAGATGGCTTTTGTATCCTATATCACTAAGAAAATCTAAGATGGGAAACTCCTTGATTTCTACCTCTCTGAGCCATCATTTAGCTCACTAACTTATACACATATTCTAAAAACCTCAACTTGTGCCCCAGATCCCATTCTTCCATTTCTAAAAAACCTCACTCCATTGTAATTCCATGCCCCTCTCACTGCCTTTCACCTTTCTCTAGCACCTTCCCTTGGATAAGCCGGGGAAGAGTTAGAGGGTGGACTATCACAGGCAAAGAAACAGCATATTTACATTTTTACTTTATCTAGGAATGAATAAAAATAAATATTTTAAGCCGAGAATTATTAAAGCACCAACTTCTTGTTCTACTTTTATTTTCTCGCTTCCATTTTAGTTAAAACATTTTTGATAAATCAAAGTAATCAATGGCTTTCCTACTGTTGCAGCTTATTCATACTACTAGTAAACTACATCCTCAGCTCTTCTCTGGACATTGCCTTCTTCTTGCTCTAACGAGAACTGAAATGAGAAGAGTTTCCTGCAGGGATCTCCAGAGGTGGCTCTTTCTCTCCCACACTCCCTGAAGCCCGAAGTTTGGAGGCAGATGGTGTCTGCCTCATTCACCCACCTCCCTCCCTAGAACCCCCTAGCGTTGCAGTTCATGCCATTAGTCTTTAGTACATGCTACCCTGTTTGTTGAACCTATTTGTAAATGCCCAGGTCATATCCCCATATTTCTCAAAGATTCAATACCTCGCTTATCATCACTTGCTAGAACACTACTCCTGTAACTCCTAATAATTTCCAATCCACACAGATGATCTTTATATATCTTTAATCGAGTCACAGGCCTCTCTCAGCCACTAGCTCCCACAGTTACTCTCAGCCTTAGCGGTACCTGCGCAGGTCCTCTATAAGCTCGTTCTCCATAACTTCCATTTATTTTCCAGCTCACCCTCTTCAGCTTCCTTCCTCCAACACTTCTTCAACCTCTCCAGAGTCTACAAGCCATCGGTCCTATCCTTTCCCTGTCCTTAATTCCTCTCACTCCCTCATCTCCTTCTTTATCAAACATAAAGCCTAAGAGCAGTCATTACGATTGATTCCTTTTATATACCTCTCCTCTTGCTTTTTCGTATTTCTCTGGTATTTTTTTAAAATCTGGTAATTTCTAGCTCTCTACTTAATCTAAATCTAGATCCATGATGTTGAATGTAACCTGAAAACATAAACACCTTGCTAGCTGGTTTCACTTTAAACTCCTGCTCACAAATTCAAGTGGGCCCCAGTGCTGCCCAGCAACCCTACTACAGCTCTCTAGTCCAGTCTCTCTTCAAGATGACTGCTGCATACCTTCTCCTGTCTCTTCAAACCTCCAAAACTTCCTCCCCCATCCTCACTCTCAGATGAGTCTTGCTTTGATTTCACTGAAAAAAAAAATAGAAGCAATCAGAAGAGAACACCCACATCTGCCTCCCACAACCACAGCTACTAACCTGCCCACATTTGAAACCCTTCTTTTTGCTTTAGATCAACTGTCACTGTTCCTGGTTAAGGCTACTTCCTCCACTTGTGCATTGTGTTATACTCCCCCTGACATATTCAGGAACAGCACACCAGTAATTATCTTCTCTCTCTACTACATCATCAACTTATCTACCAAACGATTTCACCCAGCAAATAGACATGGCCTATCTCCAGCCTTAAAAAACAAACAAAAACTGACTTTTGATCCAATTGCCCACTGCTATCTAGATACTGCTCCATTTTCTTTGCTTTATTTTACAGCAGTATTTCTCCAAAGCATTGTCTCTACCCTCTTTTCCCTAGTTCTTCTCATGTTCCTTTAGGGTGCTATGGCCGTAGACTTCTCATGTTCCTTTAAGCTCACTACAGTCAGGCTCCCAGCCCCATCACTATGCCAACATAGGTCTTGGTAAGTCTCTAATAAACTCTGTTAGTGAATATAACATTCCAGTCCTCTCCTTACTCAACCCAACAGCAGCACCTGATCAACTCCCTGAAACATTTTCATCTGGCCTATGTAACCCCTCTTTCTTATTCTCCCTCTACCTCATCTCTTTGGTCCCTCCTTTATTTCTTTCTTCTTCTTCTTTTTTTTTTTTTTTTTGGCTTTTTTTATCCCTCTAATTAGTCCCGTCTCATCTCCCTGATGCAAAAATGTTTCAGTGCCCCAGGCCTCTGTGCTCAAACCTGTTCTTGATGTATGCTTAATGCTTAAGGAAGAGCATCTAATCTCATGCATTTAGATACTATCTACAAGATGATAATTCCCCAATGTACAGCTATAGCCCAGACTTCTCTCCAGAGTCCAGGTCATTATACCCAACCATCTAGCCACTCAGAGGTCTGATGAGTGTCTTAGGGTTTAAAACTAAAGCAAACACTAGACTCACCCTTCAGAGCTCCCAAAACTCTGTTCTCCACATATTTCTATCTTGCTTAGTAAGAGGAAATTCCACCACTTCCAAAATCCTAGGGTGATTCTCCCTCCTATCACTCACTGCTTTACCTAATCCACCAGCAGATCTTGTCAATGCTACCTCCACGGTGGACCATGCTATCACGAGTCCTCATTAGGACTACAGTAAAGGCTTCCTGTAGCAAATACTTGAATGCTGCATCTTGTCAGCCTGCCAGATTTCAGCACAGCTGTGGTGGACAGCTCCTCCAGTCACACTCCAGCATTTCCACTTCAAGCATACTTTGCAGTCTGTTCTCTGTCCCACAATGTCCGATGGCTTACTACAGCAACTTTGAAATGCATAAAGGAGGTGCTATTGCTTTCCTCAGGAACCCTTCAGCCAAATAGGGCAGGATCCAGTGGATACATGCCTCAGACCCCCCACCTCTGAAGAAGTAGAGCTAACAGGAAGTGGGAGGTGGGAGAGAAGGAACAAGAAAACAATTCTACTACTAAACTCTTGCTATAAGCCTTGTTCTTCTATATTCTCCACCTATAGGTTAGGGCATGTTACTCCCCTACTTAAGGCCTTCCAATAGCTCCTCCCTGCCTTCTAGATAAAGTCCAAGGTGGGATGGGTGCTGTGCTTCCTTTTCAGCCTGTGCTTATCTCTATCCGTGGCATATATCTCACTCCAGTGTAACAGTCTATCCCTTGTTAAGTGCCACCCTACAAACGGAAAGTCTAGGGGCTGTCCTGAGAGTAAAAGCTGAGTAACCAGATAATAATGAATGCTCAACAAATACTTATATTTGAATAAATGCCTTTGGGGCACGTGATGTGAGGCAGGGCCAAGACAAAACTCATCTCCTGCCAGCAGTACGGAATGCTATAAACCCAGACAGTCCAGAGTGACACCTCAACAACGTACTATGAATGGTCCTATGATCCTGACTCTGAAAGACAATCAACCTGTATGAACTTCAGCCTCAAAATAATACAAATGGAAATTATTTTAACATCATATTCTCAGGGCGGAGTTCCAAAATATACTCTATCAGAACCTACATGCTTCTGATGCATAAAAATATATATTACTATGAACTTCTGGCATGTACTCCAATGAAACTGTCATCTCCATAAGAACTATGATAATACCAATTTTATTCCCCATTATATGTAGTCCAATAATTAATTATTGATAGCTCACTTTTAAGAGTACTGACTAGGTCAAAGGCAACAGGAACTGCCATTTTACCCTGACAATCACCTAATTTCACAGACAAGGAAACGGAGGCACAGGAAAGCTGAGACAAGGCCATGCGGCTAGACAGTGTTGCAGCTGACAGTAGATCCCAGGTGGTCAAGTTTCAGTTTCTCACTCTTCAGCACACTCTCAATAATTTGGCTATGCTGCCTCTTAGAACACAGCAAATCTTCAGTGGATGAAAAATGAATGTTCATATTCCCACTGCTATATAACTCTAGCCAATGTTGTGTCAGGCAGCAGATTCTCAAAAGAACACAAACATACCTTTTGAACAAACATCAGATGTCAATAAATGCCTCCCTTTCAGAACTGACCACCAAATTACTTCACCTGTCTCACTTCTTCCTTCTTTTTCTAATGGCTTCCTCTTACTCCGAAAGGCTTTCATAATTTTTTTTTTTCAGGTTGCAAGTGACAAAAAAAAAAAAAGCACATTTTCATAGCACTGTTTTCTCATACCGTTGAAGAGACACCCCCTAGTTTAATTGTTTCCACTGTGGTCCCTGAATCTTCAACAGCCGTCTTCTTTTCCGGAGGCACAGATGTGCCAGGCTCTCCAGCCGCTCTTTTATTTCCAATTCCTGACATTTTGGCATAAGATGATAGTTGTTCTCCTGAAGGGAGAAAGGGAAGAAGTGGAAATAATATATACCAGGAGAACAACACTAAAGAGACAGCATCTATAATGTAAAAGCGATCAATTCTTCTGGCTGCCCTTCAACTCCGACCCATTAATACTACACCAAGCAACACCATTCCCAAAATCTTCTTAGGAATGAAAAAACTAAATTATGGAGTAAGAATCAGAACTGAATCGTCATGACTATAGAATTCTTTTCTTTTGGGCAGTACTGGGGATGGAACCCATGGGTATTCTACACCTGAGCTACACCCCCAGCCCTATTTTTTATTCTTTATTTTGAAACAAGGTCTCACTGAGTTGCAAAGGGCGTAAGTAGCTGAGGCTGGCCGGGAACCTCAATCCTTCTTTCTCAGCCTCCCAAGTGCTGGGAGTACAAGGCTGGCTATTATTACAGCCTTCTAATGAAGACATTAACATATAAGACAATGGGCAAAGAATAAAAAGGGTAGGAATAAATCTCAGTAATCTGACTTCCTGAAATGTCAAAATCAGAAAATTACACTTTGACTATGACAAAAGGTAATTCTCCTAGTGTCTGGAGAATTGGAGAGCTGAAAGAGACCTGGAAAATGTCTAAGTCATTAATAATGGACACATTGGTCATCATTTCTGGGCCTCAGTTTCCTAAACCAGGAATAATAGTAATATACTTCCTATAATTATTATAAAGATTAGATGATATAATTACAGAAGAAAAAAAACTTAGCAGAGTGCCAGCTTTTCCTTTAATACTTGCTGTTTCTCCCCTATTTCCGAACTCCTTCCCCACTATCTTGTGCAGCCCTAGGAAACTCAGACACCATAAGAATCCCAGTGCCTTCTTTTAAGGAGCCGTGTTTTCTTAAAAGCTCGAGTTCGCTAAGAGCTGCCGTTTTCCTGTCTGCACAACCAAGACAAATACAATTTTCATCTGCCCTACCTGACTCCCAAGGTTCCGGAGCTCAAAGGGGGCGGAATAGATGCTAAAGCACTTTTGCTACTACAGGAAGCAACCCTGACATCGCCGAGACTACAGACTACTTTGCTGCCAATTCAAGCTCCAGGAAAGGGGTCCGGTGGCAGCAATCTGAGTGGGACCTGGCTGGAAAGAGAAAAGACAGGAGCAGAGCAAGAACTCCAGCCTCCGGCGGGGCTCACTGCAGGCCCGGGAGGCGGGGGCCCCAGCGCCGAAGAGGGTGGAGATTCCCCAGGAAACCCACAGCCGGGTAGCGCCCGGAGCCCGGCTCTAACCTGGATCCTTCCAAGCCGCGCCGCAGGGGAGCACGACGGGGCAGTTATTCACCTGGGCCCGCGCAGGCCTCCCATTCCTCACCTCTGACCCGCTGCGAAGTCCGAACAAACTTCCGGGAGGTGGGGCCAGCGAAAGGAAAAAAGGGGAAGAAAGACGGAAGTTCCCACCCTGAGCGCTTCAACCGGGCGGAAGTGACGCAACTAGGGCGCGGGGTGGTCTGGGTAAGCGCCGCCCTCTGAGGCCAGGATCTGCCGGAGCTGGATCTCTTTTGGCGGAGGCCTCCAGGGGTGCCCCGGCTAGCGAAATCCCGGAGGAGAGCCCTTCACTGTCCGGTTCTCGTTGGCCTGCACTGCTGCGATCTGGTGTTTCTTCTGAGATAAAGCGTCCTGTCGGTTCTACTGCCGATACTCGTTCAGCCTACCGATTGGCTGAGGGTCCTGCCAATCTCAGGGCTTCAAGATCTGGCCCCCAAGACAGAAAAACCTTAAGACACTTCGTCTCCAAAAAGAAGACTTCTGGAGAAACGCTTAAGGGTTTGATGGGCTTCAGTTCTCGTAAATTTTTCTTGAAGGGAATTAGAGTCAGCACTCTCCATAGATTCCCAAAGTTGGCAATGCCGTCCTCAGGGGTGGGGGTGGGGGGTCCATGAAAGAATCCTAGAGGGCTGAAGTATACTCGTATTTAATTTGGAGGGGAGTGAATAAAAATAAGGGGACGGTGGAAGCGCCCAGAGGGGTAATGAGTATTTTTTGTTTCTGAAAAGGGAACGATAAGCCCTATCTGGTAAGATTCATTATTATCCCGTACTGGTAATACCAGTAAGTCTGGTATTCTGTGGTATACATTAGAATTACCTGTGCAGTTGAGGTCTCCCCAGAGCGGGGCCTAGATGGACCTAGACAGTTTTTTCTCCACTCTTACCCCAACCCATCTCCATGCTTTGGCTTCTAATATGCAAACGGGACTGACAACTACTGCTCTTGTTCCTATGGTGTAAGAGTGCTGTCTGTGAGAAACAGCCCCCCCCCTTTTAATTGGTGAATTGTAATCATACATTGTAAAAGTACTGAGATGCAGGCTTCTGCTTAAAGGGTTAACGAAGCAACTCTGACTCCTGAGAAGCAGCTTGGAATGCCAAGCTGGGAGGCAAGCATACTTTAATCAGTGAGCTATGAGTCTTGCCAAATGACCTTCAAGGTCTGGAAGCAGTCCCGGCCCTCTCGCTGAAGGTCCTTCCCCGGCATAGACATCTTCCAGGAAACTTATTGGCATGATAAACTGCTTCTGTAGAACTGCTTGCTTATTCCATACCTGCTTTGCCATTAGAAAATGTTGCCTGTGTCGCTCCCTTATCGGGGCTCACACCTGGTACAAGGGAGGTAACATCCTAACATCCTGTCCCAAGCTTTCTTGAAACGGGGCTACATCCTGTCCCAAGACTTCTTGAATAGATATGAACCTCACGTGAACACCCCTTCTGCGACTATAAATGTAGACCTTGAAATGTGGTCGGGGTCTCTTCTCTGAGGACTGGCCTGTGTGCTGGTTAAGGAGATTAGACCCTGACATGCCAATTTCTGCGGCGCTGCAATAAACCCTGCCTGTGATTTACATCCTTTGGTGAGTTCTCCATTATTACAGGCGCACGCCTGTAATCCTTGCGCTTGGGAGGTTGAGACAGGAGGATTGCACAGGTTCAAAGCCAGACTCAGCTACTTAATGAGGCTCTCAGCAACCTAGTGAGACCCTGTTTCCAAATAAAATATAAAAAAGGTCTGGGAGTATAACCCGGAGGTAGAAGCCTCTGGGTTCCACCCCCAGTACCACCACCAAAAAAAAAAAAAAAAAAAAAAAAAAAGTAGGCAATATTTGGGGATAATCCACACAAGTATTGTGTACTGGCCAAATGTACCACTAGTGCATCCACGCTGGATTTCTGGTAGGACGAAAACTTTGGTACATCCCTGTACCTGCTAGGTCTTACTATGCGTGAAGCAAGAGTGCACAAGAAGGAAACAAATTTTCATGGTGTCTGGTACTACAATACCTTGCCTATCCTGGGGCGGGGGGATAATTACTTTAAATAGACTTCACATTTCATTGGGTGAAGCAGAAGCCTGAGAACTGTACTAGAGGAACCCACCTATTAGAAACCACCATATAAGGCCGGGCGTGGTGGCGCACACTTGTAATCCCCACGCTTGGGAGGCGGAGACGGAAGGATCTCGAAGGTTTAAAGCCAGCCGCGCTGGCTTAAGAGACCCTGTTTCCAAATTTTAAAAAAAAGTATAAAATAGGTCTGAGAGTGTAGCCCGGGGGTAGAAGGGCTTCTAGGAACCCCAGTACCACCAAAAAAAAAAAAAAAAAAGAAAGAAAGAAAGAAAGAAAGAAAGAAAGAAAGAAAGAAAATAAAACACCATATAAAACGACATTCTCTGATTGCCCTCCTTTGGTTGCCTTACTCTTGGCAAGCCTTACACCCTCAGAACCACTGAATCGCTCGTAGTGGTTCTTCTAGTTCCACGTTTGTAGATTACAAGTTCACAGACTATATTTGGCCAACAGATATACTTTGTTTACTTGGAACAGTATTAGTTGCCCTGTATGATTAAAAGCAAGAACAAACACTGACATGATTGTCAACATTTAAAATAACGGATATTGTACATGCAAATCCAGATTAGCAACTTCTCTTACTGATGCTGAAAATCTACCAGCATCACAGTTAAGTTCTTGCATGGTGATGTTACTTAGGGAAGATGTTACTTAGGGAAAAGTGGCAGCTTCCTCTTTGATTAGTGGCTCATGTTATTTCTCTTTACCATAATCTCCACTATTTATATTTCCACGGTAGTGTTTCATTTGAGTAGTATTACTTGTATTTTGATAGAGCAATCACTGATAATAGGCAGATAATAAGCAGGCATTAGTCACCTACCCAGCATCCATTCCCCACTTGGCTCACTTTCTGGGTCAGAACAGAAGCATGATTTATTTGTGTATCTCTTAATTCATGTAGCACCCTTGATTCAGTATATCCTAAAGGAATTTCCAAGGACTGTCTTAATAAACATAATATATTTCAAAGTCCTCATCTCAGCAACACACAAATCAGGATAAATTTCTTGAAATACTAGAACTGAGCAGGGTTTTTTGTTGTTGTTTTTCCAGAGTTTTTCTGTAAGGCCTAAAATTATAGGAGCCTTCTGGAAGCCACTCATTCTTAATAATGGAGCCAACACAGGGAGTTGGGCAGAACCAAGAGAATCTCAGGGAAATGGAGAAAGATATACTGAGTTAAGTCACCCCTAACTCCAACTCACACTTCAGAGTGTTAGAGATGATACTGAGAAAAGACCAGATCTTTTGAGAAACTCAGTTTGCACTCTGTAGGTAACCATATTATCCAGCTACTGGTGAAATCTTTTTCATAAGTCCCAGTCAAAGTCAGGCATGGCGGCACACACACCTGTAATTCTAGTACTTGGGGGCTGAGACAGGAGGATGATAGGTTTTAGGCTAGCCTCAGCAATTTAACAAGGCCTCTGCAACTTAGTGAGACCCTGTTTTATTTTGTTTTGTTTTGTTTTTCTGGTCTGGGGATGGAACCCAGGGGCGTTTTACCTCCGAGCTACACCCCTTGTCTATTTTTAATTCTTTATTTTGAAACAGGGTCTCTCTAAGTTGCAGAGGGTGTCACTAAGTAGCTGAGGCTGTCTGCGAACTGCGATCCTCCTGCCTCTGTCTCCCAAATGCTGGGATTACAAGCGGGCGCCACCATGCCTGGCTTGAGACCCTGTTTTAAAAAAGAAAATAGGTCTTGGTGTATAACTCAGAGGTAGAATGCCTCTAGGTTCAATCTCTAGTACAAAAAAGAAAAAGTTCCAGCCATTCATCTGACACATTTATGAATATAAGGTTTTTCTAACGAACAAAAGCAACAACGTTTTGTACACATGCATGTACACACACATACACACACACACACACACACACACACACAGTAGTAACAAAAGGAGAAAATATTTGGAGGAATTGGCTAATGAGATTGTGGTGGTTTATTAAATCCAAAATTTGCAAGATAGGCTGACTGACTTAAAACCCAGGGAAGAGTTGGATTTGGAATCCAAAGGCAGCCTGCTGGTGTAATTCCTTCTTGCATGGAGAGGAAAGAGTGTCATTCCTTAGACTATTAAGTTCTTCAACTGATGAGATAAGGCCTAGCCACATTATAAAGGATAATCTGCCTTAGGACACCGATTAAAATGTGAATCTCATTCAAAGAACACCTTCACAGAAACATCCTGAGTAATACTTAACCAAAGCACCATGGCCCAACCAAGGTGACATAAAATTAACCATTAGAGAAAGTAACTAGATAACTAGATTCTCCAGCTACTAGTGAGACCTATCTTTTCTGAAAGCCTCCTCAGCCATCTGTACAACATCCTCACAATAACGTGTCCTGACCCCAAAGTAACCTCGCCCTAAAGAATTGGAAAGATGGAATAAATTAATGGGAAAATGACAGAGACCTCTCTCGTTGGCCACATTCCCTATTTGTGTGTGTGTGCGCGCGCACGCGTGCATTTACATTACTGGAACTGAATTCAGTGTTACACTTCTGAGCTACACTGCCAGCTCTATTTTATTTTTTATTTTGAAACAGGATCTCACTGAATTGCTGAGGCTGGCCTTGAAACTATCCTTTCTCAGACCCCCAAATACTGGGATTTCAGGTATGCACCATCACACCTGACCACCCACTCACTACCTGTTAACCAACTTAAATTAAGAGAAAAAAAAAACAGAAAAACTTTAGAAAAATAGATTTCCCCCTCATAAATGGGAAAGCAACCTTAGCAATGCTCATAGAATACTAATATTTAGTTTAACTTTTAAAGCTCCCATGGCTTGTCTCAACATTATGACTTAAGAAAAATAGTAATTTTATAAGGGGGAAAGTAGACTCCCATGATTTCAAATAATGTTTTCAAGTTACTTAATACTTGTTAAAGGAGCCAAGTTGCTTGTTTTGTAACCTGTCTACATTAACTACACAATTCTGCCACAGGGTGGCAGGAAGTGACAAACCTTCCCAGGCTCCTTTCTAAAGCTTTGCTTGGCAGAGTACTGTGCTTACACATAACTTAGAAATTTGGGCAACTATTTAGGGTGCACTTAATGCTTCATACAGGAAAAAATTGAGTTATTTTGGAATTTTATTTACCAATTTTTACACTCCCTGCAAATGTTTTGTTGTAGGATTGATCTGTCTCCATGCGTTCCAATATTTCCATGAACTTTAAACTGGGTTATTCATGGGTGAAACATAATTCTGGAAGTCCTGTATTTATCCTTATTTTAAGGCAAATTATACTTTACGTAGCATGACATCACTTGTTAAACAGAAACAGAGATTCAGTTGATTCAGTGAATCAACTCCCAGGAGACAGGTCCCTGGAAATGCTCCCTGGATTTACTTTTGTAATTATTCTTCTTATCTAGAAGCATAATTTAAGGACACATTTAAGAATCACTGCCCTAGCTGATGATGTCCAGATCCACCTGAGAATGTTCTATAGAAACCAGCCTCCTCTTACCCTCAGTCACCCCTGCCTTGTAGCCATGCACTGCTCCCACACTTTTCTCCTTCATCTCCACCCATATGCTCCCTTCTACTCAGATCATCTAGTCCCTTTAGCTGCACCATGCTTAGCCTTCTTCATATATGATTTCTGGAGACCATAGCTGGAGCCAGGATTCCCATGCTGGGAGAATAAGAGCATGGAGTTCTAGAAGAATCTCTGGGAGCATGAGAGCTGATAGTCACAAATTGACAGAAAAGCCCACTTAATTTAATGCTTCCCTATAAAGCTGAGAGGCATCTATATTGCAGTCATAGGCTTGCTATTTTATGTGTCTATCCCATGTGGCATTCTATGTTTGGGTTTCTAATGTCTTTATCATTTTGATTTTTATTATACATTTGTTCTGACCATGTTTTCTTTATTAAAGAAACTTGGGAAGCAGAAGCCATGTTGTCTTTGTGATTTCTCACTCGGTAGATCTACTCTTCCATATTGGTATTACTAGGTGACTGGCAAACCACCTGGTGTTGGAGAAAAAAAATTAGCACCATAAGTGTTTACATCTGTTATTGGAGTGGGGGTGTAAAGCATGATTACAAAGGTAAGATTGGAATTACTACTTCTAGCAGTGTGGCATAAGCAT
Organism: Muscardinus avellanarius; assembly: GCF_963383645.1. NCBI lineage: Eukaryota > Metazoa > Chordata > Mammalia > Rodentia > Gliridae > Muscardinus > Muscardinus avellanarius. The sequence continues at coordinate 33,436,118 of NC_137799.1, forward strand.
CTCAGAAAACAAGCTGAATATTTTGGAAATCCAAAGACTGGATTTTGGCATAGGGGCATTTTTCAAACTGGGTAAAGAAGAGTTTAGATTTTTCAAAGCTTAGAAGGGCAAGAGGGGATGTAGACAAAGCTCAAATTGAATGCATATTGAACACTCCATGGCATACAAAAATTGTAGAAATAACTACTCCAAAAGGAAACTGAAAAAATTTGTTTCAAATTTTAGTATAAAGACTTGTGGACTGATATGAAATTCCAAGATACTTAGAAAAGAAGTAGACATACCTAAAGAGGACATAGAGGCAGAGAAAGGAGGATTTCAGGTTCAAGGCCAACTTCAGCTACTTAGTGAAGCCCTCTGAAGCTTAATGAAACCCTGTTTTAAACAAAGAATAAAAAATAGGGCTGGTGGTGTAGCTCAGAGGTAGAATGCCCCTGGGTTCAATCTCCAGTACCACAAAAATAAATTTAAAATAAATGAATAAATAAGGCATGGACAGTATGATTATTTTTATTTTAACAGTTAAATGTGCTTGGAGGCACACACTTGTAATCCCTGCGCTCCAGGGGTTGAGACAGAAGGATCGCACAGTTCTGAAGCCAGCCTCAGCTACTTAGTGAGGTGCTCAGCAACTTAGTGAGACCCTGTTACCAAATAAAATATAAAATAGGCTTGGGAATATAGCCCGGAAGTAGAAAGCCTCTGGGTTCCACCCCCAGTACCACACACAAAAAAATTATAATAATTACCCCAACTTTGGTTAATTGTGCTTGTGTAGTCCAAATTTGGGACCATAGTACTTTATTAGGTCTCCAAGTATCATCTCACTTGGTATATTCTCATTTGAACAGGGCAAGTATCTTTCCCAGTGTGTAGTGAAGAGTTTTGAAATGGATCCTTGATCTCCAAAGAAACTATATATATGCATTAGCAAATAGAGTCTTAATTTTAGCAAAGCAACATTTTGTATCACCTTAAGGAAATGTCATTTAATTTTATGCTTATTTGTCTTTGTAGCTCTGCTTATATTTAATTTGTTAAGTATGTTTGTGTTTGTATAGCTTCATAAGCATAAAGCATTTATATCAGATTTATGTTTATACATTTCAACTAATGCTATGACAAAAACAAGTTTGCACTAAGAAACCCATGATAAATGCTTTCTTTAAAAGGGGTCTCTACATTTTTGTTTGTAAACAAATATTCATTACTTAACTAAATAATTATTAAACACACTGTCTTGTGTGTCCTGATTATTTGCTATATCTAGTTGTTTCATTCCATCTTTTAAATTATTCTGAGAACAGTAAAGCAGAATTGACCTCAATATAATCTGACACAATAGTGTTTATGAATTTAAACATATATTGATTCCAACTACATATATTAAGATGTTACCCACATCATTCCATTGCCTTCAGATATGAATCTCTGGTGCCTGAAGACATGGGCCAAATCCTGTTACGAAGAGGTCTGATACCAGTAGTATATGGACAAGACCCATGAAAGCTTGAAATGTGCCTCATTAGTACCCTTTCCCACCTCAGAGGAAAGAATAAGACTGGTTCTATTGATGACTGATACAATAAACTGCAGTTGTGAAATCAGCAGAGAATGCTGTAAGCATATCAGTTCTTGTGGTCTTCCCTGGCGGACAGCCATTCCCATCAACCCCTTGATACCTCTTGAACTCATCCAACTCTTTCCTCACTATCATAACGCCAGGAAACACTCTGACCTTAAATGTACACACAGTGATGTGTTATTTCTAGCAGGTAACTGTTTCACATTTGAAACTTGATGTTTATTGCTGGAAATAATAGCTCCTATTGAAAACTTATAAAGAAGGAGCTATGTGATCTTGTTTGGAATAGGTGGGAAGGAATTCAGAAATTTCTTGACATCTCTTGGCTATTCTTCCTCCATATCATGGTTCTGGATGGTAATATTTGCCCTGGAATAAGGGAAAAAGACATATGTCCCACTTTAAAACCGTAAGTTACAATGTATGTGCCAGCCTAGGAGCTGGACTCATTTGCAGCTTGTCACTGAATATGACTGTAAGAGTAATTGGATGCCAAGTAAATAGGAATTTTTTAAGTATAGAAATAAAGATAGTTTTACTTTAATATATCCAGACCATGGAAAAAATTTTGACACTGCATTGACATTTCAAACATTCAATTCACTTTAAAGATTAATTTTCTTTGAGACCACACAGGTTCTCTTTTTCTCCTGTTTACATGCTTTTCATTAACTAATATATCATGTTTGAAATTCAATCTTTTCTCCATTTAAAAGGATTTTTAATTTACTTTTCAAATTGACACATAATATTTGACATATTCATAAGGTGCAGTGTGTGTGTGTGTGTGTGTGTGTGTGTGTGTGTGTGTGTGTGTGTGTTACTGGGGGCAGCTCAGGAATAGTCAACCTCAGAACGTCAGTCTCAAGCCCTTTCATTTTTTATTTTGAAACATGGTCTCACTAAGTTATTATGCGCTGGCCAAAAGGCTGTGATTCTCCTGTCCCGTCCTCTCAGGTACTAGGATTACAGGAGTGTGCCATCGCACCTGGCTATAGTACAATTTGTTTTGATCCATGTATGTATTGGGTAGTCATCAACTCAGGGTAAGTTTTATATCCATCACCCATGTATGTAATTATGAATATACATGGATTTTTATCCTTCAGCTTTTAAACTATCCAACTTAAAATTTACAATGAGCTATAGAATTATTAATTTGAAAGGTATGGCTTGGAAAATTTTTCAGTTTAACTTGAGGAGATGTATCTAATAGGTTGCTTAAAATAATGGCATCTCAGAAACATGGGCTTACAACCCCATGGTCCTTATACATATGAGTGTGTTTGTTTGTTTGTTTGTTTGTTTGTTTGTTTGTTTGTTTAGGTACTGGGGTCCCTGGAAGCCCTTCTACCTCCAGGCTACACTCACAGCCCTATTCTTTATATTTTTATTTGGAAACAGGGTCTCTTAAGCCAGCACGGCTGGCTTTGAACCTGCTAATCCTTCTGTCTCCGCATCCCAAGCGCGGGGATTACAAGGGTGCACCACCACGCCCGGCTACATATGAGATTAAAACAAGCTCTGCTTGAGTATGACTATGGAAATTTTCCCAATATTTAGAAAGATAGAGGAAACATACCATGGTATCAAATGCTGTTTTCTGATAAAGGAAGCAACTACAGAAAGCTTTTATTTGCTGAAAGTAATCAGTGCTAACTGATAAATAAAACAAAAACCGAAGCAATTTCCCCATAATACTTTCAAACCCAGCATATCAAACTTGACTTTCTTTAGAATATAGTTATTTTTTCACAGTGGTAAATCAAAAACCAAGACTCAGAGGTGTGTGTGTGTGTGTGTGTGTGTGTGTGTGTGTGTGTGTGTGTAAATATATATATAAATGTGAGCAATTATTCATAGCTTCATCTTATGGACAAAAATGCCAAGTTAATTTCTTTTCATAAAAAGCAATTAAAACCTGAGGACACTTTGGGCCTCTTTTACAGCACCAAGTCAGCCCCATCTGAATCTTTCCATTTCATGAGGAACATCAATTATTCACTGTTGTCGGTGGCACCAATTATTCATTCAGGGTCAAGACCTCTGGCAAAGCTTTGTGGTTTATCAGCAGCATCTCTTTTCTTCCTTGATTTGCTATCATCAGATTCACTGTCACATAATGATTTCCTTTTTGTCCCATATTTTTCTTTACCAGCTTTTTCAGAATTAAGAAATGCTTCAATTAATTCTGGACAATCTAAAATTTCTTCAAACCTGGCGTGGTGGCACATGCTTGTAATCCCAGCACTTGGGAGACTAAGACAAAAGGATCGCGCAGATTCGAAGCCAGCCTCAGCTACTTAGTGAGGCTCCCAGCAACTTAGTGAGACCCTATTTCCAAATAAAATAGAAAAGAGGTCTGGGAGTGTACACTGAAGGTAGAACGCCTCTGGGTTCCATCCCCAGCACCACTAAATAAATAAATAAATATAAATAAATTACTTCAGGTTCCCAAGTATTGTCAGCAACTGCAAATCTCTTCTACTTCAGAAAATATTCCAACTTTCCATTCCCCACATGCCAGTCCAATACCTTTTCTACCACAAATTCTTCAGGTCTGCCTCTTCAACTTTTTTATCCTTTCCATTCTGTTTCTTTCCTTTTATTTTTTCAATGTAGTTTTTTTTTTCTTTTTAACTAATCTTTTTAAGAAAGGCAGCCTGCGATATGCAGCGCCTCATTTGGCTGTGTCTGGAGTCTTGGAAGCTTGACCACCCTACGTTCTCCTACAAATGGACCTTGAGAGCTTGTTTGGAGGTTCCAGCAGGGGAGTGCAGCTACTCGTATACCCTTGACCCAAGACCGGTCCTCCTCTATTCGGGGAAGGTCGTCCTCTTCGACCGAGCGCGCAGCTTCGGGAGGGACGCACATGGAGCGGTGAGGGAGGCAGGGGACACCCGCCTAGCCAGCCAGATCAGGCGAGTCAACCTTGGCGATCAATGGGGTGACAGATGTCGCAGCCAGATCGCCCTCATATCCTTCAATGTAGTTTTATTGGAGGCCATTTTTTATTGCACACTTGAAGAGCTGCGAAGCTCTGGGTCATGGGTCTGCAGCATCTCCAGGCCTGTGCACCTCCCTAGCTTAAATTAAAAAAAAAAAAAAAAAACTTATGTGTTAAAAGATCTAGGATTGGTAAGTAAGCTTCATAGCAATCAAAGATGCAAGATCATTATCACTTGCTTTGCCATCTTAAGCCTGGACCTTTTATTTGCAAGACCTCTTTTTCGCCCAAGATGGCTGTAGGGATCCCGGCCTGTGCTTCTGCATTCTAGGCAGCACGGACAAGCTTTCCTGAAAAACTCACCCAAGCACTTTACCTTTTATCTCATTCAACACCCCTACAAAAGTGGCTAGAAAATGCAATTTCTTATCTGGACACATTTTTCTGAAATCTATTATCAAGAAAAGAAAGGAGGATTAGTTATTGAATTCACACCTAACAATTTTATGTCATATTTTAATGCACAAATGGTGGTCAACCTTTAAAAAATATTTATCACCCCATACCATCATTAATCCCCCACCCCCACCTCCATCCATCCTTCATGTAGAAAAGGAACTTTAAACCCAAAGTACATCAAAGTTAAATCTTGAGAAGTTGATCAATAGAGGCAGGAAAATGATCTGTCCTTCTTACAGATGCTTTTTCCTGGGGAATCTGACAGAGCTGTGATTGCTAGCCCTCTAGTCTCCAACCTGTTCAGAAGCAGGACATGGTTGCCAGGGAAAGGTCCCTGGGAGAATAGAAAGGAACAGTGTTTTTTCAGTCTTGGCCACTGTAAATGTTGCCTTCACCCCTGCTGCCTTGATATGACAATAAACTCGCACCTTTCTCTCTGCTTCCACCATGATGCTGTGAGGACCTGCAGTCATGGCTCCTGCTTGGAAGTCGCCCTGACATAAACAGAAATCTCCAGAACTACAAACCCCAAAATAAAATCCTTCTTCCTGTAAGTTTTGTGCATCAACTATTTGGATCACAGTGGTGAAAATACTAACTCAACAGAAAGGGACATACAAAGTGAATTCTCTGAAAATAGAAGAATTCCCTAATAAAAATGTAATGGCACAGTTTCTTCTTCTCCGGACTCATCTTGATTTTCCAATCCTCTACCATAAAACCGGTTTCTGAAGCTGGGTGTGGTGGCACAGCTTGTAATCTCAGCATTTGGGAGGCTGAGACAGGAGGATTGGTGTTCACAGATAGCCTCAACTACTTACTGGAGGCCCTTTGTATCCCAATGAGACCCTGTTTCAAAATAAAAAATAGAAAATAGGGCTGGGAGTGTAGGTCAGAGTAGAATGCCCCTGGGTTCCATCCCCAGTACTAAAAAAAAAAAAAAAAAAAAGGATTATGTGATGTTGGAATGGTGAGATGACTCCCCCCCCCCCCAAGTACTGAGGTTTGAACACAGGGTCTTCCCATGCTAGGCAGGGCTTTACCTCTGAGCTAGACCTTCAGCCCCTTTTGAGTTTTATTTTAAGATAGGGTCTTGCTAAATATCCCAAGGTATCCTCATATTTTGGGTCTCCTTGCCTCAGCCTCTCAAGTAACTGGAATTACAGGCATGCACCATGGTGGCCAGCATGACATTTGTTTTATTGGAGGTGTTTAGCTGAAGGGAAGTCTCCTCACTGGAATGATAGGGGATCTTCCCTACAACTAGTCAGAAGTGAACTAGCATGGAGCTTCTAGAATACTGTGCCAAACCAAAAAGGGGACTCCTCTGAGAACAGAGTATTTTCTAACAAGAAGAAGTTCAGACTTGAAACCGGGGTGATATTTCAGATCCTACCACACCCACTTGAAAAATTCTAGATTAAGAGCAGCAACAGAGCTAGGCATTGTGTTATATGCCTGTAATCCCAATACTTGAATGGCCGAGTCAGGAAGATTACAGGTTGAGGCCAGCCTCAGCAACTTAGACCCTGTCACCTTTTCTAAATAAAAAATAAAAAGAGTAGTTCGGAAGTAGAATACCCTTGGCTCTAATTCCCAATACTACCAAATAAAAGTAGCAACAGAATATTTAAAATTTAGGCTGGGCATGGTGTCACATGCTCATAATCCCAGTACTTGGGAGGTGGAGACAGGAGAATCCAGGTTTGCAGCCAGCCTCAGCTACTTAGTGAGGTACTCTGCAACTTAGTGAGACCCTGTTTCAAAATAAAGAATAAAAAAATTGGCAAGCCGGGCGTGGTGGCACATGCTTGTAATCCCAGCATTCGGGAGGCTGAGACCAGAGGATTGCAGTTCGTAGACAGCCTCAGCTACTTAGTGAGGCCCTCCGCAACTTAGTGAAGATCCTATTTCAAAATAAAGAATAAGAGCTGGGCGTGGTGGCGTACACTTGTAATCCCTGCACTTGGGAGGTGGAGATAGGAGTATCGCACAGGTTCGAAGCCAGGCTGGATGGTTTAAGAGACCCTGTTTCCAAATAAAAATATAAAAAATAGGTGTCTGGGAGTGTAGCCCAGAGGTAGAAGGGTTCCCAGGAACCCCAGTACCACCAAAAAAATAAATAAATAAATAAAAAAGTAGGGCAAGGGTTGTAGCTTGGAGGTTGAATGCCCCTGGGTTCTATCCCCAGATCTGCAAAAAAAAAAAAAAAAAAAAAAAAAAAACAATTAGGCTGAGAGTATAGCTCAGAGGTAAAATGCTCCTGAGTTCAATGCCAACACCAAAATAATAATAATAATAATAATAATAATAATAATAATAATTAGAATTTAGCAATGCAAATGTGCCAAACCAACCTTCTATGGTTTATGTCTCCAAAGTTTATGGGCTGGGAACTTAAATGCAAGAATGTTAAGAGGTGGGACCTTTAAGAGATTATTAGATTATAAAGGCTTTATAAAGTAGGGAGAAGATAGGTTATACAGGAGTTGGTTCCTGCCATCCTCATGGGATGACTCAGCAAGAAGATACTTTCCGGTGTAGGTCCATTCATCTTGGACTTCCCAGCTTCTGGGGCTGTATGAAATAAATCTCTGTCCTTTATGAATTGTTTCCAGCATTCTGTTATAATAACACAAAATGGACTCAGATACACCCCATCTGGAATATATCTGAATAACCAATGACTTTACCCACATAGGGACCATAGGAAATGAGATGCTTTGAGATGTGTTTGATATTTTTAAAAGAAGGAAATTTTGAGCTGGACAATGCAAATTGAGGAAGAAAAGATAATCTTCTTTTAATTGTGTGGGTGTCCTGTGTGTGATCCAAGATTAAATGTTATTACCTATCTCTGCTCGAATGACACGAGTCTGGATGTCTGAGAGGTTGCTTTCCTCTTTCCACGTGGCTCTCATTCCTGCTCATTGATGGATTTCAATTCTCAAGATACTGCCACTGTTCAGCCATCAGCTCAGCTCAGCTCAGATGCTGAAACTTTGCTAATTCTAAGTGTGTATTTTTCTGTTGCTGCTACTGTATCACTATGGTAACAGTTATGGCACAGACTGCAAACTCTATAAAGATTCAAACTGTGTCCTGTGAGCCAAGAAGAACATCAGATGTGTATATATAAAACAGGGAGGAGTGGCCATTTTGCTTTAAATCGGATGTTCTGGGGAGATAAATGATTTCTTTTCTTTTTGTTTTTTAGCTTCAATTTCTACTACACATAAAGCAAATCAATTACTTCTGATGAGTTGTGAATGAAACAATGAGGTCTATACACTTGCAAAAAATCCACAGGGATAAAGCTATGTATATTCTTTATGAAGAATTATATATTCTATGTATATTCTTTATGAAGAATTAATCAATACATTGAGATAGAATTTAATGAAGCAAAATTCACTTCTCATGACATTTTTCCACCAGAGGCATAAAACTGTTTTTACTAAATATAAGCACTTAAAAAGGAAGTTTAGAAAAAGGGCAGATTTCCTCTTTTGATACTCCCATCAAGAAGAGAACCTAGATCTTAAGCATTTGCCAAACCACAAATCCATAGTGGTAGATTTATCTCCCAGGTTTTATTTTTTTCTCTCAAGCCTCTTAGAATTTCTCAATTATTATTCTTTTTCTTATCTTTCTTCATTTCCTGCCACTTTCTTCTCAAAAGGATTCACAATAACTTCCAAAACATATTTATACCATGAACACTGTGATAGGAAGATTAGTCCCTCAACCCCATTTGTTTTCTAACCCCTGAAATCTATAACTGTTACCTTTCACAGTAAGAGACTTTGCAAATGCAATTAGATTAAGGATTTCGAGACAGGAGATTATCCTGTATTACCCAGGAAGCCCAAGTATAATAAGGAGGGCTCTCATAAGAAGGAGGCAGAAAAGCCAGATATAGCAATAACAGATGGGATAGTAGAAAAAAGAGGTTAAAGTAATACAAAGAAGTAGGGTAGTGAACCAAGAAAAGTGTGTGGTCCCTAGAAACTGGAAAAGATAATAAAACTGATGTATCTGTATTCAGACCAAAAAAAAAACTCTACCCACACAATCTTGGCTTATTGAGACTGATTTTGGACTCCTGGTTTCTAGAACTGCAGGGTAATAAATGTGTGTGTCTTTTAAGACAATAAAATGGTGATAATTTGTTATAGCTTAAGTAGGAAACCAATACAAAGAAAGGATCTAATTAAATGACATTGGAGACAAGACAAGTAAATGCAATATGCAGCTCTGGATTTCATCCCGAACTAGACTTTGTTTTTTCCTTTTACTGAGAAGGGCATTAGTGAGACATTGATGAGATTTAAATAAGGGCTGTACATTAAAATTAAATCAGTAGTATTTTATTACATGATTTGGGTTTCAGATGTGCCCTATACCTCATATGTAGAGGCAGCTGTGTTTGGAGGTGGGTAAGAGGTAGGGTAGAGGGGTGAAATACTGAGGGCATGCCAGGTACAAGGTGTGTGAACTGGCCCACCAGCTACAGCAACTGCTCTCTGCCCCCTTTGGCTCTCTGTTCCTCACTGAGGATGCACTGGGGATGTATGGGCAAAGCTTCTGCTTGGAGACAAACCAGAAATGGACTATACCCCCTGAAATCTCCAGAACCCTGAGCAACTCTTCCTTCCTCTAAGATGTGTGTGTCAGGTGTTTGGGTCACAGCAGTGAGAATGCTGACTGGAACATGTATCAGTGTTTTCTAATTTTGAGATTTTTATTGCTATTATATAAAACATCTTTGTGTTTAGAAAATAGACATGAAAGTATTTAGGGGTGAAAAGACATATGTCTGCAACTTACTCATAGCATTCTTATACCCAAATATTAAGAAAATAAACATAGAAAGATGAAGCAAACAGGGTAAAGTGTTATCATTGGAAAAATTTGTAACATTTTTACACCTCTTTTTACAAATTTCTTTGAAATTAATTAAAATTCAAAGGATGGACATGTTGTCATGAGCAAGCTATGCCTTGAACCTAAAGCAGTCTCTTTTTACAAATTTCTTTGAAATTAATTAAAATCCAAAAGATGGACATGTTGTCATGAGCAAGCTATGCCTTGAACCTAAAGCAAACACACTGGTGTCTTTGCATCATTCCTAAATTCACTGAGTAACAATAAACTTATAAGTAACCTCATTTTCATTGGCTTAAATTCACCAAAAATATTCATGGTTCACTTGGTGTCATGACCGAGACAATCACAAGTTCTTTTATTAAAATCCAGTCTTAATTACTAATATCTGTAACACTCAGGCTGATATTTGAGACAGGAACTTTTGACTCGGCTCTGGTAGAAACAAAATATGAGTCAAGTGAGCACAAATTTGCAGTCAAAGCTTTAATCGGGAAATTAAAAAGGGAGAATGAAAAGGCTTCACTCTGAGAAGGGGAACAACACAGATTGAGCAAGAAATCAGTGTTGTCTGGAACAAAAGGATAAATCAACCTCCTATGGAGTGCCAAGGAGTAGGGAAGGGTCTGCTAGTACAATCAGAATTTCTTTGGGAGACATATGTGTTGAGTGTGTGTGTGTGTGTGTGTGTGTGTGTGTGTGTGTGTGTAGAAGATTCTACTATCTCTGGGCATTGCCCTACATTTGGTGTTTACAGTTGATTTGGTTAAGAATAGGAGGTCAAAAAGAGGCACAGTTTATACATTGTAAGAGTGGAGGAGTAGAAAAGACTTTTAGCGACAAATGATTAAGACCTGAAAGTTTATCCACCTTTCTGTTCCATGACATGTCCCTGTCTCATTCCTTCCTGAGAGACTTTTTTTCTCCTTATTTTTGAGGGGAAAAGTGGCAGAGCTTTCTCTTCTTGAAGCTACTTTAAGTTGACATATAGGTATTAATCTTATAAGAGAAAAATCCCTTGCTGCCTGATCTGAAGGAGACAAGATGGGTGGTATAGGCACTCAGTCTTAGATGGGTTGAAAACTACAGGTGAATGAATATCAGCTTGTCTCAGAACTGGGGAAGTCTTAGAACTAGGAGTATGATAGCAGTAAACAGCCTCCCCCCCTATAAGGAACTACCAACATCCTACTTATCTCATTAGTAGTCTAAAATTTTGAACAGGTACTTGAGGTTCTCTACAGATTCACAAGCATATTCATGCAATACTAAAGAATGCTGTGGGAGGACAGGCTTTATCCCTGTTGAATAAACCCAAGTAGGATTTTCCTGTAGCTTTTAGCACTAGGAATGGCTAAAACAAAATTAATAATAATAATAATAATAATAATAATAATAATAATAAATAAAGCCCACTGGGTCACCTAGATTAATAATATATTGTAAAATATGGTTCATGTCTTCATCTTACCAGTGACAGCTAAGAAGGGCATGCCATATAGCATCTCAAAAAGGCTTAGTTTTAGGTGGCTCTTTGGGGTAGCCTGAATTCTTAAGAAGGCATGGGAAAGTAGCTTAATCTAGGATTCCTGGGTCTTCTGGCACAACTTAGCCAAGGTCTGTGTAAGAGTCTGTTTGACATTTTCTGTCTTTCCCCAGGAATTGGAATAGCAGGTCAAATATAGCTTATAATAAATTCCTAGAGCTGTGGAAAGGGTTTGGGTAATCTTTGTGACAAAAGAAGGCCCATTATCGCTTTGGAAGTGATTGGGGAAGCCAAATTAAGGAGTAATTTTCTTTAAAATACATTTGCATATTTATTTCTGTGGCCTTTTCTGTTCTAGTGTTCTAGAAGAGTGTCTGTGATCACTAGTAAATATTTATACCCAGTTTCAGAGGCATTTGGGTAATGTATAATTGCCAATCATTTTCTGCATAAGTGTCCAGGTGTTGGACAGGTTTGGGAAGAGGGAAGAGCTCTCAATGGGTCTGAGGGTTATTTTAAATGCAAATTTGTTAACTTTGAATGATATGTTTGACAATCTTATGAAATCTATTTTTTTGTTTCCAGTAAAGATTTTTGTTTTATACTTTCTTCATACATTATATTCTTACATATAATGTGGTCCATGATAATAGTGATAGTGACATACATGCACATACCCAGTAAGATTTTTTATTGGTGCACTATAATCTCACATCATAATAACGATCATGTTGTCAAAGGCACATATTCACATAGTACTTGGTGCCCCCCTGCTTCCCCTTTTTCCTACCTCCTAAGTGTCAGGTTAACAATGTTATATTCACATATAAACACATAGTCGCATATACCTTTTTCATTGATAAACCTCAACCTTCTTCCTCCCCTACTCTTCCTTCCTGGCTTTGCTGAGGTGTCCCCTCCACTATCTGGAGTTCCTCAGGTATCCCTAATACTCCCTAGCTTGAGCATATTAGAGAAAACTTATGTCCCTTCTCTTTCTGTGCTTGGCTGATCTCACTTAACATAATGTTCTCCAGGTCTTTTCCTGTCATTTCTTATGAATGACATGATTTTGTTCTTCTTTATTGCTGAGTAGAATTCCATTGTGTGTATTTCCCATAATTTTGCAATCCATTCATGTGTTGATAGAGACCTAGGTTGGTTCCATATTTTGTCTATTGCAAATTGTGCTGCTATGAACATAGGTATGCATATGTTACTCTAGTTCTCTGATTTCACCTCCTTTGGAAGATAGGCAGTAGTGGTATAGCCAGATTGGATCCATTCCCAGATTTCTAAGGAATCTCCACGGTGGCTGAACTAGTTTGCACTCCCACCAAGAGTGTAGAAGAGTTTCTATTTCCTTACATCTTCACCATAATTTGTTGTTATTTAACTTCTTTATGCTTGTTACTCTGATTGGGGTTAGATGGATTTGCATAGTATAGTTTTGATTTGCATCTCCCTGAATGCTAGTGATATTGGAAATTTTTTCATGTATCTATTGGCCATTTTTATCTCTTCTTTTGTGAAATGTCTATTCAATTCAGTTGCCCATTTCTTGATTGAGTTATTTTATTTTGCCAATGTAAAGTCTTTTGAGCTCTTTGTATACTCTGGATATTAGCTTTCTATCAGAGGGGTATTTGGTAAAGATCTTCTACTCTGTAGGCTTTCTTTTTAGATTCTTGATGATTTCCTTTGATGATCAGAAACTTTTTAGTTTGAATAGAGCTACAAGCTGGGTGTGATGGTGCATGCTTGTAATCATAGCATATGGGAGGCTGATACCGGAGAATCACAGGTTCGCGGACAGTCTCAGCTACTTACTGAGGCCCTTTGCAACTCAGTGAGAACTTGTTTCAAAGTAAAAAATAAAAAAATAGGGCTGAGGTATAGCTCAGAGAGCTCAGAGGTAGAATGCCCCTGGGTTCCATCCCTAGTACCGCAAAGAGATCGAGAGAGAGAGAGAGAGAGAGAGAGAGAGAGAGAGAGAGAGAGAGAGAGAGAGAGAGAGAGAGAGAGAGAGAATAGAGCTACAGACAGGTTTATTTAGGGAGAAAAACAGAACTACACATTTAGAAAATGCAGACCAGCTCAGGAGAGGGACTGGCACAGAGACAGAAGTTGATGGAAGTGCTGGCTGAACTGGAAGAGAGAAACAGGGAAAGAGTAGCTGGCAAGGAATAGATAGGCGGGCTGGCTGGCAACCCTGGAGGGATACGAGCTTTCTCTTATTGGATACTTTGAAGGTTAAACCAATGGTGTCCATGGGGAGTGGCTGATGCTGGGGTCCTCTCAATCCTTGGGAGCACCCAGGAATCTTCAAAGTCACTTTCAGAGGCATGGGATGGAGCTGCCCCTCCCACTGCAAGATGTTTGCACCCTGGGACAGTGCTGCAAGTGCTGCCTGCCAGTGCTGCTTCCCAGGGAGCCTGCCTGGTCTGACAGATGGTCTGGGCTGAGACCAGGACTGCCCCTGGGGTGTGACCATGGAGATTTCATATTCAAAGCACCTGTTTATTTGTCTTTCTAATTTTCCTCCCCCTTGTCTCATCTTCCCATTTCTCTTGATAATTGGCAGTTATCCCTTTTCCTCCTTTCTCACACCTAGGCAAGACACCACAGGGACTGTATACTCCCTGAAGGGCTTCTGGTGTTAAAGGAAATTATCTTTTCCAAGGATAATTAACTCCAGGTTTTAATTTAATCTAAACCAAAGAAGCATTACTGACACACCCTGGGACTGTAACATCCCATCAAGTCCTTCCTGAGGAATACCAAAAGGATTTAAAAGGACTAGTGAATGCATCTCCTGTTCTGGGAACATGTCTATGTGAATTAGGCTGATGAGATGCTTACTCCCAATTTGGTCAGGAGGCCCCTTCCTCACAGAGGGATAGGGCATTCTGAGACATAAAGAAAGAAATAGGAGATAGTTTGAAAACCAATTTTGCGAGCAAAGAAAAGTCAAGTCTCTCACCTTAGGTTTACCTTCTACTTCTGTTTCAGAGCATTCTTTACCACCCCACTCCCCAGATTTCAGGGCTGTACCCAAGTCTACTAGTTAGAGTTTGCTACAGAGCACTTTGATAAAGGCCAGGGGGTGGGGGGTGAGTGGGTAGAATAGGCAGCTCTGGTGTGGATAAGGAATTTGGTTTTCCTACCTAAGGCTCCTCTGATGTGATATTGATCTAAGTTCCTGGAGCTGCCTAGATGTTTCTACCCTGTCATTCCATGGAAGAATCATCTCCCAATGGTGCCAAAAGGGATTTCTGGTTTGGGTTGTCACTCAGTGGCCCCAGATGGGGACCATCAGGGCATTCCAGCCACTGGTGGGTGGACTTTCATATAGCAGTGAGTGTTCTGATTGGGCCCCAGGGGCTGTTTAATTTCCAAGCTTCTGGGAAAGCTCTTTCCTAGGGTCATCTCAAGGGGATGAGGAGACTGGATCACAAAAGCCAAAAGCTTGGGATTTTTAGACAATGTTTTTCCTTTTTTTGCTTTCTGCCCTGTCTCTACTATTAAACACCTTAAAGGCCTCATTAACCAGAATGGTAGTAGGAATTTGGCATATATGTTCTAATTTTTGAAATTTTCTCCTGATGTGTGGAGCCAATTGAGTAATGAAACTCATGACTTTCAAAGTTTTCCCCTCTGCTGAGTTAGAATCTGATCTGTAGATTTTCTAAAAGCTTCCAGCAGCTGGGTGTGGTAGCATACACCCATAATCCCAGTATTTGGGAAACTGAGACAGGAGGATCGCAGGTTCGAGGCCAGCCTCAGCAACTTAGTAATGCTCTCAGCAACTTAGTGAGACACTGTTTCTAAATAAAAAGTAAAATAAGACTGGGTTCATGGCCCAAAAGTAGAAGGCCCCTGGGTTCCACCTTTAGTACCACAATTTAAAACAAAACAAAAATTTCCATTAGCTTGTTTAGAAATATGGCCAAATTTATATCCTTTTTTGGAGTAATGGTTTGTACTGTCATAACTCTCTAACTTAATTATGCACCTTCTCATGTCTTCCACTAAGCAGATGATGGAATGCTTTAACTGTAATAGGTCGGGTACCCATAGGTGACCACTCAGCAGGAACAGGAGGCAGAACACTGGAAGCTAGAAGCGGAGATATCACAAGAATCCAGGTGCCGCGAAACCCCAGGCATCACAAAATCCCAGGCATTGTGGGGCAGATCCCAGGCATCACAAGGCTCCAGATTTTGCAAGAGAATCAGCGTTCCCATGCTTAGCCTCCCCCAAACCTCCTCCCACCCTGCTTAAAACACTTGCACCCCCCCCCGCCCCCGACAGGGGTGACTCAGCTGGCTGATCAGGACTACATGTCAGATCAGTCCCTTCCCCCACGGCCTGCTGACTCCCTAGAGGGTACCCGGTTGGTTCAAATAAAGCAGTGGTCTCTGATAACCCAGTTGGTGTCTTTACCTCCCTCCTGAACTTCATTCATTCAAACTGTTTTCTATGGAACCCTCCACTGTCATTCTATTTGGTGCCCTCATCTGGAGTGGCATCACTCTTCACCCTGTATATGTTACCCTCTGAGTGAGTGATTACTTGTCCATCAGCTACTTCCCCTGCCTTAGCAATTATTCTAGCCGTTTTATCTATCATAGAGTAATGGGATGCGACTATCATCTGCCATGTAGTAATGAGCTGTAACTATCATTACATCTTGTACAGCCAGGTACAAGACAAAGATCATTTCAACTTTATGAATTCACCTCAGAACTTATTGGGATTTCCTTAAAATCTTCCAAACCTTTCTTCACATAGCACTAAATCTATTATGAAAAGAGAGTTATATACTGTAGCTGAGCACCCCCCTTCCTTGTCCCCTGGGTGCTTTTCTCAAAGGAAAATCAATCATTTGTTGGTCTTAGTTTTGTTCTAGAGTAAAGCCCTATGGGAAAGGTCAGGGTTGGCCTCTTGGAGTAGGGTGGCATCAATGCCACATCAGAGGTGGTAATGTCAGGGAAAGCATGGGGTGGGCGGGAGAAATGGTCAGGTGTCTGGCCTTGGGTTAAAAAGGTGCTTATGAGAGCTGGCAATTTGCAATGTTTGACTTTTCTGATAGAGGCATCTTATGATGAAAGAAAACTACACAGATTCTACGGGAGTTTTTAAGTTTAGTTTCTTGATAAAGAACCTTAAAAGCCTGTGTGTAAGAAATTTTTCCATATTTTCTTTGTCTCTTACAATAGAGGTCTAGCTATTAAGTGGTGTTGAAAATTAAAGAGCTATCAAAGGGTCATTTTTCCAGTCTATCAAGAGCATAGATTGGAGCCAAGTAGTGTTGCAGAAGAAGATAAACTGGCTGGACGTGGCGTCTCACGCTTGAAATCCCAATATTTAGAAGGCTGAGACAGGAGAATCGCAGCTTCAAGGCCAGTCTCAGCAACTTAGGGAAGTGCTCATAACTGAGCAAGATACTGTTTCAAAATAAAAAAAACAAAAAGCTCAGTGATAGAATGCCCCTGAGTCCAATTTTCAGTGAAGAAGGAGAAGAAGAAGAAGAAGAAGAAGAAGAAGAAGAAGAAGAAGAAGAAGAAGAAGGAGGAGGAGGAGGAGGAGGAGGGGGAGGGGGAGGGGGAGGGGGAGGGGGAGGGGGAGGGGGAGGGGGAGGGGGAGGGGAGAGGAGAGGAGAGGAGAGAAGAGAAGAGAAGAGAAGAGAAGAGAAGAGAAGAGAAGAGAAGAGAAGAGAAGAGAAGAGAAGGAACAAGAAGATGGGAAGAGCCAGGTATGGTGGTGCACGCTTGTAATCCCAGCATTTGGGAGGCTGAGACCAGAGGATCGAGGTTCAAGGACAGCCTCAGCAACTTAGTGAGGCCCTCCACAACTTAGTGAGACCCTGTTTCAAAATAAAGGATACAAAATAGGGTAGGGTGTATAGCTTGGAGGTCAAATGTCCCTGGGTTCCATCCCCAGACCCGCAAAAAAAAAAAAAAAAGCGGGAAAGAACCTTGACTGCAGGATGCAGAGTGGGGGGGAATTAGTGGGCTGGGGAGATCCAGGGCAGCCTAACACAGGACACAGTGTCTTTGGAGGAAAGATCTGGGCAGCTGCATGGTCCCTGGTGGATAGTGCCTCCAGAGACCCTAACCCAATAGGTTTGCCCTGAATCCCCCCCATATTTCAACAGAGTCATCAAATGATACCAGAGAGGGAACTTGAGGCAAGAACCAATGGAATCTGAGTTAAGTGAGCTCAAATATGCAGGCAAAGCTCTAGTCAGAAAAAGAAAAGAGGGTGCAGGAAGTATAACCATGAGAAGGAGAGAAACACAGCGAGAGAAACACAGGGTACGTGAGTAAGAGTTAAGGAATCAGTGTTGCCCTCAACAAAAGAATGAGCCAATCTCTCACAGAGTGCCTGGGAATGGGAAAGGGCCTAGTATTCATATATTTCTTTCTTTTTTTTTTTAATTTTATATTGCCTGAGCAACTATTTTATTTTATTTTATTATTTTTTTTAATTTTTATTTTTATATTTTTTTTATTTTATTTTATTGGTGCACTGTATTCATACATCATAGTGGGATACAAACTTTTGTAGACATACATGCACACATCGCCCAGTCAGCCCCCACCCGATCCCCACCCCATTCTCTCCCCATCCCTCCTTCCCATGCTTGGCTTAGTGGTTGACATCTAGTATTATAGCAATTTATCCAAAATTAAAAATGATAATCTCACATAACAGTTTCATTTGTCTGATACCAAGCGTTTGATGATTTAAAGATAGCATTTCAATATTTCTTTTTGCTTTCTTTCTTACTAGAGCATATTTTTTTCTGTTTTTTTAGGTGAAACTATCATATATTTATATATTTATTTTTCAGAAAAAAATCTATCCTAATATGGAATATGAATTCTAGATACCCAAAACGATCTTGAAAAAGAACAAAGCTAGCAGATATATATTTTCTGATTTCAAACCATATAAAGCTACAATAATTGAAACAGTGTAGTACTGTTCTAAAGGCAGATATATAGACCATTGGAGTTAAATACAAGCCTAGAGCTAAATTCTTCCCTATATTGTCAAGTTATTTTTGACAAGGTTTCCACGAACATTTGGTGGTGGAAATAATAATCTTTTAACTAAATATTGTTGAAAAATAATAATTACATGGAAAAGAATAAAATTGGACCTTTACCTAATCCCATATACAAGTATTAACTCAAAATAGATAAAAGACCTAAATATAAATCTTAAGACTATAAACTTTTAGGAGAAAATCTGGGTCATAAAACCTCACAACATTGAAATTGGCAGTGATTTCTTGGATATGATTTCAATGGCACAGGCAACAGAAGAATATACAAACTCCCTAAAAAATAAAAGAAAATATTGTATATCCAAAGACAATGTAAACAGAGTTAAAAGTTACTAATAGAATTGGATAAAATATTTCCAAATGCTATATCTGAAGGTATATTAATATTCCAACTAGAAATCCTAAAAATTAACAACAATAAAGGCAAACAATACAACTTAGAGATAGGTAAAAGACTAACATAAATAATGAATCTCCACAGATAACCAATCTTAGTTGTCTGTTGGATGGAAACTCTTGTTTCTCTGGTTCTGGTGAGTGTTACCTATTTCTTCTTTGTAGTTAATCTCTTTGAGTATTTTCTCTAGCGCTGGTTTTGAAGACATAAATTCCTTCAGTTTCTGTTTGTCATGGAAGCTTCTTATTTCTCCATCTAATTTGATAGAAAGTTTTGCTGGGTAGGAAATTTTTGGCTGGAAGTTGTTTTCTTTCAGAGTTTGGAATATGTTACTCCAAGCCCTTCTGGCTCTCATGACTTGGTTTGGGAAGTCTGGAGTGATTCTAATTGGTTTGCCTCTGAATGTCACTTGGCCCTTTGTTTTTGTTGCCTTTAAGATTCTCTGCTTGGCTTCCACATTGGTCATTTTGACAATTATGTGGCGTGGGGATCCTCTTCTCCGATCCTGTCTAAAGGGAGTTCTATAAGTTTCCTGGATCTGTGTATCAACCTCTTGCTCTATATTTGGAAAATTTTCTGCTATTACTTCCTTGAAGAGATTGTTGATCCCTTTGGTATCACTTTCTTTTCCCTCCTCTATTCCAATTATTCTTAGGTTAGCTCTCTTAAGATGGGCCCATATTTCTTCAATGTCAGATTCCTGCTGTTGGATATTTTTTTCTAGATTAGAAACTATGCATTCATTTTTGGAATGATCATCTTCTAAGAGCGAGATTCTGTTCCCCATGTGGTCTAATCGGTTGTTTGTGCTTTGAATTGAGGCCTTTACTTCATTAATTGCATCCTTTATCTCTTTTTGGCTCTCTCTGAGTTCTTTTCGAAGCACCTCTATTATTTCTACAGTTATTTTCCTGATTTGATCTTCTAGAAATCTCTGATTTTCTGTTTTATCAGGTTCTGATGTTGTGGGGTTGTGCACATTCATTACTCCAGTGTTATTCCTCTTTCCCATGATTTCGGAGGTTTGTGCTTTCTCTGGGTTCTTCCCTTGGGTCACTATGGCTTCACTTAAGGTGCTCTGGATCTCGAGTCTGTATTATCTCAGACCCCACTACTCCTTTACTGGGTTGTATCACAGAGTCTCCGACCCAGGGAGTCAATAGAGGCTGCTTTAGACTATGGGGGATGCCAGGTTGCACATTCTCCTATGGTGTGATATCTCTGTCACCACCACTCCCTCACTGGGTCAAGTCCCAGGAGGCCCAATACTGCGATTTCTCCTCTGTGGCCCGCAATTTGACTCACTGTTCTTGAGTACGCAGATGTAGCTGTACTGGACTCGGTGAATTCACTGCTGCTGCCGCCGCCGGTGGCAATATGGCGCCTCTGCCACGCCCTCGGCCATGAGGCTGGCGTATTTTTTCTTCTCTGGTTTTGGTTTCCACTCTGAATCCCTGCAGCGTGTGCTGAGCTCAGCCACTGGGAGCTTTAAATGCTGTCTGCGCCGAAAGATCCCGCCTGGCTGTTCCGCAGCGGCTCACCTGGCTTGCTGTAGCCGTCCGTTGAGTTCGCCGCTGCCGCCAGCAGTATGGCGCTGCTGCCGCGTTCTCGGGCGCGTGTGTCTCCTCTGTGGCCCTGAGCTCTGTTCTCAGTCCGCTTTCTCTCTGGAGCCTGGTGGGTTTTTTTGTTTTTCTGGTGATGGTGTTTTCTGGCTATGAAAGGCGCTCTTTTTGTGGTAATGGAGATTGGTTGTTAGCGGGACTCTTAAGCCCCGCTTTTCTCGGTCGCCATCTTCCCGGAAGTCGTATTCATATATTTCTTTAGGCGATTTTTTTATTGTGGAAGGAACTCTTCAACCTGTTGGTACTGCTCTTCACCTGCTGTTTTTATATTATTATTATTATTATTATTATTTTGCAGTACTGGGGATGAAACCCAGAGACATTCTACGTCTAAGCTACAACCCCAGCCTTATTTTTTTATTCTTTATTTTGAAACAGGATCTCACTCAGTGGCAAAGAGCCTTGGTAGCTGAGGCTATCTGCGAACCCCAATGATCCTCCTGTCTCACCCTCCCAAATACTAGGATTACAAGCACGCACCATCACTCCCGGCCACTTGGTGTTTATGGTTGATTTGATTAAGAATAGGAGGGTAATAAGAGGCATACTTTATATAACATAAGAGTAAAGGGATAGAAAAAAAATTAGCAATCCATTATTAAGGCCAGAAAGTTTATCTGCCATTTGCCATTTGTTCCCTGTCTGGCCCCTGTCTCAGAATTACACGTCACACTGTATCCAATGATAGATTACAGGAAGGATAGAAAAGTGAAAACGTAGCCATGGGGTTTCAGGAGGCCTTGGAACAGTAAAGGAGAGAGGAAACACAAATGCAAGGGTCACAATAGGCGGCCAGACAAGATCGCAAAGCCAACCCAAGGACTTGCTTCAGGTGCCCTTAGGGCACCAGAGTCATTCTAAAGCAGAGTCTAGATGGCAGCCAGTTTCAAAGTGAGCCGAGGTCAAGCATGAAGACCAAGCTGGGATGGAGCCTGGGGACAGAGTTAGGCATTTGTCATCTGTTGAACTCATGATGCATTCACCAGATAGTGGTCTGCTGACAGGTCAGCATGTGCTGCATCCCCCAGGCTGGAGGTGGTCCTCCTTTTATGGGATTCGGGTGAGGGGTTGCTTCATGCAGGTGTCTGGTGACCTCGATGAGCTCACAGGCCTGATTTCCCTCATGTGGGTTTCATACACCTAGGTGTCTTGGGCTTCTGATTTAATTCCCAAGTTCACCATCGGCCATTTTTATTGGCACAATCTAATAAATTTATCAATTTGTGTACTATGATGCTGCTTTGCAGCTAGGGGTTATTCTTTTAGGTAAGTCCTAAATGTCCAACAACTGATAGTTATGTCATTGCCCAGACAAGTTACCAGATCATTCTGCCTTAGCACTTGTACTCAAAATGAAGTAGTTCATGGCAAAATGCTATCTTATAAAATGGAGTAACTCAGGGCAGGCACAGTCTGAAAACTGCTGTTCTATATTCAGCACGGAGTAGCTCAGAGCAGAGCAGAGCCTGGTATTCACAAATGTACTGTAATCCAGATATCATCTTCAGGAGCTATGTTGATTTGCATCAACATCAAATGGAACTAGACTTTCTAATGATTTCACCAGAAATGTGATGGGAAAAAAAACATATTTATGATTTTGGCATCCTCTACCAAGAACTGGTGGGACTGTAGAAGTGATGCTGGCCAATCTTTGCATTCTGCTCTTAAAATCTCATGTTATACTCTTCTCCCTCACAGTTCCCTCTGTTCCAAGTCCATCAGCACATCAGCCCTCTCTTCTTTCTCTCCAGACCCAGGCCTGCCAGCCTGTAAAAGCAAATTGCGTCCTGCCTTCCTCTGCAAGTTAAGTGAACCCAGAAGATGAAGACATACGTAAGAACATAATCCTCCTCTATGACAGCTTGCAAAGGAAGGCTCAGAGCTGCTGCACGTTGTTATCATTAATGAAGTTTCTTTCATTCTCCATAAGCAGCATCAGTGATACTTACCCTTCTTCTAGAGACTCAAATTTGTAAAGCTAGCACTCCAGAGATTGATCCTTCATTTTGTTTTATGAGCCATTAGGACAACCTGCTTAAAATTTCTTTTTTCAACCATTGGGGTTTTTTTTCCCCCACTAGATGAGTATTACATAGATACTGTCTTATTTCCAGAAAGAAATATCAAAAGAGAGTTGGGCATGGTGGCACATGCCTGTAATTTCAGTACTTAGGAGGCTGAGACAGGAGGTTTACAGGTTAGAAACCAGCCTTAGCAACTTAGTGAGTCTCTCAGAAACTTAGTAAGACCCTGTTTCCAAATAAAAATGATATAGGGTTGGAGGGGTAGCTTGGAGGTAGACTGCCCCATGGGTTTGATCTTCAACACCACACACAAAAATAAAAAACAAAAAACCGAAAAACCCAAAAGTATAAGAGTAGGAGCCACAGAACATTATAATCTAAAATAAGATTTACTGGTTTATTTATTTATTTGCCAGATGGTCTACATTAAATGTTATTAATAGAAACAGTGCCTATTTCTATCATCATTCTTGGTAACATTTGATTCCTAATGGTTGACAGCTATGCTTGTTTCAGTATGTCCACAGAGCTTGTCATTAAATTCATGAGGTCCTAAATTTTCAGTGTGCTGCTGTGAAAATTTGATCTCTCCACTGTCACTGAATCAAAATTTATTTTTTTGAAACCTCCCTTACAATGCAATTGTGGACAATCAAAAGCAAATCTCATGTGCTGGGAAAAAAATCTCTTGAGTTTGTAAAAGAATTGGAGACACAAGCAAACAAACAAACAAACAAACAAAAAGTCAATTGCCAGTAGGTATTTTTATTATCTACTAAATAGACTACTTAAGATCATTAGCCGTATATCCTGCCTAAGGTGATACACAGAGTCACACAGAAATGGTTATAAAATACCTAGTTAATCCGGGCATGGTGGTGCATGCTTGTAATCCCCGCACTTGGGAGGCAGAGACTGGAGGATCGCACAGGTTCGAAGCCAGCCGCGCTGGCTTAAGAGACCCTGTTTCCAAATAAAATATAAAAATAGGTCTGGGAGTGTAGCCCGGAGGTAGAAGGGCTTCCAGGAACCTCAGTACCACCAACAAAACAAAACAAAACAAAACAAAACAAAAAAACAAAAAAAACCCTAACTCATAAAAGTTCTGGTTTCCAGTAATGATGTAGTTGATCATTACTCTTCTGCATATGACTTTTGTAAAATCCAGACAATATGTAAATAGGCACTAAAAAGCAACCTAAACAAGGCAGACATGGAAGGAAAACTTACTTTTAATAAATTGTATTTTTTTTACCTATGAAGTTATTCTTTTTCAATCTCCACAGTTCCTAAAACTCAAACCATAGCTTTATTCATTCTCTCTCTCTCTCTCTCTCTCTCTGTCTCTCTCTCTCTCTCTCTCTCTCTCTCTCTCGTCTTGAGATTGATTCCAGAGGCATTCTACCTCTGAGTATTTTTATATTTTGAAACAAGATTTGCTAATTTGCTGAGAGTCTCATTTAGTTGCTGACGCTAGTCCTGAGCTTGCCATCCTTCTGTCTCAGCCTCCCAAGTACTGGAATATAGACATGTGCCACCATGCCTGGCAAACCACAGCTTCATAAGCATAGGTGGCAGAGGGCACAGTTCAGTGCTGAAGACAGCTGGAAAAGAAGGAGGAATGCTAGAAGCAAAAGAACAGCAGAATGAGACTCACAATTTAAGGATAAACTGTATGGATTCCTGGCTGACAGCTAAACTGCTCACTCCTAAGCAGTACTCAAGGGAGGCCAGCGAAAATAACAAACAAACAAGTAAATGAATGGCAAAAATTAAAGAAAGTCTATTTGAAAGATAAAACTGCACTGGGTGAGATTTGTAAGGTTGCTATTTATTTTAGTCTGAGTATGCACAGTTGAGGCGGCTCAAAGCAGAGAGGCCTTGTCTTAGGTATCAGAGGATAGCGCCTGGAACTGGAAGAGCAGCTTGAAATTTAGAGGGAGACTTGCAGAAGCAAGGAAGCATGCAAGGTGAGCTCAAAACCTGAGGATAGTTTCTGCTCAAATGCTCAGTTGATCACTAGTTTACACAGACACAGGAAAGACATTCCGAGGGCCCTTCTAAGAAAAACAGGAACTTGGGAATGGGGGGAGGGGAAGTTGTGGAAAAAGGGGCAGAGATACCAGCTGCTGCAAGAGGCACACAGTTTGAAATCTGAAATTTGAATGCAGACAAGTGAACTTCCTACAAAAACCCAACAGTCCTTGGAAGGAAATAATAGAATTCAGAGTTGTTGCAATATATTATCCACATTTTTCAGTTTCCTCCAAAATTTTTTAGATCAGAAAAGAAAAGAGAGCACCAGAAAGCTGGGAAGGCTACTCTGAGCTACATACACCCCCTGCCCTATTTTTTATTCTTTATTTTGTTTTGTTTTTTATCTTTTTTTTTCTGTGTGTGTGGTACTGGGGGTGGAACCTAGGGACTTTTCTACCTTTGGGTGTCAAGTGTCTCTGGCAGGATTATTGGACCTTACCAGACACTTGTCACTAGCCACAAATGTGTTGATGACTTAAGTCCATGAGACACAAGAAATTTTATGATCCAAGGGTCTTTTATCAACTGCAGCACAGGTGTGCTGGTCTGAGCCATTTGCTGGCATGCCCGAACCAGTTGCTTGTGTTCCTGAAGTTGTTTTATGTCCCATGCTCTATTCATGTACAATGCACCATCTTCTCAAGTGTATCTTGGACATAACCCCAAGATAGGCTCTATTTTGGACCATTAGAAAAGTCTCAGAGATTTTAGAATGATAAAATCTTGCAAAAAAATTTCCAGATTTCAAAAGAATTAAATATCACTAAAAATCACATAAAGAAGCCCTAAAATATTTAGATTAAAGAGTTGAAAATATATGTCTAACATATATTAAGTAAATTTCAGGAAAATTTTGAAATTTTTTTTTCAGTCAGGTGGACAACATGACCTGTCTTGTAATGTTAGCTTGTTATAGTTACCTTATTGCTTCTTCAATGGGGGGCCCAGGCACAAAATGGCTAGCCATGTCTTCTTGGACACAGATTTAAAATGGTTTCAATAATAGGTGATTCTAGGTACTGGCCATGTTACCCATTCAACCAATTAATAGAAACAAACCCTAATTCTCAGATATGGCTCTATTTTCTTCTGCGACCACCTCATGGCAGGTTGATAATATTGTATATCTAATATCATGAAGGGAACAACCATTTGTCCCTGCATGATAGATACATATTCTGGGTATGGATTTTCCTTCCTAGTCCACAGCTGTTTTGCTGGTACTACTAGCCATAGAACTGCAGAATGGCTATTCCATTGTTTTGTCCGAAGATCTTTTTTTTTTAAAATACAAGGATGTATAACAATTGACTTAAAATGGTAGAATTCAGTGGTCTTACCACAGGCCCACCACCCAGAACTACCTAAATTATTAAATGTGTAATAATTTTCAGGAGGCTCAGTTTTGATACCAGTTGTGAGACAAAAACCATTGGAGGTCAGAGTGCTAGCCTACAGAATGAAGTACATTTCTTAAACCAATACCTATAGTACCAGAATTCAGAAGTCTAGGAATAAAGATATAGCCCTCTAACTAGAATACCAAATAATTTATTTAAGGGATTTTCTCTTCCTAGCCCCACAAACAGGGACTTAGTTAATTTAGAGGCCCTACTATCTGAAAGAGGAACATTTCTGTGAGGGAATTCACAGTTTGTTGAATTGGAAACTGAGACTCAGAAAGAAATCAGGATATGGCCTTAGATAATTGATTTCAATATCAATGGGAAGTTGAGTTGCTGTTAATAATCAAGTCAAGAAAGACTATATCTAAAACCTAGGAATCCATTGGCTAATTTGTGCTAGTATTCACATATTCCATAGTCCTGATTTGAGTGCAGAACTATACCAATATAGAGAAAGGAACACTGAGGAGTTGAATCCTATAGAATTAAAGATTGGGGTCCCTCTGTAAAGAACCTCATACAGTGATGTGCTGGTGGAGAGAAAGAGGAATATGTCATGGGTAGGTTTCTTTTTTGATACTGGGGATTGAACCCAGGGGCACTTTACCTCTGAGCTACAGCACCAACCCTTTTTCATTCTTTATTTTGAAACAGGGTCTCGCTAAGTTGCAGAAGGCCCCATTAAGTTGCTGAGGCTGTCTGCGAACCTGTGATCCTCCTGTCTCAGCCTCCAAAGTACTGGGATTACAAGCATGTGCCATCATACCTGGCTGGGTGCTAGGTTTCTAAGCAGAAACTTTATGACTAATAACAATAACAATTATATTTTATATTAATTAATTGTTTACCCCCATCACCACTCCTTTCCCCCTGATCTTATAGGAAGAGTAGCAATAATGGTTAACATTTTATGTTTCAAGTAGAAGTAGGTCCAAATTGAATTATCCTATTATGATATGATAGCTAATAAAACTTTTTTAAATATCCCTGTTGATGTGCTCAAATTTTGTTTTCGTGTTACTGGGGTTCCTGGAAACCCTTCTGCCTCTGGGCTACACTCCCAGACCTTTTTATTTTATTTTATTTGGAAATAGGATTTCTTAAGCCAGCGCGGCTGGCTTCGAACCTGTGTGATCCTCCTGTCTCCGCCTCCCAAGTACCGGGATTACAAGCATGTGCCACCACGCCCGGCTGATGTGCTCAATTATAATATGAAAAAAGAACAAGAAAAGTTTCTGAGAGAACAAGAAAATAATATTTACTGGATCATCCATCTTGCTCTGTGTCCTAGGGATTTGAGCTATGTAGACTGCTTGGAGGGCTCCCTTGACTTCTGGTTTCTGGTTGAGTTCCATCTTGCTCTGTGTCCTAGGGATTTGAGCTATGTAGACTGCTTGGAGGGCTCCCTTGACTTCTGGTTTCTGGTTGAGTTCAGCCCTGCTCCCCCCTGCCTTTGCTTGATGAATCATGATAGGTTACACCCTCATTCTTTAAAGGTGCCAGGTCCCCAGAATGACTTCATTACAATGATTCTTTTGTCGTTCTAATAATGGTTCTCTCATTTGAGCCTTCAGAAATAAGATTAGTGATGTTTTCCTTCTGTTCTAAGCCTTAGGGCACTATTCCATGCTAGACCTTTTGTTATAGGCTGCCAAGCCAGCAAGTTTACCTGGATCCTGGATGATCATATTAGGCCACTTGCTTGCATAAAATATAGGCAACTGAAGCCAGGTGAAGTGGGGCAGTCCCCTTTATCCCAGAACTCGGTAGGCTGAGAAAGAAAGATTGCAAATTCGCAGCCAGCCTCAGCAGCCTAGAGAGATCTTGTTTCAAAATAAAAAAAATAAAATAAAATAGGGCGGAGGGTGTAGTTCAGAGGTAGAGTGCCTCTGGGTTCAACCCCCAGTAACACACACACCCATACACATGATGAAAAATGAATTGTATGCAGTTTAATCAAATTAGGTAGAAGCAGCTAGATTGCTTCTCCTGGGGGGTCATAAAAAAGCCATTACAATTCCTAGGAACAAACGTCAGGTGATATACACATGTAGGTTTAGCTAGGCTGTGTTAATCAGAAGCATGTCACAGTCTCAGGTTCTTGGCACAGAACAGGCCAAGGAGTAGTTCATATGCTCAGCATGAGGAGGATAGGAAGTTCTCTGTTTCACTCTGGATATAGATATTTTTAATTTAACTCTTCTCAGTTTTCCTGTGATTCCTGTTTAACTGTTATTCCTGTTATGCTGCCAGATCCTGACAAATAAAACACCCTATTTGCATGACTATTATTTTATTATTATAATAATTATAGCAGTACTTGCTGATAGTATATAATTTATTAACTTTTTATTTTATTGTTCCTTATTGTTCTAGTTTTAGTTTGCTTTCAGAGGCAGTATAGTGTGCTAAGAGAATGGACTCTAGAGCCAGACTTAATAGGTTTGAATTCTGACTCTGCTTCTTTCTAGTCATTTGTCTTTGGGTAAATTATTTAGTTTACCTATCTAATAGGATTACTGTAATGATAAGAGTTACTATATCGAGCCAGGCTTGATGCCCCACATCTGTAATCCCAATATTTGGGAGGCTGAGACAGGAGGCTTGTAGGTTCAAGGACAGCATTGGCAATTTAGGGAAACCCTCAGCGATTTAGAAAGAAAGATCCTGTTCCAAAATAAAAAATAAAATAGTGCTAGAGGTGTATCTCAGAAGTAGAATGCTCCTTTTCTTAATCCCCAGTACTCAAAACCAAACAAATAAAGAGCTATTAGACTGAAAGCCAGGCATAGGGGTATGTGCCTATAATCCTATTTCTAATGGGGCCCATTTAAAATTAGGAGCCCAAATTGCTTTTTATTTTCTATTTTCTGGTAAAGCTATTTTCTCCACCCCAGCTTCCTACAAACTATCATCTCGTGCTGAGAATGGTCATAAAACAGCCTTCCCCCAAAAACCCTGGCAGGCAGTAAAGGATGAGCAAACTGAAATGATAACATATCCCTTGGCTAGCATAGCATAGGTGAATCTATGATATGTATATTCCCTGGCTTTTTTTGCTTCTATCTATTGCAAAGACTCTGCAAGCAAGGGAAAGAAAATTGGTTGTCTTCCCAGATTAGGCCAAACTAATTAAATTCATTGTTCATTTTTATATAATTTTATGTTATTTCTGATGGGGACAGGGAACCAAATCCATTTAGCTGGAACCCTAGCAGCCTCTGTCAAGGCCCCAGTATTACAGCTACTTGGGAGGCTGAGGCAGGAGGACAGAGCTCAAAGCCAACCTGGCCAACATACTGAGATCCCTGGTCTTGTTACCGCTGTGGCTTAGCATTTTCACTGTTATAATCTCGAAGACGGACCGTACACCGTCTTCGGGTTTATTTGCTCATGGTTGTCCTTGGATATTTTGAAGCTCAGTCCATGTGAGGTCAGGGACTATGGATCTCAGCATGGTGGCTGAAGGTGAAAGAGGGAGAGAACAAGGCTTTGTCCCTCACATCACAGGGGCTGGAAGCAAAGAGCCAGAGAGGGAGGAGGAAACATATATGATCCCCAAGGCCACAGCCCCAGAGACCCACCTTCCCAGCCGCGTCCTACTAGCCCAGGCCACCACCCAGATAAAGCCATTACATGCCAATGAGCTTAATATGTGAGCCCTTCAGGGGGCATGCTATGTCTAACCATGACAGGGTTTGAGGGCCTCATCTTGTGTGCCAGAAAGAAAGGATTCAGATGAGATGCCAGCAAAGCAAGGAGTTTTTTTTATAGGAAAGATACACACACACACACACACACACACACACACACACACACACACACGAGAGAGAGAGAGAGAGAGAGAGAGAGAGAGAGAGAGAGAGAGAGAGAGAGGAGAGGAGAGGAGAGAGAGAGAGGCTAGACTCTGTGTAGAGGTGATGGCTCTGCATTTGGTTACTGTCTTCCTGAGGTCATATGCTAGATAGGGGTGACTGAAAGAAGGGATTATATAATCATTTTTTGCCACCATACATGTGTCTACCATAACCACCCAAGTAAAGTTCATGAGGGGG
Source organism: Muscardinus avellanarius (assembly GCF_963383645.1). Lineage (NCBI taxonomy): Eukaryota > Metazoa > Chordata > Mammalia > Rodentia > Gliridae > Muscardinus > Muscardinus avellanarius. The sequence continues at coordinate 33,466,104 of NC_137799.1, forward strand.
ACAGCTACAATGCTAATGATATGATAAAAGCATTATAATTAGGCAGGGGTTATCTTTGGTCATTCCATCCATCCCCTTCTGTGCAGGTGCACCAAGATGCAGGACCCTGAGGTCACCTGAACTCTTAAAAGAGGAACTTAAAAGAAGCTCTTAACCACAAGTTAGTGTCAGAGCCAGCTTAGAGGGTCCAAAGGCACATGGGCAGGCTTAGAGGAGGGCCTGTTGGCCTAAGGGTAGGTTTGGGGCTCTCTCCATGCCCCTAGTGCTCATGTTGATGTAGCTACTTAACAGTCTCAAAAAAAAGTTACTACATTAAAAGCACTTAGAACAATATTAGTCATAGAAAATTCTAGGTATGATTTTATTATTCAAAACGTGTACTAACACCTGATAAATTATGTATTTATTGACTTCTCTATTATCTATCACCCAAATATAAGCTCTCTAAAGACAAAGATGTGATTTTGTTCACTGCTGAATCTCTGGTGTCTTGACCAGTGCTGTTCCATAAGACTTTCTATGATGATGGTAATGTTCTCTATCTATAGTACCTAATATAGTGGTCACCAATGAGCACTTAAAATGCCGGTAGCACTACTGAGGGAGTGTTTTTTAATTTTATTTCATTTTAATTAATTTAAAGTTCAACTGCTTCGTGTAGCTAGTGCTACCAGATTGGACAATAGAGACACTGCCTGGCACGTCATAAGAGACACTCAGTAAATTTTTGCTAAACACATGAATTACCATCAACAATTGATTGAATGTTAGATGCTTTTCTAGGCCTGAGGGCTAAGTATTTCATATACAATATCTCACGTAAACCTCTCAAGTTATAAATAAAACACCACTCTCTGTATTGTTCATATGAGAACACTGAGGTACAAAGGAGTCATTTGTCATAGAGAGTAAATAGATTGCAACGCAACACTGGGCCATTGACAGTGACTTCAGTTAGACTCAGGTTGGCCACAATATTTTCATTTCAGAGTATCAGACTGCTGGTCGTTCTAACAAGAAATGAGAATGAGGTAGGATAGAAGATATATGTAAGCTGGGTGTGGTGGCCCATACCAGTAACCCCAGTACTTGAGAGGCTGAGACAGGGGGATGGCAGTTTTTTTTTTTTTTTTTGGTGGTACTGGGGGTGGAACCCAGAGGCTTTCTACCTCTGGGCTATACTCCCAGACCCATTTTATATTTTATTTCGAAACAGGGTCTCACCAAGTTGCTGAGAGCCTCTCTAAGTAGCTGAGGCTGGCTTTGAACCTGCGCAATCCTCCTGTCTCAGCCTCCCAAGCGTGGGGATTACAAGCGTGCGCCACCACGCCCGTCTGAGGATGGCAGATTTAAGATCAACCTCAGCTACTTAAGTGAGATCGATGCTCAGCAACTCTGTTTCAAAACAAAACAAAAAAAGGACTGTAGCATAGTGGTGGAATACCCCTGGGCTCCATTCTCAGTACCGCAAAGTGTGGGGGGGAGGAAATATGTAGAAAGGAGGCATAAAGAAAGAACAAGGGAAATGTTACTTTAATAGGAAAGGCTGTGACAAAATTCCCCAATACACTTACTCCTTAACCCAGGCCTACTGCCCCCCCCAGTCATTCCTATTCCAAATTCCTGAGTAATTTACAAATCTTTACTAATGAGCCTGAGCACTGTTAGCCACCTCACCCAATAGTGTACTCAAAAAAGATAAAAACACCCTAAGTCATCTGTGGCTACTCACCTAATGTTATCCTCCTGTACCTCCTCCTACCCACTTCACAAAAACCTCCTATAAAAGAAGAGCCATGGACCCCCAAATACGTCTCTTCCTTGAAAGTGTGCTTCTTGCTTTCCTAGGTAAATCTCTATGTCTCTGACTGGCTCCTGCTAAAATTTTTCCCCATCATATAAGCCAAGAAGCCCATGGGTCCTGAGTGCCGTTCCCGTCTCCCACACCCGGGGCCTTCCCGGAGCCTTCACAGGCTGGACCCTCCTCCAGGTGACAGGAGACCCTGCCCAGGCTCCTTTCTGCTGCTGGATTCATCTGTCCTACCACCCAGCTGTGTTTTGACTTTCCAACATTCCTAAAGAGAAGTACTTGGAGTACAGGGCCCACATTTCATTCCTATCTCACTCTGACTTACCATGTTGACACGATGTCAGAATAATCCTTCAATAAATGTTGGTTGACAGAATGGAGGATAAAGGGATGCCTGGGTAGATGGATGTAAGCTTCTGAAGGAACTCGGTGTCTCTTATCAACTGTACCAATATACACAAGAAAGACTCATAGGAACCTTCCCGGCCTTAATGTTTCCCCTTCGGAGGACTGAACAGAACCTTTAGAACAAGTGTTAGCAAAGCCCACTGAAAATCCTTTAGGTTTTATGTGTTATAGGTTTCTGTCCCAACTTCCTCTCTCTGTTGTTCTTGTGTGATAGTACACACATATTTGAATATCATATGATTTTTTGTGTCTCAAAATATCATTGTTCTTTTAATTACCTGGCATAGACAGGCAAACTGACCTAGAATTAGTAGTAATAAGAAAGGCAATTTAAAAAAACCCTGGCAAGCTGGTGGCACATACCTATAATCCCAGTACTTGGGAGGCCAAGACAGGAAGATTGCAGTTTCGAGAACAGCCTCAGCAATCTAGAAAGGGCCCTCTACAAATTTAGTGAGACCCTGTTTGAAAATAAAAAATAAAATAGGGCTGGGAATGTAGCTCAAAGGTAGACGCCCCCCTGAGTTAAATTCCCAGTACCACAAAAACAAAACAAACAACAACAACAACAACAACAACAACAACAACAACAACAACTTGGCAAGAAGGGACAGGCAGGGTATAATAGAGCTGGCTGTTACTTTTCTTTTGAGAAGCATGGATTTTTCTCCCTTGGGCCATCCCATATCTTTTCTTCCTCTGTTGCTCTTCTGGGATTGTTCTAACTTAATGTACACATTTTCTCCTATCTCCTCTGTTCTTCTGCAGGACCGTTTGTATTTAAATAGAATGCTTTGTGAAAGAACGAAAACACATCGAGAATCCCAAGTAAGAGCTTTCTACCGCAGCGCTAGCACGCTTCACTAACGTAAAGCAATTTCTGGGTCCGCTGTCGGACGAAATAGAAGGCTGGCTTCTAATCCTCCCATAAAAGGAACTTGTTTCTTGTACGTTGGCCTTGGAGGCGACCCCTGCTTTTCCCTGGCTGCCCATCAGTTGGCGCCTTTTGCTGTCTTTTTTTTTTTTTTTTTTCCCAAGCCAGCTTTAGGGGCTGCAGTCGCTCCTCCGCTCGCAGGTCACATGGTCAGCGGGAGCCGGAGGAGCCCTGCGCTGGAGCTGCGCGCCGGGAAGAGGTGAGGCTTCGGCGCGCCCCGACCGCGGCGCGGGGGGGATGCAGCCATGGCGCCTCCACCAGGATCCGCCAGCCACCCAGCCGGGGCGACACCCGAGGCGGCCTCGGCGGGCGCCACCGACCCCCAGCGGGTAGGTGTCCCCTGCGCGCGGCCAGCCCAGCCCTCCTGGCACGACGGTCGCTGCACCCATCGGGGGAGGCGCCGCCGCGAGGGGACGGGAGGTCGAGGTGGCCGCGGCTGGACTGGAGAGCCGCCGCCGGGGATGGCGCAGCCCAGCCGGGCCCGCGACCGCGGCTGGCGTCGCTGCGGCCTCCGAGCCGTGCAGGCAGCGCTGGGGGGCGCCTGTCCACCCCGCGCCAGCCCGCCGCGCCGGCGGGGACCCCGGGGCCACCGGCCGAGCTGGGCGGGTCGCCTATGGCCGCGGAGTCCGGATGCGCGTCCGCCCCTCCGGCCTGGGGGTGCGCGGACAGCGCGGCTGCAGCGTTTCGTTTCTTGAACCCGGGATAGATGACCCGGCAGAGGAAGGCGCCTCTCCAAGCTCCGGGGAACCAGCAAGGCGATGGAGGCTATTAGGCTCGGCCTGTGGGTGGGGAAACTGAGGCCCAGGTGCAGGGGCGGGGGACGGAGGATACTGCCCAAGGTCAGCGGCAGTCACTAGCTCCGGGCTCCGGGCTCCCGCCCCATTCCTTTTCCTACAGCCAGGCGTGCCTCGCCCTGTCCCCGGCCCCAGGCTCCAGCGTCACCTGCGCCGCACTGCGCCCGGCCCGCGCTGGCTTGGGGCACCGGCTCCTGCAGGGTGGAGGCGACCCAGGCAGCTCCTGCTCCGCCCGCGCTCTCCCTGCCGGACCGCAGGGCGGCTCCGAGCATGATCTCACTATGCGGACCATTAGCAAAACCTGCAGGTGTGTGAGCATGTGTGCACGCGTGCGTATTTCTCCGGGAGAACCAAACCTGGTCCGGGAAAATAGTTGCTTTAAGAGTGGCTATCTAGGGGGCACTGCTCTAGGTACTTGGTGTGAGGTAGAAAACTAAGCATGTCAAATACCTACGGTGATGACAATGGTTAGAATTTAAAGATGAATTTATTACATAACATTCAAGAAAAAGAAAAAAGTAAAGGGCAATAAAGAGAACTTAAAATTTCACCTTCTAGACGGTTGAGAAGGTTTAAGTCAATGAAATGAACCAATAAATGGCAAATTGTTTTAGTTTACAAGTCTTTGATTACCCATAGGAATTAACACTGAGCCCTCTGTGTATTGATCTCTTGCATTTACCTACGTAAATTGGCTGTTAATTCTTTTGCCCGTTTTTCATTTGGAGTGTCTTTCTCTTTCTGATTTCTATGCACTCTTTATTTATTACACCTTAAGGTAGTCGCTATCTGCCATATATGTTTACCAAAACAAGCATTTTCTGGTAGATTTTACTAGTTCTAAGTGCAGATGAACTTTGGAATACTTTTGTCAATCTTTAAATTGTGATGAGGGTTACATAAGTGTATAAATTTAATGCATATCATTGAAATATATGACTAAATAATACACTTTGTTGTGTATAAAGTCTACCTCAAAAAGGCTGATTTTTTTTTAAGGCAGGGAAATTATGATGCTGGGTCATGAAAGAGAATCTTTCTAATCAGCTACTAAAACCTGTTATTAAGCTTCAGTCATTAAAATAACATGGCCTTTGTACCACAGATAGAGAGATGTAAAAATCTTTAAACAGAAGCAAATATATAATTATTTTTAATACATCATGACTGTAGCAATTTAAATTATGGAGAATAGGGGAAAAAATGGACTCTGGCTCCCTGATTATCATGCTCACCATCCCTGAGCCTGGCAAGAGTCAAGTATTTGTTGAATTGAATGGTTGGTAATGATCGTACGCATAAGATGTGTTCCTTGGAGAGGTGTAGAAAGCAAAACAGAAAACTTTCATCTCTCATACCCTTCATCTCTCTTTCACCAAGTCATACTCCACGTTAAAAAATAAAATGGTTGTAGCCCGGTGTGGTGGCGCACGCTTGTAATCCCAGTATTCGGGAGGCTGAGACCTGGAGGGCACATGGTTCACGGACAGCCTCAGCTACTTAGTGAGGCCCTCTGCAACTCAGTGAGATCCGGTTTCAAAATAAAGAATAGGGCAGGGGGTGTAGCTCGGAGGTCAAATGCCCCTGGGTTCCATCCCCAGACCTGCAATAATAATAATAATAATAATAATAATAATAATAATAAAATAAATAAAATGGTCGTAATATAGCCGGGCGTGGTGGTGTATGTCATAATCCCAGTACCTGGGAGGCTCAGACAGGAGGCTTGTGGGTTCAAGGCCAGCCTCAGCAACGTAGGCCCTCAGCAACTTTGTGAGACCCTGTTTCAAAACAAAATAGGGCTGAGAGTGTATCTCAGAGATAGAATGTCCCTGGGTTCAGTCTGTAGTAACAAACACACACACAAACACACACACACACACACACACACACACACCCCATAGGGTGTACAGTTTTCTAAAGTTATATCGACACAGTTTGCACTTTCCCTTAGAGACTGTCTTAATCTGTTTGGGCTGCTCTAACAGATTACCACAGACTGGGTGGCTTAAACAACAGAAACATGTCTTACTCCCAGTGCTAGAGGCTAGCAGTTCAACCTGAGCGTGCCAGGATGGTTGGGTTCTTGTGAGGCCCTCTTCCTGGTTACAGACCTCAGGACGGGATTCTTTCTGTGCCCTCCTGACGTGACGTACAGCAAAAAGAGAAAGCAAGCCTCTGCTCTCTTTCATTAGAGAGCGCTGAGCCAATCATGAGGTCTTCACCCCCATCACCTCATTAATTCCCAAAGGCTGAAACAGAATCTCCGAATACTGTCACATTGGACATCAGTTTTGGTTTCTGTTTGGTGGTACTGGGGATAGAGCCCAGGGGCATTCTTCCTCTGAGCTACCCTCCACTCCTATTTTATATTTTATTTTTGAAACAGCATCTTATTGTGTTGTGGAGGGCCTTGCTAAGTTGCTAAGGTGGGCCTTGAACTTGGAATCCTCCTGTCTCAGCTTCCCATGCCTGGCTGACATTAGGATCTTAATGTACGAATTTTGGAGGAATTTAAACACTCTATAGCGGAGACCTTGCTAAGACTTCTTTTTTGTTAGTTTATTTAAACCTTTCCCTTTCTTTTTAATGTCTTCACAGCACAGTATGGTTATCTAAGAATCTGTTCCTGGTTCCTGAGCATTCTGTCTGCCTGCAGTCCTCCTTTCCTCCTTTGCTTCCTTCTTTCCTTCCTTACCTCATCCTCCTCCATCCCTTTCTTTTTCTTTCTTCCTTTCCATTCTATTACAAACAAAATTAAAGTGAAAATGTCTTGTCCATTTTTGGAACCATGTGTTGTTATTACCGTTAAGTATATTCTTAGAAATAGAGTTTTCATGTTAAAGGGGACACTGCGCATATGCATATAATTTTTACTTATAAATACTGCCCTACTGTTACCTCCAAACACTGTTCCAATTTACATGCAAATGCTCATTTGTTGAACCATACCACTCCCTCGTGAAGTGAATTGAATTGCAATTATGTTAAATACAGAGATTAATTTGGAGAAAGGTACTTCTTTCTATTACTGAGTCTTTGGGAAATTGTGAATTTTCTCCATTTGTTAATGACTTTTTCAAATATTCTTTTATTGGAGCATTATAGCCTCACATCATAATATAAATCGTGTTGAAGTGACTTACATGCATACAGTACTTGGTGGCCCCTCCCCACCCTGACTCCTCCTCACCTCCCTTCTTACAGGGTACTCAGATTGACATTGGTATTTTCACATATGTACCCAAAGCCAGTGATAGTAATTCCTTCATTGATCCTCACTCTTCCCCCTCCCTTTCCCCTAGACCACCTCCCTCACTCTACTGGATTTCTCCTCCATCATCTACAGTCCATTTTGTATCCATATTACTCCCAAGCTTCTTCATGAGAGAAAATATATGAGCCTTCACTTTCTGTGACTTGGTAATCTCACATGACATAATGCTCTTCAGGTCCTTCCATTTTCCTGCAGATGACACGATTTTGTTCTTTATTGCTGAGCAAAATTCCATTATGTGCATTTCTCATACTTTTGTTATCCATCTGTTGATGGACACATAGGTTGGTTCTGTAATTTGGCTGTTGTGAATTGTGTTGTCTTGAACATGTGTATGCATATATTACTGTAGTTCTCTGATTTGGACCCCTTTGGAGAGATACCCAGAAGTAGTATAGCTGGATCAAATGGTGGATCCATCCCCAGTTTTCTGAGAATTCTCCACACTTCTCTTCATATTGGCTGTAATAATTTACAATCCCATCAACAGTGTAAGAGTTCCAATTTCCCCACATCCTTGCCAACATTTACTGTTTTTTGACTTCTTTTTTTTTTTTTTTTTTTCCCCAGGTCTGGGGATGGAACCCAGGGGCATTTGACCTCCAAGCTAGATCCCCTGTCCTATTTTTTATTCTTTATTTTGAAACAGGGTCTTACTAAGTTGCAGAGGGCCTCACTAAGTAGCTGAGGCTGTCTGCGAACCTCTATCCTCTGGTCTCAGCCTCAGGAATGCTGGGATTACAAGTGTGCGCCACCACGCCTGGCTGTTTTTTGACTTTTTTTTTTTTTGGTGGTGGTACTGGGGTTCCTGGAAGCCCTTCTACATCTGGGCTACACTCCCAGACCTATTTTATACTTTTTTTATTTTTGGAAACAGGGTCTCTTAAGCCAGCGCTGCTGGCTTCGAACCCGCGCGATCCTCCTGTCTCTGCCTCTCAAGCGCGGGGATCACAAGCATGCGCCACCACGCCCGGCGTTTTTTGACTTCTTGATGGTGCCTATTCTGATTGGGGTTAGATGGAACCTCAGTGTAGTTTTGATTTGCATCTTCCTGATTGTTAATGATGTTGAACATTTTTTTCATGTATTTATTGGCCATTTGTATCCCTTTTTTGCATGTGTAAAATGTCTATTTAGTTCAATTGCCATGTCTTAATTTAGCTATTTGACTTTTTAGTTTAAAGTCTTTTAAGTTCTTTGAGATGTCTTTGTCAGTTATCTCTGATAGAGAACTAATATCTTTTAATGAGTTTTTAAGTGTCCTTTGCAGAATTTGTAGGATGTATGTGTATTCTGCATATTTCTTAAATGTATTCCTAGGTATTTTAGGTGGATTTTACTTTTTTGATTTGATGAAGATCTTTTATTCTATCAATTAATTTTTTTCTGCAGTACTGGAGATTGAACCCAGGGCATTCTACTTTCAAGCTATACTTCAGCCCTATTTTATTTATTTATTTATTTTTGGAAATGTGGTCTCACTAAGTTACTCAGAGCCTCAGTTGCTGAGGCTGTCCTTGAACCTGTGATACTCCTGTCTCACCCTCTCAAGTACTAGGATTAATTATTAATTGAAAGCATTTATTTTATGTATAAGTACATATATATGTAATCATAGGTAATCAGTAATAACGTGTACTTATATGTTGTTTTACATATTTAATCCATCACCTACCACATTCCAACAGTCTTTTGCCATTTCTAGTGTTTTTTTAGCTGGCTTTTTGGGCTTCTAATCTATCCAGAGTCAGTAGTCTATACTGGTTGAAAACATGGGTTTTGACGCAATCTGTTTGTGTTCTAGTTTTGCTACAAAAGCTTTGTTAACCTTGGGTGTAAGTTAATTGTGTCATAGTTTTTGTAGATATAAAATGGTCTTGATAACGCCTTATAGTTTTTTTATGAGGATCAATGAGATGCTTAGAACAGTGCCTGGCTTATAAGTGCTCAACAAATATTTATAAATAAGTTGGTCTCTGCACATTATGTGATTGAATCTTTCATACTCACAGTTTTATAGCTGAGAAATTGAGGCCTATAGATATCAGAAGACAATATAGCACAATTACTCAACAATCATTAAACTTCTATGAATAAACTTCTATGAATAGAGTACTGTTCTGGGTCTGCGATAAATCAGACTGAGTCAACTATAGTGAGATTTATCCTACTGTGGCATAAGTCAGGAGGCATGAATAAAGCCATGAAGGCAGTAGGCATCATGGGTAACTCCTGATCTTTAACATTTGTCCTGTGTTTGAATTTCCTGCTTTTGATTTGCTATCATCTATTTTTTAAAAAGAAAAACATGTAAGTGGGATTAATTCCATTGCCATTTGAGAGTTGCTAGTTTGGTCGTAAGAATAGTTTCAACCTTGGGATATACAGTTGGGGCTTAATAAGTGGTAGCTTTACATAGGTACAGTCAGCCCTCTGTAATCTCAGGTTCTACCTCTGTGGATTCAACCAGCTATGGATCAAGTAATAAGAGGAATTGCATATGTATTATTCCCTAGACAATACTACAATGTATATTGCACTAGGTATTATGGAGATGATTTAAAGTATATGGGAGGATTGCAGTAGGTTATATGTAAATAATATGCCATTTTAGATAAGCACCCTGAGCATCTGCATATTCTGGTGTCCTAGAGAAGAGGGGTTATCTGGAACCAATCTTCCTATGATACCTAGAGACATGCAGTCATTCAGTCTCAAGTACTAAATAAATGGGGGAAAATCCTTAGACAGGGCGGAGGTGGGGGGAGAACTTATTTCTAATTCAGAGAAATTGCTGCTGACTTTTGGGAGAGGTGCCTTTTGATCTAACTTGATGGTTGAGTTAACATGTTTGGAGAAAGAGCAAAACTGGAGAGTGAGAGGTGGACTGTGAAGAATCTTGACAAAGAATTTGGACTTCATGGTAAAATCACTGAGAATCACTGAACATTTTTTCAGAAAAGGGTACTATTTGCCAGGAGTGGTGACACATGCTTGTAATTCGGAGGTGGAGACTGGAGGATCGCAGTTCGTGGACAGCCTCAGCTACTTAGTGAGGCCCTTTACAACTCAGTGAGATCTTGTTTCAAAAATTAAAAAGACTAAAAAATAGGGCTATGAGTGTAGCTCGGAGGTAGAATGCTCCCTGGGTTCCATCCCTAATACTGCTAAATAAATAAATAGACTAAAAATAGGACTGGGGGCATACCTGAGGGGTAGAATCCTCCTGGGTTCCACCCCTAGCACAAAATAAATAAATAAATAAATAAATAAATAAGGAAGGAAGGAAATAAAGAAAAAAAGAAAAGAAAAAGGTACTATGCTCTGCCCTGTGCTTCGGAGTCTTGGGCAGATGCTTATATTATCGAAAATGAATGTCACTCACAGTGTCTCCTGCCTGTTTATAAAGGGCTTTCAACAGGCAGTCTCTTTTACTCTAAACAATGTTTCTATAAATGGGTTGTTTTATTTTCCTATTTTGTAGAAAAGCAAAATAGGCCCAGATGAGAAAGAGAAAGAAATGACTTATTTACACAAATTGATATAATTGATGAATTCTGGGAACTGAGTTGGACCCAGATCTTTTAACTTCAAATTGGTTGCTCATGCAGGAAGTCAGAAGTCCACTTAGGAGCCTGTTGCAGCCAGCTGGCTTGGAGGGGATGAGAGGTGACCTGGGTGTGCCATGAGGAGAACGGGGCCACAGAGAGAGAAGAGAGGCATGGTGACAGAGGTGGAGTTGGGAAGTAACTGGATGGAGGGAGACGTCAGAACTCTCCAGTGGTTGGTCCTCTGGTGCCTGGAAAGTGGGGTGTCATTCACACAAAGGAGGGCGGACATGCGGAATGGGATGGTTCCCGACTGCTCTCTCCTGGCGCCTGGCCTGGTGTTCTGTGTCTCATACCCCTGTGGCTTCCTACTTTAATTTTCACAAGCTGCACCAAAATGTACCTGTTATTATCCCATTTATTCAAGCAAGCCCTAATTCAAGCTTATTTCTCAGTCTTTTTGTCCTTTGCTATCTTCCCTGAGTCCTGTCCCCTAGATGTGGGAACAGGCGGAATCCAGTATAGAGAATGTCTGGGTCTCAAGGTGCTTTTGCAAAGCTCAGATAAGAACTCAGGAAACATTATCCCATACAATTGAAGATGTGATGGTATAGTTGTTAGCAGGCCAACTAACAGATAACCAGTTAGTTCACAAGTCTTGGTGGAGTGTAGACCCAAGCAGGTGGCGTCATGGGTGACTGCAGAATTCTGGGAAAAGGCATCAGAGTGATCATGTGGACCCAGACTTCATTCTGTCCCACTCCCATGATGGACTGGGAGTAAAGATCTCTTTTCCCACAAACTATCAGTGAAAAACTCCCATGTTTTAGGTCTGTTTCCCTGAGACCAGTTGTCTTAAAACTAGGTCAGTAAAGTGAAATAAATTATGGGTGGTGATGGACACCCTCTACTCTATGCAGCAATCCTTTAAGACAATATTCTAAGCTGGGCATGATGGTACATGCCCACAATCCTAGTACTTGGGACACTGAGACAGAGGATCTCAGGTTTGAGGACAGCCTCAGGAAGTAATGAGCCTCTCATCAACCTAGCAAAACCTTGTTTCAAAATAATAAAAATAAAATAGGGCTGATGGTGTAGCTTGGAAGTAGAATGCTCCTGGGTTCAATCCCCAGTACCATACACAAGAAAGAAAGAAAAGAAAAGAAAGAAGGAAAGAAAGAAAGAAAGAAAGAAAGAAAGAAAGAAAGAAAGAAAGAAAGAAGAAAGAAAGGGAGGGAGGAAGAAAGAAAGGGAGGGAGGAAGAAAAAGAAAGGAAGGGAAAGAAAGAGAAAGAAGGGAGGGAGGGAGGGAGGGAGGGAGGGAGGGAGGGAGGAAAGAGGTATTTTAAAAGGGCAAACAACAATATACTCACAAATGCCTGCATAACTCAATATAATGTACCACACACAAGAAAGAAAGAAAGAAAGAAAGAAAGAAAGAAAGAAAGAAAGAAAGAAAGAGAGAAAGAGGTTTTAAAAGGCAAACAACAATATACTCATAAATGCCTGCATAACTCAGTATAACTGGATTTTTGCCAAACTGGTTGTATAGCGATTGAATGAGAGATATGATCCCAGCTCCTGTGGCTCAAGGTGGGTGTGCTAGATTATATGGTTGTTCAAAAAAATTTTTTTTTTGCCTCTAACTGGGAAGATGTGTATCTCCTCAGTCATTGACTTCTGGCTTTTTGGTACTCTTTTCCTGCAGGAAAATTCCATATCCCTGCTCTGCTGAACCGGAGAGTTATTATTTAATTGATCTGGTGAGTGAAATGTGAGTTGAAATGCCATGTGTCACTTTTGAGCAGTAGCTTTGAACCAGCTTGTGATTCACTCTCTCTTTTTACGACAAAACAATGTTTAAGAATAGGGCAAGGTCCACCTGCCTGGGCTCTGGAGGGACAAGAACTAAACTGTAGTTGAGAGAGAGAGAGAGAGAGAGAGAGAGAGAGAGAGAGAGAGAGAGAGAGAGAGAGAGAGAGAGAGACGGGGGGGGGAATAGAATGAACAGGAGGAAGAGGGAGAAGGATCAATATACTGTGTGGGAGTGGTAGGAACTGAAAAATAGATTTTTTTTCTTTTTCTTTTCCCTTTATTTTTACATCAATATGAGCAAATATCTATTTGTTAGACAGTTTGCTTCCAAAATGGGTGCTGTTCTTTCATTTATTTTTTGTGAATAAAAAACACTCTAATTAAAGAATGCTCCTGGATTGGAATCTTTATTTAAAAATTAACAATATATGAAGCTATTGATGTGTATTATCACAGGATTTCTTTGCATTAATTAGTTAATTAATGTATTGGTAATGGAGTTTGAACCTAGGTCCAACCTAGGTTCATTTTACCTTTGAGCTAAATTCCCAGCACTTCTTATGTTTTTTGTTTTTTTTTTTTTTTTCATTTGGAAACAGGGTCTTGCTAAGTTCTAAAGCTGGCCTTGAGATGTGATGTGATCTCCGCTTTGATCCTCCTGTCGCAGCCTTTCAAATACTAGGATTGCAGGTGTGCACCACCACGCCATCTTCAGTAGCATTTTTGGAATAAAAAATATTTATTACTTCTTACTTGTAGTCATATGTACCTGAACTGTTTGTTCTTGGCACACATTTAAAAACAAAAACCTTAGTGCTCATAAACTGAGATTTGGAAATCTTACTAGTGTCTGTCCTGACTCAGACAGTACACAATGAAGGGTGGGGCTGGGTCTTATTCCATGTGTACATTCTAAAAATTTTCCTGAACAGATTGCTAGATTCGTTCTTTTCTCCAGAGGGCCTAGCAACTGGCTTCTAGCTTTTTCTTTTTCTATTGACTTCTCCTGCTCTGTTTCTATTTCCCTGTCCAAAGCAGGATTAGTGATATACTTGCTCAAGGTTGTCAATGTAACTGTGTGTTCTGACTCAAGCTTTTTGTGTGGCTTCTACCCAACACTAGAGCATGCCCCAGCTGGCTGTTTCCTCTGGGGCTGATCTGGAAGGAGAGGCACAGCCAATGATCTGCTTCTGACCTGCATTCTGGACCTGAATCCAGTAGGGCCACAACTATCCACAGACCTGAGTGTAAGAAATGCATGGTGTGATTGCAGAGATTTGAGCCTCTTATCACTTGGGAAGAGCTGATCACTGCAAGCTGGGACTGCGGTCCTCTGCATGGAATCCCTCTCCTGCCCTGGTCATCTGTAGAACAGCAGGCTCACAGCTGTATTTTTTTTTTTTTTAAACTGGGGTTCCTGGAAACCCTTCTACCTCTGGATTACACTCCCAGACCTATTTTATACTTTTTATTTGGAAACAGGGTCTCTTAAGCCAGCAAGGCTGGCTTCGAACCTGCGCGATCCTCCTGTCTCCACCTCCCAAGCGCGGGGATTACAAGCATGCACCACCACGCCCGGCTGTATTTTTTAAGGACAGGACTTTGTGAGATATGATTTTATTACCACAGTAAGAAAAATCACCTGGGATTAAAAGTTCACTCTCTGTCAGTTCTAGGTGCTTCCACTCCTGTCCCGCCATGTCATAGAAAATGATAGCAGTGTGTGTGTGTGTGTGTGTGTGTGTGTGTGTGTGTGTGTGTGCGCGCGCGCGCCTGGCATTTCTCAAGCTGCCTGCTTTATCTTGTTGAATTTCTCTTTAGTTCCCTCTTCCTTATAGGTCAAGTTCCCCTTGAGTAATATCAAGGACAGGAAGTACAGGGTGGGCAGGAAGCCCCCTGAATGCTCCTGTTCCCCGGGCCATTATACCAGGAGCTTGAGCTCAGCCTTACTCTGGTATTTGGCATCCACTAGTTGTGATGTGGAACTAGTCAAGGTAGCTACAGGATGTGTAACCATGTAATTTATTAATGCCAAGGACCTAATCAGAGCAGAGGGAAAAACAACCAGCCTTCAGGACCCTGGAACTACAGATACCAACCAGCCTGGGCTTACATAATACTCAAACTTCTCCTGGCTTATTTCCCTCTTTGAGTGATATATATATATATATATATATATATATATATATATATATATATAAAATCAGTGTATATATATGTGTGTGTATATACATATATATGTATATATATAGTGTATGGGTGTGTATCTTTTTTTCTCTGTTTCTTTTGTTTTTTTTTTTTTTAATTTTATTTTATTGGTGCACTGTATTCATACATCATAGTGGGATACAAACTTTTGTAGACATACATGCACACATCGCCCAGTCAGCCCCCACCCGATCCCCACCCCATTCTCTCCTCATCCCTCCCTCCCATGCTTGGCTTAGTGGTTGACATCTAGTATTATAGCAATTTATCCAAAATTAAAAATGATAATTTCACATAACAGTTTCATTTGTCTGATACCAAGCTTTTGATGTCTTAAAGATAACATTTCAATATTTCTTTTTGCTTTCTTTCTTACCAGAGAATATTTTTTTCTTTTTTTTAGGTGAAACTATCATATATTTATTTTTCAGAAAAAAATCTATCCTGATATGGAATATGGACTCTAGATACCCAAAACAATCTCGAAGCAAAAACAAAGCTAGAAGATGTATATTTTCTGATTTCAAACCATATAAAGCTACAATAATTGAAACAGTGTAGTACTGTTCTAAAGGCAGATATATAGACCATTGGAGTTAAATACAAGCCTAGAGCTAACTTCTTCCCTATATTGTCAAGTTATTTTTGACAAGGTTTCCACGAACATTTGGTGGTGGAAATAATAATCTTTTAACTAAATATTGTTGAAAAATAATAATTACATGGAAAAGAATAAAATTGGACCCTTACCTAATCCCACATACAAGTATTAACTCAAAATAGATAAAAGACCTAAATATAAATCTTAAGACTATAAACTTTTAGGAGAAAATCTGGGTCATAAAACCTCACAACATTGAAATTGGCAGTGATTTCTTGGATATGATTTCAATGGCACAGGCAACAGAAGAATATACAAACTCCCTAAAAAATAAAAGAAAATATTGTATATCCAAAGACAATGTAAACAGAGTTAAAAGTTACTAATAGAATTGGATAAAATATTTCCAAATGCTATATCTGAAGGTATATTAATATTCCAACTAGAAATCCTAAAAATTAACAACAATAAAGGCAAACAATACAATTTAGAGATAGGTAAAAGACTAACATAAATAATGAATCTCCACAGATAACCAATCTTAGTTGTCTGTTGGATAGAAACTCTTGTTTCTCTGGTTCTGGTGAGTGTTACCTATTTCTTCTTTGTAGTTAATCTCTTTGAGTATTTTCTCTAGCGCTGGTTTTGAAGACATAAATTCCTTCAGTTTCTGTTTGTCATGGAAGCTTCTTATTTCTCCATCTAATTTGATAGAAAGTTTTGCTGGATAGGAAATTTTTGGCTGGAAGTTGTTTTCTTTCAGAGTTTGGAATATGTTACTCCAAGCCCTTCTGGCTCTCATGACTTGGTTTGGGAAGTCTGGAGTGATTCTAATTGGTTTGCCTCTGAATGTCACTTGGCCCTTTGTTTTTGTTGCCTTTAAGATTCTCTGCTTGGCTTCCACATTGGTCATTTTGACAATTATATGGCGTGGGGATCCTCTTCTCGGATCCTGTCTAAAGGGAGTTCTGTAAGTTTCCTGGATCTGTGTATCAACCTCTTGCTCTATATTTGGAAAATTTTCTGCTATTACTTCCTTGAAGAGATTGTTGATCCCTTTGGTATCACTTTCTTTTCCCTCCTCTATTCCAATTATTCTTAGGTTAGCTCTCTTAAGATGGGCCCATATTTCTTCAATGTCAGATTCCTGCTGTTGGATATCTTTTTCTAGATTAGAAACTATGCATTCATTTTTGGATTGCTCATCTTCTAAGAGCGAGATTCTGTTCTCCATGTGGTCTAATCGGTTGTTTGTGCTTTGAATTGAGGCCTTTACTTCATTAATTGCATCCTTTATCTCTTTTTGGCTCTCTCTGAGTTCTTTTCGAAGCACCTCTATTATTTCTACAGTTATTTTCCTGATTTGATCTTCTAGAAATCTCTGATTTTCTGTTTTATCAGGTTCTGATGTTGTGGGGTTGTGCACATTCATTACTTCAGTGTTATTCCTCTTTCCCATGATTTCGGAGGTTTGTGCCTTCTCTGGGTTCTTCCCTTGGGTCACTATGGCTTCACTTAAGGTGCTCTGGATCTCGAGTCTGTATTATCTCAGACCCTACTACTCCTTTACTGGGTTGTATCACAGAGTCTCCGACCCAGGGAGTCGATAGAGGCTGCTTTAAACTATGGGGGGGTGCCAGGTTGCACATTCTCCTATGGTGTGATATCTCTGCCACCGCCACTCCCCCACTGGGTCAAGTCCCAGGGAGTACAGTACTGGGATTTCTCCTCTGTGGCCCGCAATTTGACTCACTGTTCTTGAGTACGTAGATGTAGCTGTACTGGACTTGGTGATTTCACTGCTGCTGCCGCCGCCGGTGGCAATATGGCGCCTCTGCCACGCCCTCGGCCATGAGGCTGGCGTATTTTTTCTTCTCTGGTTTTGATTTCCACTCTGAATCCCTGCAGCGTGTGCTGAGCTCAGCCACTGGGAGCTTTAAATGCTGTCTGCGCCGAAAGATCCCGCCTGGCTGTTCCGCATCAGCTCACCTCGGCTTGCTGTAGCCGTCCGCTGAGTTCGCCGCTGCCGCCGGCAGTATGGCGCTGCTGCCGCGTCCTCGGGCGCGTGTGTCTCCTCTGTGGCCCTGAGCTCTGTTCTCAGTCCGCTTTCTCTCTGGAGCCTGGTGGGTTTTTTGTTTTTCTGGTGATGGTGTTTTCTGGCTATGAAAGGCGCTCTTTTTGTGGTAATGGAGATTGGTTGTTAGCGGGACTCTTAAGCCCCGCTTTTCTCGGTCGCCATCTTGGAAATTCCCCTCCTTCTCTGTTTCTTTTGTTGTTGTCATTTGTTTGGTACAGAGGATCGAGCCCAGGGGCATTCTACTTCTGAACTACACTATTCCTCCTCCCTTTTTTTTTTGGAGGTGCTGCAGGTTGAACCTAAGAGCTTTCTACGTCCAAGCTACACCCCCAGCCCTACCTAAAAATTGTATTTATTTATTTTTGAAACAGTCTCACTAGGTTGCTGAGATGCTCACTTCATCGCTGAGGCTGTCCTTGAACCTGAGTCTCCTATCTTAGCCTCCCAAGTACTTTAGCCCATTTAAAAAAAACATATTATTTTTTTATTTTGAAACAAGGTCTTGCTAAGTTGCTGAGGGTTTTGCTAAGTTGTGAAGACTGGTTTCCAATCCAAGATTCTGCTGTCTCAGCCTCCCAAGTTCTGAGATTGTAGATGTGTACCACCTGTAGAACTGGGATAGTGTGTCTCACCTCTAAGGTCCTCCAGTATAATTTGCTTCTGTCACTGAAGCCAGACTTACCTTGACTTCCTTGAATTATTTTGCCATCTAACTAGAGAGAGGTTTGGTTTTCTACACAACTGTAGAGGGCTGGGGAGGCTAACTGTTGTAATAATAATAGGTCTAAAATAAAACCCATTTGTGTCTGGACACGATAGTTTATGTACTGCTCACAACACAGACCACTGGAGATTGGGAGGTGAGCCGTGGGAGGGACCTCAGGTTTATGTAGTCATTGGAGGACCCAGACTCCTGCTGTCTGTGGCTCCACCCTCTGCCTCCCCTTCCTGCTCCCATTTGGCTGGCCAATTGGAATTGATAAAGTCGAGAGTATACATCTTTCAATTACTTTGCCTCAGGTTCAGGTGTCACACTTGTAATGTTGTTTACACTCAACTGGCAAATCCTACTCACATGACTCCACTTGGATCGAGGTAGGCTAGAAAATGAGGTCTCTGTGTATGTAAGAAGGGGAGAACTTGGGTATGGTAGGACTGGCAGAGTGCACCATAGCAACTCAACGGGGGCCCGGACAACCTTTCCTGCACAATAACTCACAAGTTGTACATACGTACCACGGATGTAAGGCCTTACCCTGCTTCTGAAGTGCATACTGTAAACACCATTTAGGTCTGTGTGGACCCCACTGATTTCATACTGCTTTGTCCTTTTATGTCTGTTGGTTTGTGCAAATCTCTTTTCCATCAGATCGTTAGACCCACTTACTCCTAAAATATTACTTGGATTTGAATATAGGGCATAGTCTCATGACATTTTTACTGTACATTATTTTGCTTCCTTAACATAGTTAGTATTCACAGTCCATCCCTGAGATGGTATGATTATTTCCATTTTAGAGCTGCAGAATCCGAGATGTGGAGGTGAAGTGGCTCCCCGCCAGCTGAGTAGCAGGCCTGTGCTCTGAGTCATCCCTTCTCATGACATTCCTTTCTGGGCCAGGCCTGTTTGGGATGTGCAGAAAAGACAAGTGTGTTCAGAAATTACCATGCAGTTGGCCAACAAGTTCTTACTGTATTCTTGTTCCCTAAATATGTGTATTTCTTCGATGCCAAGCCTTATTTTTTTTAAGTAGGTGTCTGTTTTAAGAACTCACATTTATGTAGCGGGTGAATAGAATAATAGAATAATAATGACCTTTCCAGTCTAGCTGGTGAAGTCTTTCTGGCTCTGTAAACTTAATTAAGCATCTCTGGGCATGGAGACTTAGTTAGATGTGCTAAGAGCCAGGCATGGTGGCATACACCAGTAATTCCAGTACTTGGAAGGCTGAGACAGAAGGATCTTAGGTTGAAGAACAGCCTCAGCAGCTCAGCAGGACCCTCAGCAACTTAGTGAGACCCTGTTTTGCAATGTAAAAAAAAAGGATCAGGAGCATAGTTTAGTAGAATGCCCCTGAGTTCAATCCCCAGTAACACACACACACACACACACACACACACACACACACACACACCTAAAACAAAATTTAAAAGAGAAAGAAATGAGAAGATGGCAGACATCACTAGCAGAGCCAACTACAGACAATTCATTTACAGAAGATACTTTAAAGTCTCTTGGAACTCTGTAGCCTCGCAACTAGAATTTCAGGTTTGGTATGTGCTGGATTTCATCCTTGGAATTTTTTTCACAGCTGTCTCTACCTTTCTCTCCTTCTTCTCCGTAGGTCTGACTTGCTCTGACTCTGACCTGAGTTTTAGGATGCTTCGTGCCTGGGATCAGACCTGACCACAAGTTGACCCCATGAGCGTGTCCACCTCTCCAGCCGCCATGCTCCTCCGGAGGCTGCGGCGGCTCTCCTGGGGCAGCACCGCCGTCCAGCTCTTCCTCCTCACGGTGGTGACGTTCGGCCTGCTGGCCCCTCTGGCCTGCCACCGGCTGCTGCACTCTTACTTCTATCTGCGCAACTGGCACCTGAACCAAATGAGCCAAGAGTTCCTGCAGCAAAGCCTCAAGGAAGGTGAGGCCGCCCTCCACTACTTCGAGGAGCTGCCCTCTGCCAATGGCTCTGTGCCCATCGTCTGGCAGGCCACACCCCGGCCCTGGCTGGTGATCACCATCATCACCGTGGACAGGCAGCCGGGCTTCCACTACGTCCTGCAGGTGGTGTCCCAGTTCCACCGGCTTCTGCAGCAGTGCGGCCCCCAGTGCGAGGGCCACCAGCTCTTCCTGTGCAACGTGGAGCGCAGCGTGAGCCACTTCGATGCCAAGCTGCTCTCCAAGTACGTCCCCGTGGCCAACCGCTACGAGGGCACTGAGGATGACTACGGCGATGACCCCTCGACCAACTCATTTGAGAAGGAGAAGCAGGACTATGTCTACTGCCTGGAGTCCTCTCTGCAGACTTACAACCCAGACTACGTGCTGATGGTGGAAGATGATGCTGTTCCGGAGGAGCAGATCTTCCCAGTCTTGGAGCACCTGCTGCGGGCTCGCTTCTCCGAGCCGCACCTCCAAGATGCCCTGTATCTAAAGCTCTATCACCCCGAGAGGCTGCAGCACTACATCAACCCGGAGCCCATGCGGATCCTGGAGTGGGTCGGCGTGGGCATGCTGCTGGGGCCCTTGCTCACCTGGATGTACATGAGGTTTGCCAGCCGTCCGGGGTTCAGCTGGCCCGTCTTGCTTTTCTTCTCACTCTACAGCATGGGGCTGGTTGAGCTGGTGGGTCGCCACTATTTCCTGGAACTGCGGCGCCTGAGTCCTTCTTTGTACAATGTGGTTCCTGCTTCTCAGTGCTGCACCCCAGCCATGCTCTTCCCTGCCCCCGCGGCCCGCCGGACCCTCACCTACCTGTCCCAGGTGTACTGTCACAAGGGCTTTGGCAAGGACATGGCGCTGTACTCGCTGCTGAGGGCCAAGGGAGAGCGGGCCTATGTGGTGGAGCCCAACTTGGTGAAACACATCGGGCTCTTCTCCAGCCTTCGGTACAACTTCCATCCCAGTCTGCTCTAAGGTGCCAAGAAATGCTTTTCTGGAATTGGCCACATCCTGAAGATTCAAAGATTGAGTTCTTTATGTAGACGTGGTTGCTTGCAGATGTTTCATTGTTTAATGTCTCTAGGAGTGAAGGCACGGGGACAGCTGAGGAACACATCGAAGTCGAGGGCCTTGACGGTGGTGCCACCCAGGTGGGGGCAGCAGGTGGCCACAGGCCCCGGCCTCTCCCCGTCCACACAGCCGCACTGCCTCATGCAGTCTGTCCCACCCATTAAGGGTGCATTTCAGTACCGGTTCTGTTCTCCAGTCGTTTGTAAGCTCTGCCTTGTGATAGAGCTTGTAACTGCCAAAAATCTGTGCACAGTGATGTGTGATCATAAGGGTAGAATTGGTGAAAAGTGAGATCCTTCTGAATAGATTTCTTTCTCAATGGGTAGGAGAATGGATGTATGTTTAGAATATATACCAAGAGAGGCAGGGCCATGTTGGCATATCCATTTGTTTCCTTGACCTGGTCTAATAAAAACTGATAAAAGCCATGTAGCGCCTGGCATCTTGGAGACAGGTGACCTAGCATCTTCTTTGCCCATGTAGATGTAGAACACTAATAGTCAACATGGTTAGTGGGAACTCTGAGGCACAGCAAGAGCTGAAGAGCTTTCTGTTTTCTTTTCTTTTCTTTCTTTTTTATTTTTTAAAAGCAGTACTAGGGATGGAACCTAGGGACATTCTACCTATGAGCTACACCCCCAGCCCCCCCTTTTTTATTCTTTATTTTAAAACAAGTCTCACTGAGTTGCAAAGGGCCTCACTAAGTAGCTGAGGCTGTCCTTGAACTGCAATCCTCCTGTCTCAGCCTCCCAAATGCTGGAATTACAAGTGTGTGCCACCACGCCCAGCTAGAATTTTCTGATTCATCAAAGTCCAATTCCTTATGTTCAATAGTGACTTAATGTAACAGAGTCATATAACCTGGGTCTCTTTTCCTTTACTGGAGACACATGAGAACAGTAGTACCTAAACTTTTAAAGTAGCTTTCTTAGCTGAGCATGGTGGCACATGCTTTTGATCCCAGTATTTGGCCTAATACTTGAGAGGCTGAGACAGGAAGATCATAGGTACAAGGTCAGCCTCAGCAACTTAATGAGGCCCTTGGCAACTTAGGGAGACCTTGTTTCACATTTTAAAATGGGGAAAAGGGCAGGGGTGCAGCTCAGAGGTAGAATGCCCCTGGGTTCAATCTCCAGTACCACAAAAAATGATAAATAAATAAATAAATAAATAAATAAATAAAGTAGCATCCTTGGGGATTAAATAAAAAGTTGGGTACGAGGTATCTAGGAACTATTTGGCTCATAGAAGACACTAAACATGTTCTTTTCTCTCTCACAATAAGCAAATAAAATTCAAGTATATTTTGGATGAAGATATTAATGATGTTATTTAGAGTGTGACCTGGGGCATGGGGCTGGCACCTATACAGCAACTGGTCCAGATCAAACACTGTTTGAATGGAGGCTGACTTTTCCTTGAAGCTGCAGTTTAGCTTTTTCATCTATCCCCATCTCCAACCAAGCCCAGAACACAAGAACTGTTCATTCAGACTGGAAATGAGCTGAGATGCCTGTTGAATGTATTCCAAGACTAGAATCTGAAAACCACTTCTCTCAAAAGTTATAAACAAATATCTCCTGGCAGTATTTATTAAACTAGTGGCCAGCAAGTCCTACTATGACTATAGACAATAATATTGGAGAGTTCAAGCCGTTGTCCAGTTTGTTTTAATGCTGGGTCCTCCCTTTGCATTTTTTTCCTTTCTTTTGTGGTACTGAGGATTGAACCCAGGGGCAGGGGCATTCTACCTCGGAGCTACACCCCCAGTCCTATTTAATTTTTTTTTTTTGAAACAGGGTTTCACTTAAGTTGTGGGGGGGAGGGCCTAGCTAAATTGCTGAGGCTGGCCTCTAACCTGCATTCCTCTTGTTGTAGCCTCCCAAGTACTGGGGTTACAGGTGTGCACCACCATGCTTTTAGCCTTCTTGCTTTTAAATTTCCACATGGAGCTTCTGTCTTGAGAACCACTGGAGAACACAGAGGAAGAATGGAGGGATCCACCATCCACACTCTAGAGATGAGCAAATTGAGATCCAGAGATGATAAAACAGGTTCACACAACAGGACAACAGTAGAGCCAGGATGGAAACATAGCTCTGATTGCCAGCCCCTATGCTTTCTTCTTAATCACTTCTATTTTATGTGGTCAGTCTTTTGTAAAATCTGATTGTAACCCAGGCTAAATAATGGCTGAAAGTCAAGAGGGTAGAAACCCACTGTTAGGTTAGTCATGGGGAAAAAAACAAGTGTTGTTATAGTGAGCTCTTTTGTACCCCCAGCAGTGCCCGAAGTGATCAGAGCTACTAGCCTTCCCAGATTCCAGTAATTTCATTCCTCTTCCCTTAGTAATTGGTTCAAGTTTTAAAACAGAACCACCTCTTAATTATATTAATGATTGTATCTCCTCCAGAAAGGTTTTTGACGGATGGAAGAGAGCCACATTAAGCTAGCCAGGCCCAAGGTGGGAGTCGCTGATGGTTTACATTTTCTGCTCTTTCTAATCCCGTTGTCCACTGCATGCAAATATCCCCTCCCATTCTGGTTGTTCCACTCTGGGTGGCTCAAGACATTCTCCCTTGTCCATTTTCTCCACCTACTTAATCTTAACAAAGGTCTTCTCTCCTTGGACATTTTCTGCAGAGACAGGATCAGTTCTGCCCTTTTATCCCTACCCACTACTAGATCCTCTTCCATTTTGTCCCTCATTCCTAGAGTCTAATTTTTTTATTCAGGCCGATGAAAGCTTTACACTAAAGCTAAAGTTTCATTTAGTCTGGAGCAAGAGACTAGAGGAAAACAGATTCCTTTCCAATACCAAGAGTCATAGTTTACCAGGAGGGTGGAGGTCTCTCACAATCTTGCTGACCTTTCAGAGTTTAAATGATAGCCAGGCGGGAGAAGATCCCTCCTGTGATGGAGTGTATGTGCATAGACATGCCACTCAAAACACAAGTGCCCCTTCCACTTCAGCTTCCTGGGAAGACTTCTGTCATTCTTTTTTCTATAGATGGATTTTCCTGATGTGGGAAATAGTATGCACCCTCCCTAACACACACACACACACACACACACACACACACACACACACAGTCCTCCGGTAGCCATTCAAGAGTACAGGCTGATGCCTGGTGTGGTGGCACATGCTTGCAACCTTGGTACTTGGGAGGCCAAGACAGAAGGATCTCAGGTTCAAATCAAGGCCAGCCTCAGTAATTTAGCAAAGGCTTCAGCAACTTAGTGAAACCTTGTTTTAAAATAAAAAATTAGATAGGGCTGGGGGTATAGCTCAGAGATAGAACATCCCTATGTTCACCCTCCTCTACCACAAAACAAACAAACAAAAAAACCCACAAACAAAACAGGCTGTTGACTACAAGTAAATATGATACATGCCACAGCAATACCAGGGCTGGCTTTTTTTCCTTCATAAAAACAAATTTGGGGGATCATGAGGGCCCTTCACCAAAATAAATTTCTTACAGCATGGTGATCGCTCTTTTTCCTGCTCCAAGTTCTAGGTCAGCTGTTTAGTGGTGGGTTTTGTGTTTAGATAATTCCCACTGGCAACAACCAGGACAATGCAACACTACCTGCAGCCCCACAGAGAAAACCCAGCCTTCCCTGAGAGAAACGCACAGGGACCTGCCCCAACACACACACTGAAAGCAAAGCCATAACAACACAGCGAAGAGCAGCCTCGTGCAGTGCTATGAAAGTCCTCTGTGCATCCCATTTCCTCTGCCCGGAATGCCTGTGAAATCAACTTTCAGAAATGGATTCTGGAACCACCTCTTACTACCTAGGCCTTGCTCTTTTTTCTTTACAACTTTCTTCTCTTGTCCGATATCTTTGTCCAGGATTCCTTTTTTCTAGGCATTTTCATTGTAGGCTCCTTTGCTATTCATCCTTAATTCATCCATTGCTTACTGGGCCTGCGGTGCTGATCTCGGTGTTGGAGACAAGAGCCATGAATGAGACAGAAGACCCCTGGCACCACAGAGCTTATGTTCTATGGGGAGAGATGGAGAGAGAAAATAATCAAAATACCAAGCATCTCAGGTATGATAAGAGCTTTGAAGGAAATGGGTAATGTGATGGGAAGAGGGGACAGGCTACTTCAGATAGGGTGGGAAGCCTATTAAAACTGAGCTCAGACATGAATTACATGGCAGGATTCAGCCAAGGGAACGACATCCCAGGTAAGTACAAAGGCCTCACAGTAGAACCAGCCTAGAATGTCCAGGGAACTGAAAAGAGGGCAGTGTGGCTAAAACTTGAGTATGCGGATGGGGTGGTAAGACATGAACTCAGAGTTTGCAGGGGTCAGATCACATCAAGCCAGGGAGCTGATAGACATGTTTAAATTATATTCTAAATTAAAGGGGGAAGTCAGGTTCTAGCAAATCGATGGATTATTCTTCCAGAGCATCAACCTCTCCATAGACTGATTCAATAATGATTTTATTTTAGTGGGGCCTATAAGAGACTTACAACATGAGAAAGTGTAGGCTACACAAGAACAGGTGGCAGATGTAGGGTCCGTCTCCCTAAACATCTCTGTTCTCTTCTTCCTATTTTTCCACCATCTTAATGCTACCCAGTTCATCATAGACTTCTGCCATCTCTTCCTTGGACCTTTTTGACAAATTCATCAGTTGCTTTTGAGTTTTTAAATCCTCAGATTGTTATCATAGGTGATTTCAGGGGGAATAAGTTTATTCTTCCCCATTTTCCTTTAGGTTGTTAGGAAAAAGACCAAGAAGATCTGTTAACATTTAAACCAAAAATTAGCCCTCCTTGCAGAATGAAGATTCATGACAATGCTGCAGTTCAGTTTCCCAGGTGACAGGCAAGCCACAACACGTGATCTTTGCAGTCCTAATACATCAAGTGCTTTTCTTCTTTTTACTTTTAGTTCTATTAAATTTCCAAACATTGTTGATATAGCCCCAAAGGTTTTCCAATAATATACAACCTAGAAAATGATACCAATTAATAAGCATTTCTCGGCAATTAATAAGCATATGATACCAATTAATGATACCAATTAATAAGTATTTCTTGGCGCACGCTTGTGATTCCCCCCCCCCGCTTGGGAGGCGGAGACAGTTGGGATAAAAAAATACAAATGATTTATATAACATAAAATTACTTGATTTTATAAAATACTGTAACTCACATATAAAAATTCCACAGTAAGAAATTCCAATTAAAATGGCTCTTTACCCAGATTAGGTTACTAATTAAATAAATTCTCTCTTGCCGGGCGTGGTGGCGCACGCTTGTTATCCCCGCGCTTGGGAGGCAGAGACAGGAGGATCGTGCAGGTTCGAAGCCAGCCGCGCGCTGGTTTAGGAGACCCTGTTTCCAAATAAAAATGTAAAAATAGGTCTGGGAGTATAGCCCGGAGGTAGAAGGGCTTCCAGGAACCCCAGTACCACCAATAAATAAATAAATAAATAAATAAATAAATAAATAAATAAATAAATAAATTCTCTCAAATGAGTAGCATACCTAAGGTAAATTAGATTAATGTTGTCAAATTTGTATTCTCCTCCTTCTCCTTCTTCTTCTTCTTCTTCTTCTTTTTTGCGTACTGAAGATGGACCCCAGAGACATTTTATTTTTTGTGTGTGTGGTACTGGGGTTCCTGGAAGCCCTTCTACCTCCGGGCTACACTCCCAGACCTATTTTTACATTTTTATTTGGAAACAGGGTCTCCTAAGCCAGCACGCGCGGCTGACTTCGAACCTCCGCGATCCTCCTGTCTCGGCCTGCCAAGCGCGGGGATTACAAGCGTGCGCCACCATGCCCAGCTCCAGGGGCATTTTTTTTTTTTAATAGAACTCCAGCCCTATTTTTTAAAATTCTTTTTATTTTGAAACAGGGTCTCACTAACTTGCAGAGGCCTAAGTAGCTGAAGCTGTCTGCGAATCATTATCCTCTCAAATGCTGGGATTACAAGGTTGTGCCACCACACCCAGGTAAATTTGTATTTTCTTGATTGTACTATAGTATTCTCAGCATTTTTTTCCTTTTCTTTTCTTTTTTTCTGTTTTTTCTTTTTCTTTCTTTTTTTTTTTTTTTCGAATCTGGGGATGGAACCCAGGGGCATTCAACCTCCAAGCTACACCCACTGCCCTATTTTTTATACTTTATTTTAAAACAGGGTACTAGTAAGTTGCAGAGGGCCTCACTAAATAGTTGAGGCTGGCCGTGAACCACAATCCTCCTGTCTCAGCCTCCCAAAAGCTGGGATTACAAGCGTGTGCCACGACGCTAGGCTCTCACCATTTTTTTTTAAAGTAACAATAAAAAGAATGCAGGTGCCCGGCGTGTTGGCGCATGCTTGTTATCCCCGCGCTTGGGAGGCAGAGACAGGAGGATCGTGCAGGTTCGAAGCCAGCCGCGTTGGCTTAAGAGACCCTGTTTCCAAAAATAAAAAGTATAATATAGGTCTGGGAGTGTAGCCCGGAGGTAGAAGGGCTTCCAGGAACCCCAGTACCACCAAAAATAAATAAATAAATAAATAAATAAATAAATAAATAAATACATAAATAAGAATGCAGGATTTAGATATTTCTAATTATGAGACAGGGAAATCAGGTATGGATTTTTAAGTAAACAGCGTATCTGATTTCCCATTGTGTGTTTTTTTTTTCCCTGTAAACTTCAGCTACTTTTTGAATTCCCCTGAAAAAAAGATATACAGAATCAGGGTTTTAAAGGTTTTTCTTTTAGGCATGTTACTCACAGAGGGGAGATTCCCTTTTGATAATTTTATACTAAGCAGAGCAAGATATTGGTGATATGCCAATTTTCACATCCACCAGTCTATGTAGGTTTCTTTGTAGTAACAGGGCTGTGCAATTTCTTGTGGCAAGAACATGCTCACAGAGGAGAATACCTCATGGTGGCCGGGGGTGGGGGGGGGAAGAGAGAGAGAGAGAGAGAGAGAGAGAGAGAGAGAGAGAGAGAGAAGAAGAAGAAGAAGAAGAAGAAGAAGAAGAAGAAGAAGAAGAAGAAGAAGAAGAAGAAAGGAGAGGAGAGGAGAGGAGAGGAGAGAGAGAGGAGAGGAGAGGAGAGGAGAGGAGAGGAGAGGAGAGGAGAGGAGAGAGGGGAGAGAGAGGAGAGAAAGGGACTCAGAGCCCCAGTATTCCTTTCCTTTCAAGGGCAAACCCCAGGACCCAACTTTTTCCTATTAGGCCTCATCTTCTAAGAGTTCAACTTCCACTGAATAGTGCCACAGGCTGGTGACCTAACCTTTAACACATGAAGCTTTGAGCCAAACCATAAAAACATCTTAAAGTATATATATGAAACTGTGTGTCTGCGTTACATTAAAATTATAAAATTATAGCGCATGCATTGTTCTGCAAGGAAATTCATCAGATGAATTAATTACAAGTAATTTAAATTTGGCATCTTATCTCCATCTTAATGGAAGCTTAAATTCCATTAGCAACATTCCTTCAAGTGACTCAAGCTTTTTTCTCTTTTAATCTAGCCATACTGCTGGTTGAAATGCCCTAATCTGCAGAAACACACATCCATGTTTGAACTGGAAAAGGCTTTGAAGAGATTAGAATCACATTATTTCATTTTACCAGATAACATCACAGGAGTGAAAGATTGTTTGAGCCAAATTAACTCCTTCTTGTCACACTTAAAACATTAATGCCTGCACCAAGGCAGACACACATTAAAATTCAGAATTTCACCTCAGGAATTCTTTAAGACAAATTAAATTTTGTTCTATTAAAGGTACCAAATGTCATGTCTTCTGTATTCATTTAGGTTTATTGAGAGCCTACAGCATGACAGGAATTGTGCTGTGCAGTGGAGACACAATGGTGCATGACTAAGACATGCTTTCCTCCTTCGGAACCTTGGTGTCCACAGGGACATATTTACTAGGTTAAACTCAGGCATTTCAGGGTCACAAAATCTGTCTATATATTGCCATGAAGCACCAACATTTTAAGTTACCCCAATTTCTTCAACTCCTCTACAAACTCTTTTGCTGAGGATAACATGAAGAAGGAAAAAAATCTCCTACTAACAAACAGTTATGATAGAAATATTCATGCGTTCAAAAACAGTTGACTCTCAAAGAACTTTACTTGTTCAGAGATGAATTACCTTGTTGGCAGCACACAAACTCCCAAAGTCCCACTTAAATATTTTTGGGTGTCTACAAAAAGGTCCCTTGCATCTGAATCCTCATAAAGAAGCTTGCTAGCTTCTGTTGTAACGTAGCACCTCCCTTATCTCTCATCTTCTGTTCTGGTTCCACACTGCTTGCCAAGTAACTCTAAAGGGCCTCTCTCTTGGCCCTACTTATGGAAGTTCTTTTAAGAATACTCGTGCCTGTGTCCAGGGGGTTGTTTTTCAATGCTTTCCAAAAGGCCTCTTCTTCAGGGTACGATAGACTAAGACGCAGCAGGACTGGATGCCAACATGTTATTGGCTTACCATGGTAGGGTTTATTTCTCACTGTCCCAAATTTAATAGAGATCTAGATAACTCTCTAGGGCTACTGTTTTCCATGTACAATTCAGCAATTTAGGCTGAGGGAGATTCCACTGTATAGTAAAGGTAGTATAGATTCCTATAGCTGAAGCCTCCCTGGTCAACCACGGAAGGCTTTTACAGATAGCTCAATGTTTACCCACCAACTTTTTGCTTCAGACTGCAAATGGTCAGAACTAATCATCACGGTCCTACTTAAACTGCAAGAGGGTCAAAGAGTGCATAGAGAGCTTCCTTGTACACAAAAGGGGAAAACAGATTTTGGCAAATATTAGAAATATCAACTTTATAAGTTATTTCTGAGCTCTAGTAACATGTGAAAACAGTGACCTTTTTCTTACTTTTGCATTGTTTTGTGATCTGATCCTCATATTACTACTATTTAAACCAGAGTCCCACAGATTTGTCATGAGTGAGCTCTGTTGTTCAGTTATAATTTCTGTCTTTTTTTTTTTTGGTGGTAGTGCTGGAAATTGAGTCCAGGGATAGTTTACCTCCAAGCTATACCCTCAGCCCTATTTTAAGTTTTTTATTTGAAAACTTTTAGGGTTTCACTAAGTTGCTGAGGCTGGCCTTCAATCTATAATACTTCTGTCTCTGCCTCCCAAATACACCTGTATTGGGATATAGGCATGCACCATAATGCTCAGCTTAATTTCTGTCCCTATAGTTGCTTCAGCATAGTATTATGATAGGAGAAAATGCTGAATGATAGCTACCCACAGATACTACAAAGGTGCCTAGTTCTATTTTCTATGTACTCTGTGAACTTTTGTCACCTTGACCCTACTTGCAGTCTTTCTATCTAATTTTTGGCTCTTCTTTTAGGGCTCTTTTGGGGTAAAAATATTGTTTAGGATGACTTATGGGATCATCTGTGTTTTCTCTTGTTTTTGCAGTACTAGATATGAAACCTGGCACCCTACATAGCCTAGGCAAGTATTCTTGCATCCCCAGCCCAGGGTTTCAGTTTAAGGGCTGAAATTGTACCACTCATAGTTCCTCAGGGATTCAGAACTGAGGAATATGTTCTATATTTATATATGTTACTATAAAACAACAAAAAATATTCTTAATAGTAAAACTTTGGCAGAGGGAGGCTGTGAAGTGTAGGTCATGATATAGATGGTGTGGAAAGAGAGACTTTGAGCCAGGTGCAGTGGCACGCATGTGTAATTCGAGTATGTGGGAGACTGAGACAGGAGGTCAAAGGTTAAGAACAGCCTTTGCAACATAGTGAGACATTTTTCAAAACAAAAAATAAAAAGGGCTGGAGGTGTAGGTTGGAGGTGGAGTCCTTCTAGGTTCAATCCTCAGTACCAAAACAGAGAGAGAGAGAGAGAGAGGAGAGAGGAGAGAGGAGAGAGGAGAGAGGAGAGAGGAGAGAGGAGAGAGGAGGGAGGAGAGAGGAGGGAGGAGGGAGGAGGGAAGAGGGAGGAGGGAGGAGGGAGACTTTGTTTGGGTACTGGAGATTGAACTCAGAAGTGTTCTACCTCTGAGCTATACTCCCAGCCTTACTTTATTTTTTATTTTTAAACAGGGTCTCACTAAGTTGTGTAGAACTTCACTAAGTAGCTGATACTGGTCATCAACCTGTGATCCTCCTGTCTCAGCCTCCCAAGTACTGGGATTGCAGGCGTGTGCCACCACGCTCTGCTGAAAGAGAGACTTTGGATGAAGCAAAATCAGTATTTCCCTTCCTGGCCTCTCTCAGCTCCTCCCTCTGTCACCATAATTTACCCCATTCACTGTCACTTCTGTAATCCTAAGGAAGTGTGATCAGGCTCTGTCTGTGCCATAAGCATCAGTTGATTGAGGTAGTTCCCCGCTGGATTAATCTAGATCTTCATTTCCAGCTACTAGTGCTGTTTATCTGATAGCTCTGTCAGCAGTATTTTAGAATAGACAGAGTACATGATGCCTCAAAACATTCTCATCCGTGGGCAATCATTATGAGAAAATAAAACCGAGGCACCTGAGAAACACACGTTGTGGTTACATATACACTTCACCACAGAAGATAGCAAGTAACTACTCAAAAAGACCCTGGGCATCATCCGTAGTCGTTAGAGAAATGTAAATTAAAAGCACAATGAGATGCAGCCACACACTACTAGCAAGGCTAATGTCCTTACAAATTGCCCACCCTGAGTGCTGCTGAGCCACTGCGGCTACTGCTGGGAATCGAGCATGGTACAGTCACAACACGCAGTTTCTTGAAAACATAAATCTACATCTCTTTTGATCAGATCTAGCCACCCAACTTCTTCTAGGTATTTACCCAAGAAAAATGAAAATATTTGTCCACATAAAGGAGGCTATTTAAGAAAACTTGATTTGTAATAACCCCAAACTGGAAACCGCTCACGTGACCATCAACAGCAAGTAAACAAACAGACGAGGACTGGCCATACAAAGGATGGAGTACTGATCTAGGCAACAGTATGCATAATTTCAAAACAATTATGCTGAGATAAGACAGATATTTAAAGTATGTATTGTATCATGTCATCTATGTAAAATTCTGGAAAATCCAAAGTGATTACTAGAGTGACAAGATAAAGTCTGGAGATGAGGATGGGCAGGATGAGGCAGGTTACACAGGTTTCAAAGGCACCTTAGATGCCGAGCATGGTGGTAAACACTTGCAATCTCAGTACTTGAGACGCTGAGATAGGAGGATTGCAGGTTTAAGGCCAGCCTCAGTATTTTGCGAGACTCTCAGGAACTTAATGAGACCCTGTTCCCAAATTGAAAAAAATAATAAAATAGAGCTTGGGGTGTAGCTCAGAGGTAGAATGCCCCTGGGTTCAATCCCAGGAAAAAAATTATATTTTATACATATATACAGTCCCTAATTAATCAACTGTATTTCACAAAATTATTTAGTGAGACTTATATATAGTGGGTTTTGCACCAGCTAATGATGGAAAAAATGGCTTGTATTTTTCTTTAAGTTTTAAATTATTCTCTGGAAGCACTCCTAAAGGTTCAGGTTAGCAGAGAGGAGAGATAAGATAGGAGTATCACCTTACTGTCCTTTATCTGTTGATTTGTTCACAGTTTATCTAAAGATTTCTTTCCAAAAAGACCAGGTTTAATTAAAAAAATGAAATGAAAAAGGCTTTATAAACCTATTGTATCATTTAACATTTAATGACAACTAGTTATTACATTTTATGTGTTTAAGATTCTATTAATAGAAATTTAATACATATAACTGAATTAATGAGATTTTAACTACATAAATTAGATTTCAAATATAATTGAAATAATGGGAAATTTTATAAATATATATATATTTTTTTAATTTAAACTACCCTCAGTTCTAAGAGACCTACCATATTCCAAGCTTTTCTTAACAGCTTTTTTTAGTGGGGGGAATAAATATATTAAAAGTACATTAAAAGCTAGGCATGGTGGTACAACCATGGTAGTACTCCCAGTACTTGGAAGGCTGAGACAGGAGGATTGCAGGTTTGAGGCTAGCCTCATCAACTTAGCAATACCTTTTTTGTTTGTTTGTTTTTTAATTTAGCTGGGCATGGTGGTACACTCTTGTAATCTCAGCATTTGAGAGGCTGTGACAGGAGAATCACAGGCTCATGGCCTGCCTCAGCTACTTAGTGAGACTCTTTGCAACTTAGTGAGACCCTGTTTCAAAATAAAGAATTAAAAAAATAAGGCTAGGAGTGTAGCTTGGAGGTAGAATGTCCCTGGGTTCCATCCCCAGTACCACAAAAATGAATGAATGAATGAATGAATGAATGAATAAATACAAAGGTGTAGCGGGTGTGAGAGTTACTTCTGATAAGCTACAGTGAAGGCATCTTTGAAGTGACATTTGAGCATGACCATGAATGGGTCTGTGAGTAGTTTTGGACAGGGTTTTCCAAATCTGCCACCATTCATGACAGAATTGTCAGAAATGAGCAAGTTCATGAAACCCAGGAAGGCGGTGCTGGTCCTGGCCAGATGCTAGTCCAGCTGCAAAGCCGTCATCATGAAGAACATTGGTGCAGCCATGCTCTGGTGGCTGGAATTGCCCGCTGTGCCCACACAGAGACAGCCATCACAGACAAAAAGAAAGCCGCCAAGAGATCAAAGATCAAATCTTTGGTGAAGGGTTATAATGACAAGAGTCTCATGCCCACAAGGTACTCAGTTTTATCCTGTTCTTAAATATAAGTCACAACGGGAGGCCTGGGTTTGAAGAGGCCTAGGTACCAGACAGGCAAGAACAAATGGTTCTTCCAGAAGTTTCAGTTTTAGATATTTTTTTTGTTTCTATTATGAAAAATAAAATAGTTTCTAAAAAGCAGGGCCATGAATGATATGAATAAATTATGTCAAAATCTGGAGCCTGGTCTCCCAGGCAAAAGGTACAGCAAGTGGCCAAAGGGCCCGAGAGGAGACAGACTGACCTGTGGAAGGAGCATAAGGCCAGTATGGCTGGAGGACAGTGAGAAAGGGAAAGTGATGAGGGACAGGTGGGTGGGGGAAGCTCTTAGGCCACAGCAAGGAGCTAGAGTTTTATGCTAAGTGTGATGGGAAACTATAAGGAAGTTTCTAAACCTGCCACTGAGACCTAGAAAAAACCCATCTGAGCACAAGGTTGACATCAGTATTCTTACCCAACCTCCCCTACTGCAAACACCCAGGTCCCCTCGGTCACAACCACAGAACATAAAAGTAGAGAGAAAACTGCATTTGTGCTAGAAATCAAGGGACAGGGGAAAGTCACTAGCTAGAGGGATTCTTCTGCAAAATACAACACTGATGGGCTGAATTTGAAGAAATGGTCATTCCTACCTATTACAACTCAGTCATAAGAAGGAACTAGAAGAGGCCTGGAGCCCAACATAACTCATCCATTTCTTTGGAGGTTAAAAATGGGTCAAGAGATGGTCTGGTACTATATCTGACAGTGTACCTCATACTGGAGGTCACACCAAGCAGGTTCTTCCAGTGCCACTTAATATCAGCATGCCTTTTACAAGGATATAAATACATTTGGCAAATATTCAGGCATCGCATGACTGCAGCCATTTCAAGCTGTAACTACCATGATAGCCCCAGTCAAATTTTCCTGCACAGTTGCACAACAGATTAAAAATAGACAAAACCATTTGAGTTTTATGTGGATTCTGGCATCAGAAATATGCCTGACTCTTTGATATTAACTAAGACAAGCCAGGTAAAGTCTGTCTAGGATGAAGCACTTTAATAAATATGCTTCTCCTTCTGTTTCAAATTGCAGGGATCCAACTTGTCTTGCCACTGCCCAGGAACACATTTCTGTCATTAAGTCCCAAATAAACTCTGTGCAATACTGGGTTTGTCTTCCTCTTTTCCTCAATCTCACAGAACCTTGAAGTCCATTCTTATATGACTGGTTGTTTTGAAATACTAATATCTAACAAGATCAATCTTTTCATACAAATAATAAAACTATGGGCCTTCAAGCTACTTCTGATTATACAGCAAACAAAAAATTGAATACAAATGAATTTCCTAGTCACAGATGCCTTTGGGCCTGGTTCTTTTAATACTATCACACAGTTTGATGTCTAAGCTGGCAAAGGAAAACTATATTAAAATAAAAAGTATGTCATATGTCCCTTCACTTGGACATCACACAAACTGTGAAGCTCCATCTTAACTTTCCATAAGAGACAATCAAAAACTATTGTAGGTCCCTTTCTGTAAGAGTGTATAAATGGAAACATGTATAGATGATTAAACAAGAGAGGAAAAAGAAGAGAATGAATCTAGGAATTCGTGAAATGTCGTCCAATGAAATATAGTTGCTATGACAAGACATTGCAGAAAGTTCCTAAATAGAGGTGTTTTTTTTTTTTTTTGCAAGATTCAAGAGGATCTTGAAACTTCAAACTTACAGCACAAAATCATGAAACATTAATGTCAAATAAATCTAACCTATTTATTGGTGGGGAGAGTTTGATAAATCTGGGCACTTAATTTTTTTAACTCTGCCCTGCTACCTTCTTTCTACTTTTTTTTTTTTTTTTTTTTTTTTTTTGGTGGTACGGGGGCTCCTGGAAGCCCTTCTCCCTCTGGGCTACACTTCCAGACCTATTTTATATTTTTTTAAATTTGGAAACAGGGTCTCTTAAGCCAGCGAGGCTGGCTCTGAACCAGCGCGATCCTCCTGTCTCCGCCTCCCAAGCGCGGGGATTACAAGCGTGTGCCACCACACCCGGCGTCCTTCTTTCTATTTTTATGCAATAAATGAATATATTTTTAATCACTGATTTAGAAACAAGTAAATGACATACAAAAAGATTAACCACAGATTGAATTTCCAGACCACACAAATCCAGTTCCTTTCTTTTTACACACACTTGATTTGGAGGTGAGAGATTGACAAATTGCCACACCTTCTTCCCAGTCTAAAATTGAACAAGGCTCGTTTTAGCAGGGATGCTGCACGGCAGACATTCCCTGAAATGGGTGCGCGACATCTCCTTCTGGGGAATAGTATTAGGCATGGGGATTTGGGGATTTTTTAAAATTGGCCTTGTTACCAAAAAATACTTGAGACTTATATTATTAATTTTTACTCCATGAAGCTTTAACATTTATGTATGGGTTGCACTGAAATTTCCAAATGACCAATCTAACAAGAATTCTATAAAGACTCAGTAATAAGCAGAGTAAGCCTTAAAGGCAACTGATACTCCCCAGGCTTTTTCCAAACAAATATTAATAATAAACCTAAAACAGAGCCAAGACAAGTTGTTCCTACCGTTATGAATTCTAAAAGGCCAGCACATTTAATCAGAGGTAGGCTATGGTAGAGTGGCTACTGACCCCCAGTAACCCTAGCCCCTTGGTTGTACAGTGGGTACGTGGACAGCAGCAGAATAGTTGGGTACCAGGCACAGCCTTGGGACATGGGAAAGTATGAAACGTTCCTTTCCTCAGTAGTGCCTATTGATTAAAAAACAATGATGTATATTAATCAGACAATTTAATGCTTAGTATAGGATATTATTTTGATATTATATTAGTAGTTTATAATAAACTTCTGATCTTTTCCATGGTTGCTTATAAGAGGAAATGTTCCCTTAAAAAAGAAACTGGCCATCTATCACCTTGCCTTGATGTATTAATTCTTCGTATACTTACTGATGTATTAATTCTGAAAAAAATTGTAAGAGTAGAATGTAGCCAAAAAAGAAAGTATAAAATGCTTGCCAAAACCGAAAGTAGAGAGAGCAAGAATGAAAAGTAAAGAGAGCAGCTTCGCTCTCCATTGAGTCTGTGGCTGTTTCTCCGCCGAACCTCGCAGACTCCTCACCCCACCGCTCGCAGACCCCTGACTCCTGCTAGGGTTGGCCCCTGGCAATAAATGATGAATATCACAAAGGCAAACAGACTCGTTTACATACAGGTTGACAACAACAGATTCCATTTGGGGCAGGGATAAACCCTTACAGGCAGTGGCTTCACAAGTACTATCCGATGGTAAGAACTGTGAAGTAGACTAGTTTCTATCAATGAAATTGGAGATCTTGGGGGAAAAAATAGAATCTATTGTGATGATTCAAGTGTGATACCATACAGATTACACAAAATATCTGGCACATCCTAATATTCACTACTGCATAAGTCTCCCTTAACTGTTTTCCACCTCCTACTACCTCTTCATTCTACTCTGCCAAAAAAATCAAACCGGGCATGAGGGCGCACACTTGTAATCCCAGCATTAGGGAGGCTGACACAGGAGGACTGCTGTTCTGGGACAGCCTCAGCTACTTAGTGAGGCCCTCCGCAACTTAGTGAGACACTGTTTCAAAATAAAAGGAGAAAATTACGTTCACTGCCCTACTTACAAGAATTATTATGTCCACCTTGTTTATGAGAATGACCTTTGTTTTTCAGGCACTCAAGAAGTATTTTATCTGTGCCCCTTTTGTTTTCTTTCTTTCTTTCTTTCTTTCTTTCTTTCTTTCTTTCTTTCTTTCTTTCTTTCTTTTTTGGTGGTACTGGGGTTCCTGGAAGCCCTTCTACCTCCGGGCTACACTCCCAGACCTATTTTATTTTTGGAAACAGGATCTCTTCTTGAGCCAGCGCGGCTGGCTTCGAATCTGCGCGATCCTTCTGTCTCCGCCTCCCAATTGCGGGGATTACAAGCGTGCGCCACCACGTCCGGCTATCTGTGCTCTTTTCTATGATTTTTATTGGTATATATTAGTTATGCAGATTGGTCTCATTGTGTTATGTTGGTACATGTATAGAACATGTTTTGATCAATTTCACTTCCCAATACCACTGCTTACCTCCCATTCTTCCATCCTCCTGCTCCCCTTCTTCGACCCTATTGGTCTCCCTTCTACATTCATATCCCCACCCACCCCCACACACATACACTAACTTCCATACGAGAGAAGACACATGACACTTCTCTTTCTGTCTGGCTTACTTTGCTTAACACAATGATCTCCAGTTCCATTCACTTTTCTGCAAATGATACAGCTTTGTTCTTCTTTATGACTGAATAAAACTTTATTGTATATATAGACTACATTTTCTTTGTCCATTCACCTGTCTACGAACCCCCAGGCTGATTCCATAACCTGCCTATTGTGGATTGTGCTGCAATGAACATGGGTATGTATGTATCTCTAAAGTATGCTGGTCAGGCATGGTAGCACATGCCTGTAATCCCAGTACTTGGCAGGCAGAGAGAAGAGGATCATAGGTTCAAAGCTCAGCAATTTAGCAAGACCCTGTTTCAAAATAAAGAGAAAATAAGGGTATGTGTGTATCTGTGTAGCTCAGAGGAAGAGTACCTCTGGGTTCAATCACCATTATCTCCTACATTCAGAAAGGATGATGACTTTAATTCTTCTGGATAAACACCAAAAAAAGTGGTATAACTGATTTTTTTGAGGAACCTCCATAGTGATTGCGATAGTTGGCCACCTTTCAATACCTTGGCAACAATCACCACTCAGAGTACATGCACAGATGACAACTTGCAGCAACCATTCAAACCATGATGTCATCTATCTTTGTGGGGTAGGCTAGGTAGAACCTGCATATTAGACGTGTCCTTTTTTGGCCACAGACTTAACTCTAGTTTTTGTTAGTCTTCTAAGTGGAGAGAGAAGTTGTTTCAAGTGGGAGGGAGACCCAGAGTCCTCCTACCAACAAGCTACGTGTAAGGAAAAGAGAGAAACAATTCAAGAGAAAACAACTAAAAAAAGAGATCCCCAAGCCAAGGAGGTATCAAAACATTGATCCTAAGCCAGTTCTATCTAATGGCATCGGTATCGTGTGTGTGTGTGTGTGTGTGTGTGTGTGTGTGTGTGTGTGTGTGTGTGTTACTGAGGATTGAACCCAGGGGCATTCTACCTGTAAGCTACACTCCAGTCCTATTTCTTTCTTTCTTTTTTTTTTTTTTTGAAACAGGCTCTTGCAAGGTTGATGAAGCTGGCCTTGAACCTGGCATTCTTCTGTCTCAGTCTCCCAAGTATTGGGATTCCAAGCTCACATTGCCACAGCACTGCTTAATATACCCTTCTCTTTATAGTATCTTTACCCTTCTCTCTGGAAGTAGATTCAGAGATCAGAGGAGAACGGCTTGAGCGCCCCCTGGAGGACAGAATGCACTGTAGCACTTCCCTAGTCGTCAGCCCAGGTGTTTAACAGGTGCATTAAGCCTTTCTCCAGAGAAGGACTGATGAAGCCTCCTTCCTGCCGCCGGCTCACCACTCTTACCGGCTTACCACACTGTGCAGTTTGCTTCAGCCCACCATTCCCTTACACGAGTGAACCTCCTGAGGGTAACGAGACTATCCTTGGGTCTTGTCCTCCTTCCTCCTCCTGCCATTACAATGGCGCCTGGGACACAGTCGGCCCTCGATAGTGTTAGAGAAGTAAAAGCATTCGTGAGAAACAGGGAACACTAACACTGCTGGAATTATACATGTGTAATTCCACATATAATTACACACATATAATTATATACATACACACATACATATATACATATGGTGCTGCATGTGAAAGGCTATATAAGGCGCGCGCGCACACACACACACACACACACACACACACACATATTCTTATATTCTAGGGGATTGAACCCAGGATCATTCTACCTCTAAGTTACACCCCCAGCCCTTTTTAGTTTTTACTAGGAAAGAGGGTCTTGATAAGTTTCTAGGAGTTTCACTAAGTTGCTGAGGCAGGCCACCACACCTGGTTTGGAATGGACATATTTTTATTGCGATGCTCATTTATTCTTTCTTCTTTTCTATTTCCCCTTATATCCTTATTATAACTAAGAACTTACATAGCTTTCACATGCCGTACCTAATTCTCACAACTCTACGGGGACCAACACATGTGCCAGCTTTTTACTGGAGGAGAAACTAACATTTAAACGCAGCTGAAGTGAGCTGCTCAGGGTCACACGAGGGGCTATTAGGACGATGACACAAAGCTGCCAGGGTGTCCTGACTGGATTTCACAGTTAAGCCACTTAACCACTTCCCTTTGCATTTTTGCTACCGTTAGCTTTGGTTTGTCTGCAAGAGCTTATGTATACACACACATTGCACATAAATTGACAAAATAAAAATAACTTTCTCTGTCTTCCTGTTTTATAGAAATGGTCACTGACTTTAAAACCAAACACAAGCTGGGCGTGGTGGCGCACGCTTGTAATCCTAACGCTTGGAAGGCTGAGACAGGAGGATCCCGCAAGTTCGAAGCCAGCTACTTAGTGAGGCTCTCAGCAACTTAGTGAGACCCTGTTTCCAAATAAAGTATAAAATAGGTCTGAGAGTATAGCCCGGAGTAGAAAAGCCCCTGGGTTCCACACCCAGTACCCCCCACTCACACACACAAAACCCTAGTGAGCAAACCTGATTGTACTTTATAATCATCTGGGAGAATTAAAAAAAAAATTACTAGCATCTGAACCTTACCCGGGGCAATTATCTTAATTGGTTTAGGGTGTGCTCAGCTAGTTAATAGACTTTCAATGTCCTGCGTAACTTGAGAAATAGTACAATGTAGAAAAATATAGAAAAAAAGTTAACTATGTAATACCACCACTCAAGGGTTTGATATATTTTAGTGAGTTTCCCCTCTATATGGAAACTTACCCAAATGTTACAGAAACAGAATATAATACAAATTATTTTATAATTTGGTTTACTTCCAACCTCCTTACTTCCACAATACATTTTCATGTCTTTATATACTCCTTTGTATAAATATTATTACATTCATTTAAAATCTTCACTGAGCTGGGCATGGTGGCACACGCTTGTAATCCCTGCGCTTAGGAGGTGGAGACAGGAGGATCGCGCAGGTTCAAAGCCAGCCTCGCTGGCTTAAGAGACCCTGTTTCCAAATAAAAATATAAAAATAGGTCTAAGAGTGTAGCCCGGAGGTAGAAGGGTTTCCAGGAACCCCAGTACCACCAAAAAATAAAATAAAATAAAATCTTATCTTCACTGATATTAATTTATTTATTTTGGCACTGGGAATCAAACTAGGGGCATTCTACCTCTGAACTAATCCCCAGCCCTATTATTATTTTTTATTTGGCAATACTGTCTTCTCACTAGGTTGCAGAAAACCTCACTAAGTAGCTGAGGCTGGCTTTGAACCTGTGATCCTTCTGTCTCAGCCTCCCAAGTGTTGGACTTATAGGCATGTTCCACCATTCACGGCTGATATTTATATTAAAAAATTATTTTGCTAAAATCACTGTAGTCAACACCCTTGT
Source organism: Muscardinus avellanarius (assembly GCF_963383645.1). Taxonomy (NCBI): domain Eukaryota; kingdom Metazoa; phylum Chordata; class Mammalia; order Rodentia; family Gliridae; genus Muscardinus; species Muscardinus avellanarius. The sequence continues at coordinate 33,507,616 of NC_137799.1, forward strand.
ACACACTATTATGCCCGAGGGTTTATTACAGGATTATTTCTCCGATCTTGCTTATGGCTCATTATAACATTCTCTCCTCACTTAAGTAAAAAAGAGCAAAGAGGGGGGGGAGACACAAAAGACAAATCCAAGAAACAGAAAACCCGGTGCTCTTATATATTTCCTTGGCTTACTTTGGACATTGGAATGATGCATGATGACATTTTCTATGCTGGTTTCCAAGTATGTCGGTGTGTATGAGACCAGGTGATGTCCCATCCTCTAACCCTATTCCCCAGCAGCCTCCTTTCTGTGGCCCACAGTTGGGCATACAGGAGTATGCTGAGTTTCTTCTGGAGGGAGGGTCCCAGCAGGTAGTTCCTTTGCCACAAGGGGTCACTAAGGGATAAAAGGCCGCTGTTGGAGCAATTTCTGGGCTGATGACACTGGTTTTCAGGGTGCTTGTTGGCAACAGCAGCGATCAGAGCATTAAAGTGATCTAATAGGACACCATTTATTATAGACATTGAATTGCTTCAAGATCAAAGGAAGACATTTCTCCTCCCAATCGTACCACTTCCCATTGTTTTAAGAATTATCTTAAAATTGTAGACACACTGAGTACAGAGAAGCAGTTAAGCACACAGGCTTCGGGGGCATAAATACTTTAATCATATTTCAGCTCATTGACCTTGAGCAAGTGAGATAAGGTCGCTAAACTTTTATTTCTTTATCTGGAAAATCGCGATGATAATGATAACTACTAAATGAAAGAAGACTATAAGATGCTTGGCATAGGTTTAAAGTTAAATTGATGTTAGTTGTTTGTGTCTACATTTGGTAGAGGAGAGGAAATGAGTTTGGGGCATTTAAAGTTTGAGGTACTGGTGAAATATCAAAATAAAGACAATAGCAAGAGCAGATTCAAGTGTTTGTGGTTATACCCAGCCAGTACAGCTTTAACTAGATAGACAGGTACCCTTCCTTGTTCATGCGACCTGGCAATATGTTTTGAGAACCAAACGTTTTTGCCTTGGTCAGAAAACTATCACAGAGGTCCTAAAATACAAGCTTACACTAGGTAGAAGTACATTTCAAGGTCATGAGCCATCCAGTAGGCAGGCAGGGTAGGGCTCTGTTCTCCAGGGCTGGCGTTGTGGTGTGTGACCTATACATTTACACTGGGCCTCACACTCAGAAAAGCCCAAAGATGCTTTGCTGTTGCTGTCCTGGAAGTTATGGTAATTTTATATTTGGACCCGTGCTTTCTTTCTTTTCTTTTCTTTTCTTTTTTTTTTTTTTCTTGGTGGTACTGGGGTTCCTGGAAGCCCTTCAACCTCCGGGCTACACTCCCAGACCTATTTTTACATTTTTATTTGGAAACAGGGTCTCCTAAGCCAGTGCAGGCGGCTGGCTTTGAACCTGCGCAATCCTCCTGTCTCTGCCTCCCAAGCACGGGGATTACAAGCGTGCACCACCACGCCCGGCCTGGACCTATGCTTTCTAAGTAACCATGCTTTCTAATTGAACATGCACCTAAGTGAGTGTGTGCATTTGTATATAGTATTGGCATTGCTCTAGGAGCACGGATTTCCAGTAACTTAATGATTCATGGAAGTGTAGGGAGAGTAGTGTGTGTGTGTGTGTGTGTGTGTGTGTGTGTGTGTGTGTGTGTGTGTGTGTTAATGGGGATTGAAACCCAGGAGGTTCTCCACTGACCTTCATTCCAAGCCCTTTTTATTTTTTATTTTGAATCAGGGATTTTTTTTTTATTTTTTTTTTTGGTGGTACTGGGGCTCCTGGAAGCCCTTCTACCTCCGGGCTACACTCCCACGGGCTACACTCCCAGACCTATTTTTTACTTTTTTATGTGGAAACAGGGTCTCAAGCCAGCAAGGCTGGCTCTGAACCAGCGCAATCCTCCTGTCTCCGCCTCCCAAGCGCGGGGATTACAAGCGTGCGCCACCATGCCCGGCTTGAATCAGGGTTTTGCTAATCAAAAGGAGTATTAAGTAAGGAGTTGGGGGAAGATACTGACAGTTTGGAAAAACTAAGCTTTCCATTCAAATTAGAACTTGCTTCTTTTGCTGCAAGCAAGTGACAGCATTGTAAGAAATATGACCAACCAAAAAATTCTATCACATCCTTGCTTCCTTGGGTCACTTCCCTGTATTAGCCAGACACTTAACCTGAAAATGATGACATAGGATAAAAGAGAAAGGGCAGTCCATAGTTCCTTCTCCTCTTCCTTAGCAATCATCAAGTTAGAAGTAGAGTGTTGATAGAACATGTGTTGGCAAGAATTGAAATAACTCCCAGTACTCGAAAGGCTAAGGCAGGAGGATTGCAAGCTTGAGGGTAGACTCAGCAACTTAGTGAGAATCTGTTTCAAAATTTAAAAAAAATTAAAAGGCCTGGGTATGTGGCTTGAAGGTAGAACAGCCCTGGGAAAAATAGTTAATTTTGTTACCATTTCTACTTTCCTGGTAAGAATTAAATGCAAATGTTTGAGCTACAAATAATAAAAATTGTCTAAAATTTGTTATTCCACACACAGGATAATAATTTATATTTGCATTTAAAACAGACGTAGAAGAGCTAGGGAGAAATAGGTCATAGGAGGAACTCTAGATGAAAAAGGAAACCCTATAGAGGAGCAAACAAGACAACCTAAAGGAGGAGAAAGGAGGGGGGAAGAGGAAAATCTCTAAAACACACAATGTTGTTAAACATATTGAAGTCAACACTAAGCCAAGCAAGGGAAGGAGGGATGGGGAGGGAATGGGGTGGGAATTGGGTAGGGGTTAAATCAGTGATGTGAACATGTATGTACACACACATTTTTTACCCCAATATGATGTATGAATATAATGCAACAATAAAAAATTTTAAAAAATAAATAAAATAAAACAGACACAGTATAATAAAGACTGGTAAAATTCTTGCTAATAACTCAGATCTTAAGCTTTCTTAGAAAATTAAACAAAAGCAATTTTTTAAAAAAAGTACCATGAGAAATCAAAAGAGAGAGTATGGAAGAGAAACTTTATATCTTACTGCCATTAATGGCGCTCTCCCCCTCCTTGAACAAGGACCTACATTTTCACTGTACTGGCCCCACAAATAATGTAGTTCTTTCGCTGCTGTTTTCAGCACATGGCTTCTGGTCATGTCTAGCTCAGAAAAAATTGAATTACATCATTTGAATGTTAAGGAATGTCTGTCCCTTATTAATTCCTCTTTGGTGTTTCTGGTTCTGTTCCACCCACAGTCACAGAGCAAAGGGGATGAGGAACAGCTTTATGGAAAGACTCTTCCACTCTCGTGCGCACATGTGCACACACGCTTACACGCACATCTGCAAGTTCTAGCTCAGAGCAGGAAACACTCAGCATGCTCCCAACTCCAGTTCCTCACTTTGATTCTTCCAGGCCGTCTCAGAGACGACCTTTCCTCTGCACTCACAAAGCTCTCCCTTGCCTCTCCTGTGGACCTCGCCACACAACCTTGGAAGAGATTTGAAAGAGCAACCAAAATTGTGATGTAATCCCAAAATGCCTTTTAAGGGTGGTAGAACAGGTTGAGGGAAGCCTCTGGGTTTCTGTGAGTAGCTTGCTGCTGGAAGAGCCTGTGACTCTGCTGATAGCCCAGTAAGGTGACTTGTTTGGAGACGCAAGGTTTAGAGGAGAGATGGGGTGATCTTTCACTATGGTGTGGTATAATCACTAAACATTACAAAAGGTCCCAATACAGTAGGTATTTGGATGAAGGTGGTTTTATCTGAAGCAAAGAACTTCCACTGTATTTCCATATTCATTGGCAATACTTCTTAAGCAGTTTCATACCAAGAGGAATTACTAGTAAATAAATTATGAGCAATACAAAAAAAGGGTATGTTATATTTTTTAAAAAGTTTTATTGTAAATAAATTCAGGATGTATACTGTCTCTTTCAACCTGCTTAAAATTGGATTTGAAATCTATGTGTATTATGTTATATTTGATAATTATTAGAACTTGAAGAAATTCTTTTGGAATAATCTTAGAAGTTCTCGTTTTGAAGCCGGCAATTTCTGGCTTGCGTAATTTCTTATTTCTCTTTATTAAATAAGATGAGGTAATCCTTCTAAAAAAAAAAAAAAAAGAAAAAGCAATCCAAATCTGCAAGGGAAACCTGCAAGGGGAGGGGTAAGGAGGAGACATGGGAGAAGAGAGAAGTGGGGTTGGCAGAAGTACATAGACAGAGGACTTTTAGGAATAGGGATTACTAATGCACAATTTTATTATTTATTTATTTATCTATTTATTATTTATTTTTGTAGTGCCTGAGATTTAACTCAGGGACATTCTACCTCTGAGCTCCACCTCCAGTCCTATATTATTATTTTTTTAAGCAGGGTCTCCCTAAATTTTTGAGGCTGGCTTTGAACCTGAGATCCTTCTGTCGCAGCTTCCCAAGTACTAGAATTACACTGTCTATGTCACCTGACTCAAATTTAAATTGCTTTATTGGGAATATGTAGAATTCTCTGCTCTCTGAATGCCTTTATCTATGTCTACTCGAAGGCTTTGTGCAAATGAAAGTACATTTCTTCTTGCTTTTTTATGGAAATCAAATGAAGGAGGCTAGTTTTCTTTTCTTTTTTCTTTCCTTTTTTTTTTTTTTTTTGTGCAGTACTGGGGATGGAACCCAGTGGCATTCTACCTCTGAGCTACATCCCCAGCCCTATTTTTATTATTTATTTTGAAATAGTCTCACTGAATTGCAGAGAGCCTAAGTACCTGAGGCTGTCCTCGAACCATGCTCCTTCTATCTCAGCCTCTAAAATGCTGGGATCGCAAGTGTACGCCATCACGCCCTGCTAAGAGGCAAGTTTTCCATCCAGGCCAGGACAGGACTGGTATGCTGTGGCTCTGTGGTGACCCATGGCCTCAACTAAACTGACTGGTGAAGTAAGACTGTCTGAGCTAATGTGATTTCAACAGATTCCCTCCTTCCCCCCATACATTGGACATTTCTCCCATAATGGGAGATGGTATTGGACTTTCTGTGGATTCTAGAATGGAAATTGAAACCAATCGTATCTGGATCTAAAAAGGCAAGGAGAGTCTGGCTGAGCACTGAGATGTGGACCTATTTGTGATCCTGCCTTCTTTTCCCTTCCACACCTCAGCCAGTGGGGACAGTTGGGCAGAGCCATTGTAGGGCGAGAAGATGAGGAAGAAATCTCAGAGACAGGAGTGGGACCGGCAAAGTGACAGGCAAATTTGCCTGCACACACAGAGTAAGGGCTCTATGAGAGAAGACTGTTTTAGCCGGCCATGGTGGTGCACGTCGCCAGGAAGATAGCAGGTTCAAAGCCAGTCTCAGCAACTCAGAGGAGCTCTCAGCAACTTAGCAAGACCCTGTTTTCAAATAAAAAATAAAATAGGCTAAAGATGTACCTCGGAGGTAGAATGGTCCCAGGTTCCATCTGGAGCACCCCTTCCCCGAAAAGCTGTTTGTTTTCCCTGACTCTGACCTTCCAGAATATATTTATCTTTTACTAAGTGATTGCCTCTCTCTGTATTCTTCCTGGTTTGGGGTTGTTTGTTTTTGTTTTTGTTTTATTTGAGGTACTAAAGATTGAACCTAGTAGTGCTTGACTACTGAACTAAGTCTACAGCTCTTGTTATTATTATTATTGTTATTATTATTATTATTATTATTATTATTATTATTAATTTCGAGACAGGATTTTGCTAAGTTGAAGAGGCTGGCCTTGAACTTGGGATACTCCTGTCTCAGTTTCCTGAGTGGCTGGGATTTCGGGCAAATGCCTCCACACCCAGCCTTCTTCTCCCGTTTTACAGGGACTACTCTTACCTTTCTTTCTGGAGTCAGAGGAACTCTATTCTCCCTTGGCAAATAACTCAAAGAAGATCCATGGAAGGAGTAGCAGAAGAGAGCAGGCCTGGGGTAGGAACCATTGAAAGAGGGAGAATCCACCCTTCTTGCCAGCCAGGGCCTGGGCTGCCAGGGCCTGGGCTGCTTGGTCAGGAGTTTTCTGCATGCTGCAGGGCCTGTAACTGGACACAAACCTCCTGGGCTACCTGCCAACGAGACAGCTTGTTACACCTGCAGCTGACAGCCTGGTGGGGGGATGCTAGCAGGCTGGGAGTCCCCGTGCTGAGAGGTCAGGCTGCTACCACGCAGGCCAGCCGTGCACCTTGAATGATGTGGCACAGGGCAAATGAAGTCAACTGGTCTGCCTGCCCGACAGGTCGGCCTTCCTTGCCACTCACCCAGCCTCTGACTCCAGCGTGGAGCGTGGGTGCCTGGCCTCACCACGGCCTTCATCACCCCTCCTGCACTCCCTTTGATGCTTTTCACAAATAATAAGGCCATTTTCTGCATTCTCCTCAAACCTGCCTCTGCCTCTGGCTTTCTCCTTCTGTGTCTAAGTTGGTTCACCTCACAGGCAGAGGGAAAGTCTCTCCTTCTTTACAGACCCTCCCACCGGCTCCCAGGTGGGGGATACTACCTCTTCAAGGGGGCAAGTATGTAACTTTGGAATGGACTTGGGATCCAGCCTGATTTTTCTACATATTAGACAGAGAAAGGGTTTAGAGGTAGAACTGAGATAAAAGGATTATTGATGAAGGATGTAGGAGATGATGAGATTGGGTACTGTGAGTGTGAACATTTTGAATTGATTCCTCTTTTATTCGGCTTTGGTGACAAAAAGGGAGAGTGGGATTTAGAGAATGAGGAAGGGAGAGAGGGATGATGACTAGAAATAAAACCTGCTAATTATACAGCTCTCACCTTTTGCCAGGCAGTATGCTTAACCCTTTGACCCATTATTCATCCCCATCCTTCAACAACATTGTAGGGTAATTTTTACTATTATCCTTTTGCTAAAAAAAAAAAAAAAAAACCCACCTAAAGAATTTTCTGATAGTAACACATCCAGAAAGTTTTGAGCTGGAATTTGAAACAAGTTCTCTGTTTCAGCTGACTTCAAAGTTCAAATTCCGAATGACTAAATTATATTGACTCACTAAGGAAATTTATGACTGGGCCTTTAGAAAAACAGAGAGTTATATTTGCAGATGACTGAGTTACCATGGAGTCTGAGTAGTCCGATTCTTCACCTTGTGGGTGGGATGGTGGCATGGAGGTGGCCACTGGGCAGTGGTTGGCCTGACATCTGTTTGTCCTCACCAGGCTCAGACTCTATCCAGCCCTCCAGGACAGTGTAGTCCCAGATATGGTCCCATTGGTATTCTTCATTTCTAAAGTGTGCTGAGGTGGAATGAAGCAAATCTAAAGAGTCAAGAGGAAGTGGCATGGTGTTGCACATCTGGAATCCCAGTAGGGATTCCAGATAGGCTACTCCAGATAGAATCCCAGTAGGGAGGCTGAGACAGGAGGATCGCAGCCTCAACAGCTTAGTGAGACTTTGTTCTAGCATAAAAAAGAAAAAGGGTTCAGAGACAGAATGCCCCTTGGTTTCATTCCCAGCACTAACCCACCCCACCCCCAAAAGGGGAAAGAGGCAACAGGTTAGAACCATGCTGTTTGGATGCTTACAAGCCAGCATTTTGAAGATCTTGGGGAAAGAGTCAGTATATAATCCATCAAAACTTTCCAAAACAATATATTTTATGGTCTAAGTTTCTAGTATAGTCTTAAATCACTTCCTTTGCTCCAGGACAAAGGCATCTCAAGACCACGCAGTTTTGGAGGGGAATACTATAGAATATCATAGCAAGAAGGGATCCTTCCTTCACACAGAAGAGGAGCTCAAAGTTTGGGGGAAGGCCTTAGAGTCACAGACCTTCTTACATTTCCTGCCCTGAGCTTACTGATGACGTGACTTCGCTACTAGATCATTTTCCTCCTATCCAAGGTTATGTCAACCCTGCTGATATATAGAGAGTAAATGATATATTCTAGAGGAAGTGGTCAGAGGAGTCACGTGAGTAGGTAAAATTGTAATGCCCTCCCAGAATTAAGGGCCAGAATCATCTTGGTATCTAATTCTCAAATGTGTGTGTGTGTGTGTGTGTGTGTGTGTGTGTGTGTGTGTATGCACCGCAGACGTAAGGCAGTGTCTGCTTCTATGAAGTAACACGGTTTAAAACATGTCTCGCTTTACAGTTTTCAGAGCTCTCGAGTACAGCAGCACAGTCGCGTTGGTATCATTAGGCCCACTTTCTGCATCAGGGAAGGGTGGCTAAGAGCAGGTGATTTCTCCAGAACTGCACAGGAGCAGAACCAGACCCAGTCCCCAGACCTAGAGTTTCCTCTTTGGAGGGGTTTTTCCTCTAGCACACAGTACCTCCCCACTTAAAGGCCGACAGTTTTACCAAAGAGATAAGGAACAGTGAAAGAAATCTTAGGTTGGGATCATAAATGACATAAGTAACCAACGACCTAATTAGATAGTGTGGGGGAAATTGGACTTTGAGATGGTTGAGCAAAAGGCAAAGAGAAAACATTGAGAAGGTGGTAAATAACCCAACACCAGGGGCTGTGGGGGACGGACGTGGGATTGATGGTCACAGATGGCCACAATGCAACTCTTCCTGTTGGATAAATACTGGCCCCTCAGTGATTCTGAAATTGTTTCCTATCCACTTTCTTTCTTTAACACTTACACATTGGCTCAGATAAGGAAGGCCTGAATGTGAGATGATTGGACTCTTGATAAAGGAAAGCCTCAGATCCTCGATGAAGAACGACTCCTGATTTCAGAGCGTTGAGACCATCCCAGCCACCAGAGCCGCTTCTAACTCGCAAGGAAATGCCTGGATCGCAGATTGAAAGAGACACCTTTAAGTCCCAGCCCTGCCTCTTCCAGATGCATTGCAGAGATGTGGCCCCTTCTCACGAAAGTTTATTTTTTCCATTTCAAACTTTAGTTCTACTCTCTCTAATATCAAGAGAGATGGCACTTCTGTGCCCTAGACTATGGAAACTTGGATTCACACCAGCACTTTAGTCTTCTTAAGATGCACACAGTTCATTTTTCTTAGCAGTGAGGAGTGTCTAAAAATTTACTGTGAGAAAATAGAAGGTGAAAACTGTTCCTACACTTCAGTATGGTGTTTTCAACAGTATTCACACCCTTCAGTTTTAAGTTTTAAAAAAATAATCCCAGTACTGCCTGTAATCCCAGTACTTGGGAGGCTGAAACAGAAGGACTGAAGGTCTGAGGCCAGCCTCAGTTACTTAGGGAGGCCCACAGCAACTTAGTGAGACTCTGCTTCAAAATTAAAAAAAAAGGGTGTAGCTCAGAGGTAGAATGTCCCTGAGTTCAATCCCCAATCACACACACACACACACACACACACACACACACACACACACACAGGTGAATTGAATGGTATGTTGTGATCCTATCTCAAAAAAGCCGATATATTAACAATGAATAACAGGGCCATAAAATACTTGAAAACAGGTTTCTTTTCTGTTTTTTTTTGTCTTTTTTATTGGTACATTATAATTATACAAAATAGCGGGATTCATTGTTGTGTGTTTTTACATGCACATATCATAAGAAAGCAGGTTTTTAAAAAAGAGATTGTGTTCATTCATGTCATAGCAGCATTATTGACAAAACCCCAAAGATGGAAGCAATCCAAGGAGCCAATGACAGATAAACCGATGAATGGATGTAGCATATATACACACAATGGAATGCTATTCAGTCTTCAGAGGGAAGGAAATTCTGACACATGCAACTGAATAAAATTTGAGGACACTATGCTAAGTAAACTAAACCAGTTACAAAAACACAACAAAAAAGTGATTACACTTGTATGAAGAACATTGAGTAGTCAGGTTCATAGAGAAAGGAGTACTTTGGTGGCCAGGATCTGGGGTCACAGTGGAAGAGAGAGTTGATTCATAGGTATGGAGTTGCAGTTATGCACAAGTTCTGCAGATTAATTGCATAACAATGTGCATATACTTAATGATACTAAGCTGGACACTTAAAATTATTAAAACGGTACATTTTGTTATGTGTATTTTACCACAATATTTTTTAGAAGTGGGGGACTAAACTGGTTCTTGTATAACATTTCAGGGGAGCCATAGCCTGGATTCCTGTGAAATTCCAAATGAACAATGATAGAAGAGCCTTCGAAACGTATAGCTTTGCAAGAAAGTCATGGTCATATTCTACTTGCTAACTATTTCAAAGATTGCAGGGGTCACGATTATAACTCAGTTATTTGGGAATTTTTTAGATTGATATTAATGCATTAATATATTTATTAATTCATTTATTCAACAACAATTGATTGGGTGCTCATGATACTTGAGACCTGGGACTGGAAGCTGGGGAGACAGTGGTGATGCAGTGCTATGCCCACCCTCAGAGGTCTTACAGATGAGCTGACTCCATTGCTATAAAGCATGAATTAGTTACGTATAAAAATCCAGAATATTTAGACTTTTCTTATGTTTCTTCTTTCATGTTACTTTATAGAGCCCCCCATGAACACATCAATAATGATAACTACAACCACCAACAACAATCTTCTAGTCCCTTTTATGTTCTTACTTGGTCTGATGTGATTTGATTCTTCATCTCAACCCTCTCCTTCCACCTCTGAGGCTGTGAGTGTCTTAAGATCAGGCCAATCTTACTCATTTTACATTCTCAACAAAAATATATCCTCTATAAAAAGTCTTCATGGCTAACAAAAAGCCTAAGATGCAGAAGCCCAATAAAGGTTTTGTGAGCTCTGTTGAGACAACACGAGCTCTACTTCCATGACCAAAATACTGACAGAAAACTTCAGAGTCTTGAAACCCTTCCAAGTAGAATCATGGCTGGAATCTATTTATTTATTCATTTTGTGGGGGGATACTAGGGTTTGAACCCAAGGGAATTCTGCCTCTGAGGTACACCTCCAGCCCTATTTTATCTCTTTTCTTTTTGAAACAGGGTCTTATTAAGTTGCTAAGGCTGATCACAAACCTTTGATTCTTCTGTCTCAGCCTCCCAAGTACTAAGATGGACCACCCTGCTCATGGCTGAAATTTTAAAATATTTTTCCAAATCTCCAATACAGATATTTCCTTATATTATAATATATTTTGGTATCTGGGACTCCTTTTTTATGATAACTCTCTCTCGTACTATTATCAATTCTTTGTTCAGTATAACTCAGGATACTGAGATTTACTTGCAAGTACAAGTTTGTTTATAGTCTCACATCTCATGCTGAGCATGAATACATGTGGCTCCGTGGCCTGTTAATCGACTTACAGATCGTATTCAAACTAGAAGTCCTTAAAGCATAAAGGGGCAGTTGTTGGAGATATTGACAGTAATGATCATAAAAGGTATCACACTGCCTCTTAAAATAATCGATAATCAGAAACCTCTGAGTTATGCATTCATGAAAATCTATTCTATGCTAGCCCCCAATCATGTTATTTTATTTGTGCTTCATAATCAGTTTCTGGTGGAGACATGACTAGCCCATTTCACATATTCTGAAACTGTGCGCCAAAAAGTTTGGGACTTGAGCTGGGGATGTAGCTCAGTGAATGAACGCTTGCCTAGCCTGTTGAGGGCCTGGAGTCAATACCCAGCACTGAAGGAAAACAAAAAGAGGCTCAGGGAATTTCCCAGTGTTTTACAGCTTCCAAGTCTCATGCTCTTTCTACATATCATGATATCTCACTTTTGAACATTTTCAGGGTTAGGAGACTTTTCATAGAACAACTCCCCACCCCAGCCAAAAACACAAGACAAATGACACCTCACGAGCAGTCTGTTATGCTCAGGAGTTGTTTCTCCAAGGTCCAAAAAACCCTTAGCTTTGTTTTCCTGAACTTTGAGTTTCATTTGCCCATGAAGCTCAGGAAGTGGGCAAATGCTGATGCCACAGGCGCCGCAGCAGATAGTCCTGCTCAGGGGCAGGTGTACTCATGCTCCTCGGACATGCCCGGCTGGTCTGCTGTTCACGTGAAACCATTCCTGGCCTCACCAGGGACAACTAGGTTTGCCGACGCAAGCCATTTCTCTCTGATTAATGCAGTTTAACGTCCAAGGCCATAAACTACCGAGAGGGGCACAGGAAAAGAACTAATCTGTGCTGTCCATGATCACCAAAATGTAATCTGGTCTGCTCTAGACCACTGACCTGGAGTAAGCACAGTCTCCATGTACTGTCCTGTGACTCCAGACAAACTACTTGCCCCCTATGATCCAGAATTTCTTTGTGCATAAAGTAAGGGTAATAAACCTTTCCTCAGGTGCCGAGATTGAAGATTACGTATAAAAAGAACTGAGTGCGTCATTAGACCCTTTAAAAAGAAAAGAAAGCTATGCTGCTGCTGCTGCTGCTAACAACAATAATAGTAATAATAATAATATGATTGTTATAAAAAGAATAATTAGTGCTGTAGCATCTCTAATCAGGCACATTATTTTAGTCATGGTTCTTAACACTTGGCTTTGACCCCTCCTCCCCTCAATAGCTACATTCATTCTCCATTTTTTTTGTGTGTGTGTGTGGGGGGGGGGGTCTGGGGATGGAGCCTAGGGGCATTCGACCTCCGAACTACACTCCCAGCCCAATTTTTTTATTCTTTATTTTGAAACAGGGTCTCACTGAGCTGCAAAGGGCCTCATTAAGTAGCCGAGGCTGTCCGCAAACCACAATCCTCGGGCCTCAGCCTCCGGAATGCTGGGATTACAAGCGTGCGCCACCATGCCTGGCTCTCAGTCTCCATTCTTTCAACCAGTCATTTGTATTTTTTGCCTCTGAGCTACAGTCCCAGCTCTATCTGTTTTATTTTTATTTTTAAAACAAGGCCTCACTATGTTGCAGAGAGCCTTGTTAGGTTGTTGAGGCTGGCCACAAACCTTAGCCTCTTGATCATGTGGATGATTGCAGGCATGTGCCACCACACCCAGCTTTTATCTGTATTACAACCCCTAATTTTCTGCTTTCTTTCCCTTCATTTTATTGATATTTTACTTTTTCTCCAGTAGATCCTAATGTTAAGCTCTGTACCATCAAGCATTTGGTTTGGTTTGGTTTTCCATTTTATGAATTATTCCAAAGGAACATGTTCTAGGGAACTTATATTTTCCTGCAATCATGGTCGATTCATTATTTTTATATTTCCCCCTTTCGTTTGCCTCATTTATTATCTGTCTTGGGAAGCATTTAATATGTTTATAAATATTCAACTAGAATTAGATTTTAGTTTCATGCTCAGGAAGAAAACCCTGTAAAGTAAACCCACACTTAATATCATGTTAGGAAGACTGATGGCTTAGATAAATCACTTTGACTTCTAATTTTTACCAATTTTGAAAATGAAGATATAAATGTTGAGAGAGAATGAGGGTAGTGTAAAAGATAGTGTTTTCTGGCATGACAATATCAGGGGGCCTAGCTTAATTTTTAGGGATTGGAAATGATGGTGAAAACAATTATTCTTTTCCCATAGGATTTTGAGTTTTATTTCCCATCAAAACAAAATTTACACATAGGAAATTTAAGAATTCAGAATCAATTTCTTTTGCTTACAAGATCATTCAAATTTAACCCAATAGATTAAATTGTCAGGACTGGATATTAAGTGAGGCATTGAAGATAAATAATGAAAATCTGGCATTGCTTGCATAGTTTGGAAATAATGATACAGACACTTTATAGACTCAATGCTCCAGTGAAAGTAAGATTCGATTTTACAGAGGAACTTAAGACTCAGAGTAGCAAAACAAATAAATAAAAGACCTCAACCAAGGTCATGTTTTTCATAAGTACTAGAGCTAAGCTGACATTCTTCCAGTGTCCTTTGATGGACCCTAGAGCTCAGTCATTCACTAGCTGCATGATTTAGGATGATCTCCTATCCCACTGTGCCTCCATTTTGTCATCTGTAAAATATAAGGCCTTGATTAGGAACTACATACTCTAAACACAGCCCTTGTAGCTTTAATGTCCCATGAGCATAAGGAGTGTGTAAGCATGATTAAAAGGATTGGTTGTTTATGAGCCAATCAGAGTTATAGAATAAACACCTCCCTTTCAAGGTAAGGTAAGGGGCGGAGGGCAAAAGTTAAAAAAAAAAAGACTGATGAGACGTCTATAAAAACTGTGTGTTCCCAACAATCTGTCCTACTCGAAGGCAGCTGCCTCACCCACAGCTTCTGATATCTGAGAAGACTCTTCTCTATTAAACTGTGAGTAAAAGAACTCCCTTTGGATACCTGGGCCGCATCAGTGAATAAGGGATAAAGGCTAAGAGTAGCCCGCAGAGAGGAAGATGTGCTTGCCTTTGTTTGGGGGAGAAAAAAAAACTTGGTGGTGCCTGAAAACTTGAGGGATCTGATGAAATGGTTAGTTTCTCTCTCTAGGCCCAAATTCTCATGCACAGCTTTGCCAGGTTAATTGCCAGCTCCGTTACATGTATGAGATGCATCTCCATCTGTGTTCAGGGAAAAAAATAACTTGAATGCTTCTATTTTATTAGAATCTAGTCAGTTTTTTGAGATTCCTGGTCAATTTTCCTCTGTTTTTATAACAGCTACTTTTTTTTAAAGCAGTGATTTAGTTACATATTTATTGCCTTATGTCATTTTCTACATTCTCTTCCTGCACTCACTGATGAGCCCTCCAGTGCTTTCACCTACCCGCTGCTCGTTCATTGAGAAAATGGAATAGGGTTGAAAACCTCACAGAGCACAGTCACCCTGTGATTACAAATGTTTAAACTTCAAACTTGTTTGATGCCTTGTATAATATTTCTCATTGGTACCAGACACCGTGAAGGCCCTTGTTGTTTATGATGTTAAGAATCAAAAGAGCAGGGCATGGCGGTGCATGCCTGTAATCCCAGTACTTGGAAGGCTGGGACAGGAGGATTGCAGGTTTGAGGCTAGTCTCAAAAAAGCAGTGAGATCCTGTTTCAAAATTTAAAAAAATAAAATAAAATAGGGTTGGAGGTGTAACTTTGAGGTTGAATGCTTCTGGATTCTGGGCTCAATCTCCAGTAAACTCCCCCCCCCCATAAAAAACTGCTGATTTATTTTGGTACATTTGCTCTCTAGCTGAAAAAAAAAACAGGCATGTTATGAGAATATGTTGCCTTTTCCATTGATTTCTCTTTCAACAGTTACCTAGGGCTCCATCAGCCAGTTTGGATGCAGCAGGGCTGAAGTTCTGCTGCTGTGGTATTCATCAAGCTAGCCAGGGCAAAAGGTTACAGTTGGAGCTGCTTGGGCAGGGAACGGGGTATAGTTGCTGAAAATCTAAGTTTCTTAGATTAGGTGCCAGTTTCATGGGAAGTGACTCAGGGCTCTGTGTGTGCAAAGGCACCAGGGATCAGGCTGCCCAGGGCTGCCCTGGACCATCTTACTGTGCTTGTCTCTGTGGCCCTGGGGTGAGTTATAATGCCATGGACATCTTCATACATCCATGCACAACAGTGCCCAGTTGCCATGGGCTTTCAGTGAGTTACGTATCCCTGTGTTGTCTTCTTGAAAACATGGAGAAGCAAATAGACTCTCGCTGAGTTAAACATCCATATTTTGCAAATGACTATCTTTTCACAGACCCTTTTTAAGAAAGGCAGAATGAACCACACTGGAAGATTTCATTGGCTCTTTGGCTGAAGAAGGACTAGAAAAGGGAGTCTATAAGTCAGTAGGATGATATGACTTGCAATCCCAGAACATCACAACTTACAAGGGGCATCAGACATAGTCTCCCTGGGCTTGAGTTTCCTCATCTCTAAAGTGGTAGGATTCTCTAAGATTTGTATTTATGTGGTTACCATCTTTTCACAGGGCTTCAGTTTTCTTATCTCTAAAGTAGTGGGATTGATACAAATATCTTTCTAAGGCTTTTTTGGGTAATTATTGTCTATTCATATACATTAATATCCACAATCTTCCCCCAGATATCCATATATATATATGTATATATACATATATATTACCATGTGTTTGTGTGTGTAACTTCTAACCAAAAAAATCAAACATTATAATGAACATATAAAATGAAATGTGAGGGTGTCCCCAATCTCATTCACCACAGAGGACCACAGAGTGGTTACTATTTGCTTATATAGACCTACAAACAGTATGTGAGTATACTTTTCTTAATTTAAAAAAAGGCAAGTGATGATATACATGCTTATTTTCTGAGATTTGCTTTTTTCCCACTTAATAACACGATGTGAACTTTTCATCACACTTTTAAGGAACAGTTGTTCCTGAGACTTCAGGGATCAGAGGTTCAGGCGTACAGAAATCATTATCTATCGTTATCCATTTCAGGCTGGCCTCCTGTCTCCCAGCAGTGAACATTGGCCTGTGGCCCTGTTTTATGATTAACAGAGGGGCAACATTTGTGCTGATGTGGTACAGACCTTTAATCCCTCTGTGGAAGTTTAACTCCCTGTAAACAGTCTGAGTTTGACTTGACTTTTCTCTGTGGAACTGGTTGAGTCAGCGTACCCAGAATAGAGAAAATAACTTGGTAGTAAATAAAAACATAAAGGTCATTTAGGCAATTGTTTTATTAAAAAGTTAAAAAAGAGCTGGGCGTGGTGGTGCACTCTTGTAATCCCAGCATTTGGGAGGCTGAGACGGGAGGCTCACGGTTCAAGGAGAACCTCAGATACTTAGTGAGGCCCTTTGCAACTCAGTGAGACCCAGTTTCAAAATAAAGAATTAAAAAATAGGGCAGGGTGTATAACTTAGAGGTCTAATGCCCCTGGGTTCCATCCCCAGACCTGCAAAAAAAAAAAAAAAAAAAGTTAAAAAAGAAATAGTACTACCTCGAATCTTTATATTTATTATGCACTTCAACAGATATATTTTGAGAACCACAGTGAGCAGGGCACTCAGAGGTCAACTGAGTCACTTAGCAATAAGACAACCAGAGCAGGTATTCCCACCATTTAATTAATAACTAACCAAGACTCTGAGAAGTTACCTGACTTGCCCAAGCTTCCAGCTAGGGGAGGGAGAGCTGGTCCTTGAACTCAGGTCTGTCTGATCTACTAGCAGCAAATCTCTATGTGAAGGTGTTTAAGAATTGGTAATGTCCGTGGTGTAATGACCCACAGCCTAAAGTACCTGGGGTTGTCAACAAGGCCATTGACCATGCTAAGGCCAATGCTTTTCACCATGTTTAGCTTTCCCCTTGAATAAATGAGGGTACCACCCTTTCTCCCAAACTATTTGTGCCTTTTGAGGTACTGCTCCTTGAACAAATCATTTAAACTCTTTTATATTCTTTTCTAATATATTAACCAAGAGAGGAAATAGTGAATGTCAAGCAATTAGCAGGCCATTTAGCAATATATAATGATTTGCTATTATTGGGATATCTATTCCTTTCGTTTCATTAAGAAAGTGTCTTTAAGAGCCAGGCATGGTGGCCCACGCTTGTAATCTCAGCATTTGGGAAGCTGAGATTAGAGAATCGTGGCATGTGGACAGCCTCGGCTACTTAGCAAGACCCTTTGCAGCTCAGTGAGAGCCTGTTTCAAACATAAAAAGACAAAAAAATGGGGCTGGGAGTGTAGCTCGGAGGTAGAATGTTCCTAGGTTTTGTCCCCACTACTGCAAGAAAACATCTTTAATTTTTGGTACCTGTCAACTCATTTGTGCAAATACCTAAACTGAGAGGGGACATTTGCACTTGGGTACAAAGGTCACTGTGATACCAGGAATCCACAGAACAGAGAGTTCTAGTACATTGCTTTAAGTTCCCTCTATTTGTCAGGTTTGATTGAGTTACTAATTGGCTGGTTCAGCCTCAGGATCAATGATTCCCAGGGTCTCCTGGAAAGCATTCTATTTAGGATCACCATGATAATTTGGCATATACCTTCACCTATTATAACCAATTGCAAATACTTAGGCAAAGGTTGGGGGGAGCAGACCTCATTTGCTCATCCAGCTGTGGAAATGAACCAGAATTTTCAGAGGGCCCTGCAGGGCTCATCTGCACACCCTGACCATCCAGTTCATGAATACATCTGAGCCGCCCACATTTCTATGCACGGTTCTCTTGAATTCTATTGCAGACCTTCCACCATGGCCCACCGATTTCCAGCCCTCACCCCAGAACAGAAGAAGGAGCTCTCGGACATTGCCCAGCGCATCGTGGCCAATGGAAAGGGCATCCTGGCTGCCGATGAATCTGTGGGTGAGTGTGGGAAACAGCCTTGTCACCCAGCAGCTCCTCTTGTTCTGTGTGTAGTAAGAGCAACTTGATGATCATTCTCCTTCCTCTGAGAGGAAGTAAAGGATTATGTACCCATGAGATGGAGAAGATTCTGTGGGCATTGACCTTTTGAGACCTGTAGTTGATGTAGGTCAGTTCAGGTAGGTAGATTCTGGAAAAAAACAGGGAAGAGGTTCAAGCCTTCCATTTAAGGCTCTTGCTAAGGGTCATTTGTATGTAGCCCATGGCTAGACTAGGAACTCAGTAACCAGGGTGAGGGCAGATAGGAAACCTTCTGGTACTCATGAAAAACCATTCTAAAGTCAGCACAAACAGGAAGGGCAGGGGAAAAGCTGCATCTGGACCAGGGCAGGGCTTATAGCTAAGGGAATTCCAAGATGGCTGCTGTAGCAAGCTTTACAGTTTACCCTAAAAGGATAGAGGTTAAAGTCAAGAGCCTTCTCCATCCTCCCCTATGGTGTCTACATCCAATGAGCCTGAGGACTGGGTCAGAGAAGGACTAGAGAGGCCCCAGGGCCATCAACATCCACCTGGACTCAGTGATGGCTTCTACCCTAATCCCTACATGCCCAGCCCATACAACTCCTGGCTAGCAGCCTGACAGCAACCAAAGTCTTACTTATCTCCTAGGAGATAAAAATCCAGGTAAGAGCTTTAAAGATCTGAATTAGAAAAGAGAGCCTTGGCCGGGTTTGGTGGTTCACACCTGTAAATCCTAGTACTTGAAAGACTGAAACAGAACTATCACAGGTTCAAGTCCAGCCTCAGCAACTTAGCAAGGCAATTTAGGGAGACTCTGTTTCAGAATAAATCAACATAGCAACATAAGGAGACCCTGTTTCAAAATAAAAGAATGAAAGAGAGCTGGGGATGTACCTCCGATGTGCAATGCCCCTGGGTGGTTTAATCTCCAGTACCACACACACAAAAAAAAAAGACAAAGGAAGGAAGGGAGGGAGGGAGGGAGGGAGGGAGGGAGGGAGGGAGGGAGGGAGGCACCGGTGGGTGTTGGATCTTGCTTTCCTTTCTGGTAAAGGTCACTGAGTGTGGAGAAGGGCTATAGGAAATCCTGGCTGGCTCCTTTTCCTGCCTCATGCTTGATTCCCCCACCCCTGACCCCCACCCCCACCCCAGGCACCATGGGAAACCGCCTGCAGAGAATCAAGGTGGAAAACACCGAGGAGAACCGTAGGCAGTTCCGAGAAATCCTCTTCACCGTGGACAATTCCATCAACCAGAGTATTGGGGGTGTGATCCTTTTTCATGAGACCCTCTACCAGAAGGACAGCCAGGGAAAGCTATTCAGAAACATCCTCAAGGAGAAGGGGATTGTGGTGGGCATCAAGGTGAGTACAGCCATGCACATCTCACCCCTGCCTGCTCCTGGGGAGCTCCTATACACTGGCTGAGCGGGGGGCAGCACTCAGCATTCTCAGGATCTAATTTCTCAGTCTCTTTCTTCTTTTTCTTCTTCCCATGGAGAACCAGATCCTTTGCTAGACTTTTCTTCCAGTGCCATGGTCTTTCAACCAAGTTTTCTACAAGGTACTTAATCTCTCTCCATCATGATTTCTTCATTCCTCAAAATGGGAGTATTAGAACCCCATAAAGTTCTCATATGAAGGAAATGAGTTTTTAAAACAGTGTATATCACATAGCAGCCAGGTGTGGTAGTACACGCCTATAATGTCAGTCCTTGGGAGGCTGAGATAGGAGGATTGAAAGTTGGAGGTCAGCCTGGGAGACTTAGCGAGACTCTCGGTGACTTGGCAAGACCCTATTTCAAAAGAAAAACTAAAAAGGGCTGGGGGTGTAGCTCAGAGATAGAATACCCCTAGCCGAGCGTGGTGGCGCACGCTTGTAATCCCCGCGCTTGGGAGGCAGAGACAGGAGGATCACACAGGTTCAAAGCCAGCTGTGCTGGCTTAAGAACTCTGTTCCCAAATTAAAAAAATATAAAAAAATAGGTCTGGGAATGTAGCCCGGAGGTAGAAGGGCTTCCAGGAACCCCAGTACCACGAGAGAGAGAGAGAGAGAGAGAGAGAGAGAGCGAGAGAGAGAGAGAGAGGGAGAATATCCCTAGATTCAATTACCAGTACAATAAAAACATAAATAAATAAGCAAACATCACATAGTTACTTAGTTAATAGCTGCTATTTTTATTGAAATGCTTACTGTTCTATCATCTTCTAACTAGTTCTTCCAATGCTGCAGGAACTTCTCCAGTGAAAACTAGCATTCATTGGACCTTTTTAACTCTAAGCTCTCATTAATTCTCTACACAAGCTCTGGAAGTAGACTTGTGTATTATCCTTATTTTTTTTTAATTTTTTTATTGATGCATTGTAGTCATACATCTTAATGAGGTACAAGATGGTAGAGGCATACATGCACACGTCACCCAGTTAGCCCTAACCCACTTCCCTCCCACTCCCTCCTCTCATGTTTGGCTTAGTGGTTGACATTGATATGTTTGTTAATGTACATCCTTATTTTAGAGGTGAGGTGAGAAAACTGAACCAGGTGTGTGGGGGGTCTTGAAATTTGTCCATACTCTGGCTATCTATCTCTCAAGCTCCTGGCTTTAGCCTCTTCTATTTTGAGAGTGGAAGCTGTGTCTTTAGTCTCTTTATTTCCTATCCAAACAGTGCTGGCAGGTGTCCGTGCTCAGTTTTAGCACTGATGCTCTCACACTGTTCCCTCTAAGGAACTTCCCTCCTGTTGTGAACTGAACTGCACCCCTCCACCCCCAGGTGATGACTACACCTTTGTAATTCAATCCTTGGCTTGTGAAAGATGAGAACAGTACCAGGAGCCCTGGCTTTGTATTTTACTGACCTCAGACACCTGTTAATTCTTTGTTAATTATTTGTATCCACAGTTAGACCAAGGTGCTGCTCCCCTTGCAGGAACAAACAAAGAAACCACCATTCAAGGTAAGGATAGCCCATGGAATTGAGTCATTCCCAGGTAGGCTAGAAATAAAGATTAAGAAGGGAGCAAGGGAAAATAGAATGTGAATATCATGCTGGTTTTAGAGCCTGGTTTTCAATACCAGCTTTTTCTTTTTTTTAAACTGTGTGATCCTGAGCCAATCCCCAAAATAGTCCCATCCTCAGTTATTTTCTTTAAAATGGTATACCAATGGTTGTGGGGCTTATATTAGACATTGAACACAAAGTGTTAACCACAGTACCTTGCACAGAGAAGATATTCTGCAATGGAAACTATTATTGAAAAATAATATGGTATTATTGAAAAATACAATGGTAATTAAGAGGAAAGGCCCCAAGTTTTGAGATCACACATAGGTGGCTTGTATCCTTTTTTTGTTTTATCATGGTACATAGATAATTTGGCAAGGTACTTCACTTCCAAGAGGGTAATTATTCACCCCAGCATTGGTTACATAAACAGCATTGGAATCCCAGATCTATCACTCTGATACTATTCAGACTTCATGGCAAAGTCACTTAACCACTCCAAGCTTCAGTTTTCAATTCTGTAAACTGAGTATACTATTAACTATTGGTCACCTCTGTTCTACTTATGGAGTATCCAGTATGTACATGAATACCATACTTACTAAATTTAGTATTTTTTGGTCCAGTACTGTGATTGATGCTTATTTGCTTGAGTATTGTCAGCTCAATACAAGTTCTGTGAATTGAAAGCTAAGCCTGGGCAAGAACTTGACTCTATCAGAGGCCCACAGATCAGGCAGAGGGGTACAACGAAGCCTTTTTCCCTTTTGTGACTTGCAGGGCTCGATGGCCTCTCGGAGCGCTGTGCTCAGTACAAGAAAGACGGCGTTGACTTCGGGAAGTGGCGTGCTGTGCTGAGGATTGCTGACCAGTGCCCCTCCAGCCTGGCCATCCAAGAAAATGCCAACGCCCTGGCCCGCTACGCCAGCATCTGTCAGCAGGTGCTCTGCCTTCCTCCTGGGTTAACAAACAGCAGCTAGAGTTTTCTGCAGAGACTGTCTTTTCACCGTTAGCCACGCGAAGAATTTGCTCTTCCCTTACTTATTATATGATGGTGGCATTTTTTTAAACTGCTTTTAATATAGCCAAGCATGGAAGGAGAGATTCCTTTCCACCAACTCATAGGAGTCCCACTAAGCCAGGAGCTCAAAGGCCAATGCCATCAAATGCTGCCTCTGCCAAAGCCAAGTCCTTAAAATGATCATGCTCTAGGGGCCAGGACACTTGCTTGTCTTTCTAATAGCCAAGATACCCCAGCTAGAGGGCGATAGCTCAGACCTAGTCCCTGTCCGCATGATTACTTGGAGGAGGATGACTTGATGCTAAAGTTTCCAAGCAAAACTTATTAAAATATCTCTAGGTCAAAGTTCATTTTACTTGGTACCATGGGCACTCTGTTGGAGTTAGTTGCAGGCACTTGGAAATTCCCAAATAGAATTATAAACTTTGCTTGAATTACTTAACTCATACAAAAGGGATCTGGCTTGGTCATTTAAACTTGTCTGCCCTAAAAGGACACCAGTTAGGTCTGGAGGTAGCCAGAATAATTTCTAGAATAAGGTACAAAAATAAGGACTTGTATTTATTTTTTTACTCCATTTTTGAAAAACTTTAACCTCACTGCTCTTTTTTGGCTAATCTGCAAATGATCACTGGATACTCCATCAGTTCCTTTTTGCCACCTTTAACCTTTCTCCACAAGGATTTCACTTGATACCAGTTGCATCTTTTGAATCTGCTAAGAAGGATCACAGGGAACACTGATTTACTCTCTTACCATTTTCCTTTTCAGAATGGGCTGGTCCCTATTGTCGAGCCAGAGGTGATCCCTGATGGAGATCATGACTTGGAGCACTGCCAGTATGTTAGTGAGAAGGTAGGTCTTAAATATGATGATCCCAATTCTAGTTGAAAAATCTTGTTTTAGCCGGGTGTGGATATATGTCTGTAATCCCAGTACTTGGGATTATAAATTTGAGCAGGAATATTATAAGAGGATTGCAAGATTGAGGATAGCTTCAGCAACTTAGCAAGACCTTCAGAAATTTAGTGAGACTGTTTTTTTTTTTTTAATAGTGTTAAAGGTGTGTCTCAGAGGTAGAATGCCCTGGATTCAGTTCCTTGTACCAAAAAAAAAAAAAATCTTAAGTGCAGCTGTTACTTAAACATAACATCGGCTATATTTGAAATATCACTTAGTTCAGAATCACTGTGCAGCACAGAGAAGGTAAGGAGGTGCTCAACAATTTTTTACTTTTGGCCCATGGTGTGGCCCTCTTAAGGAAGAGAGACAGGATCTGCAGCACCAGGACTTGGGTTTGAGACCCCACTTTCCCAGTTGTGGGACCTTGTGCAAATTGTATTATCTCTTCTGGACCTCATTTGTATTATGTACACACAAAGAAATTTTAAAATAAGATCTGAGGCTCACAAGATAAAATACAATTAGAAATGTGTTGTTCACATTAACTCTCTAAATTATTGACAGTAGTTCTGAAAGAGAGTCTTTTCTCACCCACTGTGGGAAAGCATGGGAGATATAATGTTACCTGGCCTTAATTTCTCGACTTGCATAATTATATGAACTGAAATGGGATTTGAAATAACTGCTGTCTCTAAAATGTATTATTTTATGACCACTGAGCTTTTATGGGAGTAGAGAAGGGAGGCCCATTTAAATGTCCTTGAATGGCTCAATCAAGGCAGCTCTGTTAGGCAATGACATTGACTGAGGCAATAATGGGAAAAGAGGAGGGAACTCTAGGAAGTAGAGCCATGCCAACAGTTCATGCAGTGGAGCAGCTAGAGTGGGGGCAGTGGGGGTCAGCCAGCTTGGTTGTGCTCAGTGGCGATAGTTTGCAATGCATTTTCTGGATAAGGCCTGTAAGGCTGATTCAGAAGCTATGGCTCGGTGACATAGGGGGATTTCTCCATCCTGAGCACTATGTAGAAGTGCTAAGGTCAGAAGACTAAGACTGACTCTGAGTTTCAACTGTTTGATATCCTTGTCCTTCAGGTTCTGGCTGCTGTCTACAAGGCCCTGAACGACCATCATGTCTACCTGGAGGGCACCCTGCTAAAGCCCAACATGGTGACCGCTGGACACGCCTGTACCAAGAAGTACACACCCGAGCAAGTGGCTATGGCCACTGTCACCGCTCTCCACCGTACTGTTCCTGCAGCTGTGCCTGGTAAAGCCTTCTTTCTTCTCTAACTCAAGGTCTCAGCACTCAGCCTTTGAAGGAGTACCACGGGCATTTGTAGTGGGACTCTGCTTCCACCTTGAAATATACTTTGGAGTCTCACAAGCTGCCAGCACTTCCCCTTCTACCCTGTGATGCCAAGTATCCCGAGTCTGTCCAAAGGCTTATGTCCATTGATTTCCTCAATATTTTATTTCCTCCTTATTTATCAAAGCCCTTTTCTCTTTAGCCCAACTAGCCTCAGCAAAGACAAACTGATTTCCCTGACCCAGTCCCATGCAAATCAAGTGGAGAGAAGACTGAGACATTGCATTCCTTTTAGGATGGTTGCTGCTTTCTCAAGCAGGACACACAGGCTGGGACTAATGCACAGTTGGCTTCTTTCCTTGCAGGCATCTGCTTTTTGTCTGGCGGCATGAGTGAAGAGGACGCTACTCTCAACCTCAATGCGATCAACCTTTGCCCTCTGCCGAAGCCCTGGAAACTAAGTTTCTCGTATGGACGTGCCCTGCAGGCCAGTGCGCTGGCTGCCTGGGGTGGCAAGGCCGCAAACAAGAAGGCGACCCAGGAGGCTTTTATGAAGCGGGCCGTGGTAAGATGCTTCTGCTTCTTTTCTGTTCCAAGTTGGTACCTGGGCCCTGATGTTCTTAGGCCATGCAGCTCTATAGATAATGTCTACTAGGTATTTGTGGCATGAGAGCTCAGTAGGAAGATTGGGGCAAGACAGAGGTTTAAATCATCCACACTGGTAGTAGAATTGATGACAGTAGATTGAAGAACCATTTCAAAGAAGTATGTTCAAGGGAAGAAGATAAAAGGACCAAGTACTGAAATTAAGTCACCTTGGGAAGATGAACAAGAGAAGCCACCAAGAAAATCAGCATTTTGGGGAGGGGGTGCTGTGGATTGAACCTAGGGGAATTCTCCTTCTGAGTCACACCCCTAGCCCTATTTTATTTTTTATTTTGAAATGAGGTCTTGCTGAGTTGCTGAGGCTTGCCTTGAATCTACGATCCTTTTGTCTCAGCCTTCCAAGTACTGGGATCACAGGCATGTGCTACCTTGCCTAGGTGAAAGCCAGCAATTAAATAATAGGATAAAGCAAGCGTTCTGGGAACAAATAGAAAAGAGTTTCAAAGGGTCAAGAATAACATGCTATAGAGAGATTCAAAGCAAAGGCTGAGAAAAAAGCTCTGAGGTTGATGTTTAGGATCAAATCAGTGATCCTAAGCTTAGGATCAAATCAGTGATGGAATCGGAATCAAATCAGTGATCTCTCCTGCTTAGGATCAAATCCTGATCCTAAGCAGGATGGAGAGAGAGAAGGGCAAAGGTTCCCATTCAAGAAATTTGTAAGGAAAAGACTGAGAAAGGTGATCAAGTGAGGAATCAGGACCATCCCCCACAAAAAAGGGGTAGGGGTTAGTCAACTAGCAACTATTATTTTCTTAATACCCTCTATGAGCCAAGGACTGGCACGAATAAATCAGACATGGCCAACTGCTTCCAGGGAGCTTAGAATATGGTAAAAGATAAGAGAGGTTGGCACATTTCAGTATAAAACAAAAGGAGCCAGAGGAGAAAGTAAAGACTGGAGAATGTAGACTCATTGGGAATAGATATACTTAGAGCATACAGGATGACAAGAGATTAAATATTCAGTATAAGTGGCCTCATTGGTCTTCAAAGAGATAAACTGAAGAGAAGAGGCAGAAAAGGAGAAAGAGAACAGGTTTGGAATCTGCTTGGTGGAGGTGAAGAGATGCAGCAGGTGATCACTGGTCACAGTTGTTAAGAATGATAAAGAAATGGAGGCTTTGATCCCAAGAGTGGGGAAGGTTAGAAAAGCTGCCCAACAGGTCTACTAAGAAACAGGCCAGATGTTACAGCCAGACAGAGGCAAGCATCCCGCAAGGTGAGCAGAAAGGAGAGCAAGTGTGTGGTATGTTAGCTTAGTTCCTGAATTTCCCTAAGAACTCTCTGAGGCCTACAGGGAGATTCAGCTAAACTTGAATGGGAAATAGCAAGGTGAAAGAGTAATAGTTTAATTGGGAAGAGTGGAGTGCCAGCGTTTTAAAGAGAAAAGAACTAGAGTTTAGTGATAGGTTAATTTAGCTTGTCAACCATAGAGGAGGTAGGCAAGGAAGTGAGTTATTCAAAAGTGTGGTGAAGAGGCCCAAGAGGAAGAAGAGTCCCCAAGGAAGCTGGCAGAAGAGCAGCGTAAGATCTTCGAGGTAGTGCTTTACCTTGGTGGTAGAAGGCGGGGAGTGGGTGTGCTGGCATGAGGCTGATGGGATGGGGAGGTAGTCTCAGAGGATGGTGGGACTGTGAGAAGTACCAGTGAAGAGCCATCCACACAGAAGAAGAGAAGTTTATCACCTAGGACAGTGGTCATTAAAGTGCAGGCTGCTGGGCCCACATACTGGTAGGTCTGGGGTACAGCCATAGAGGGTACATTTCTTACAAGTTCTCAAGTGAAGCTGATGGCTTATGAAAAATTATGAGAACCACTGATGCTAAAATATTGAAATCTTGGAGAATTCTGGAGAGAACAGATGATAGCAACAGTGACTAGCAGTAGTGGAACTGCAGAGTGGCTCTCAACTACTGTTACAAAAGTTGTGTCATTATGAATTTGATTGGTATGCTAACAACTAAGTAAAATGATATATTCTTGTGGGCAAATGTAGGTAGAACACTGAAAATTTTTAATAAGCATTTTCTTATTTTAATATGGATTACTATATTACTAGTGAGAAGTCTCCCAATTTTAATTTCTAGTACTGTTGTTGCACTTTGATTGGAACTGAGTAGAGGCTTTCCCAGTCATAGACACAAACCTCAGCTTGCCAAAGAAATGATTAGAAAACTAAGACAAAAAGGTAATGTGTAATAGCCAGGTGTGCATCAGGGCAGGGCTGTAATCCCAGTACTTGGGAGGCTGTGAGAAGACAATTGCAGTTTTGAGGTGCCTCAGCAACTTAGTGAGACCTTGTTTCAAATAAAAAATAAAACAGGACTGGAGGAATAATTCAGAGTTAGAATACCCCTGTGTTCAATCCATAGTGCCATAAATGAATGAATGAATGAATGAATGAATGAATAAATAAATAAATAAATAAATAAATAGCTGGGGGTGTAGCTTGGATACAGAATGCCCTTGGGTTCAATCTCAACCACCCAAATAAAAAAAGCATATGCTAGAAGGAAAGGGGTAGTATCACTAGCAATATTGAGCAGCAGGACTCTAAGGAGAAAGAAATCCAAATGACAGCATAGCTGCCTTCCATGAGCAGTAGAAAGGGTCAAGCCCAGGGCTGCCTCTCCTCTAACTCGGTGTCCTCTCTCATGCTTGATTTGTAGGCGAACTGCCAGGCAGCCAAAGGACAGTACGTTCACACAGGCTCTTCTGGAGGTGCTTCCACCCAGTCGCTCTTCACGGCATGCTACACCTACTAGGCCCCGAGGCCCACCAACCTGGCTCCAGCTCTTCTAGGTGTTCTGATAGGAGGGCTGAAGGGGAACCACCTTCCAGTCAACTCTGGAAACTAGACATAATTAGATCAAAACTGCTGGACACACAATACATGCCAAATCTTAAACACAGAGGGAAAAAAATCAGTCATTGAAACAAGTATGAATATCAAGGATTTGATGAAATTTCATGTAATAGTTTTCTTATGCTTCCAGTTCTCCATGCTTTGCAGGATTCACCCCAGGAAAGAATAGGTTTTACAAGAAAACCAGACTTCCATCAAAATAACAACTTCAGAGTAAAACACCTCAAAAGTTGAGTAAGAAGAAGTGCATCTTAAGTATAATCTTAGCAGTGGGTAGATTATGACAGAGACAGCTACAACTGAAAAAGAAATAAAATGTTCTCCAAACCTTTGGCTGGTATTGGACTTCATTCTTCTGCTCTTGTTGTTGAAAGATTCAGTATATTTCATTATCTTTGACTCTACTAGACATGACTGGCATTAATGGTCAAGGGTCTTAGCTTTAGCTACTCATTGGAATTGATGGCAGGTAGTCAGGTCACACTTAGCCCAAGTAAGTCAGAAAGTCTAGATATAGAATCCTCCAATTGACAGATTTTTTAAATACTCTTTTGGTGACTCCAATGTGTGACCAAGTTTGAGAAATACTAAATTTCAAGTTTGAGGACATTTGAAAATTAATGCTGTTCATAATAGGAAGCTGGTTAAAATGTGCAATGGTGTCCAGCAACTTGTGGAGTGCAGTAAGAGAAGTTATGCGACTTTGAGGCTTGAAATATTCCTCATCTAAGTGCCCAGCTTCGGTGACACAGAACTACATTTTCCTCTGCTCAGTTGAGCACGGAACGTAGTTTTGCACTAAATAATATTGACACAATTATTGTGTGTTGGCTTTCAAATTTTCAGCATCAACCTATGGAAAAAGCATTTAAGAAGTTCAGAGTTACAAAAAATTGAACATTATAACTTTGGATAATATAGAAGCAAGGATTTAACTGACAGAAACTGGTAACTACAAGGGAATGAAGAAATAGAGAAAAGCAAAAGGACTCTGGAATACTATGTATAATTGATGGGTTAAGAATCAGTGCTCTAAGTCTATTAAAGTAAATGGATATAAATAAAATGGATATAAAGAAAATGGATATAAATAACTAAAATGCACAAATTTATAATAATATATAGAAGAGGGTAGCAAACTAAATTTCTTGTTTTGAATAGTACAAAGATAAATAATAGTGGTTAGAATAGATACATTAATAGGACCATAAATATACTGTCTAGATGAATAAGACAGAATGAGTCTTAAGTGGATTTTTCTGAAGAGAAAGACCTGGGAGTAAGGCACAATAATGGTGATGGCTTTTATTCCTTATATACCTTCTTTTTGAATATTTATTTTCAGATGCTTCTCATTACTTTTATTTTAAAAACCCCAAAACAAAAAAAATAAGCAATTCAAACCTACCCTAGAGATAATTTCATCAAAGGCCGTCATTTCACAGATGATAAAACCAATCCCAGACCAGCCAAATTGCTTGTCCAAAGCCACACACTTTGGGAAAGCTGGGTAGTTAGGACTCAGGTCTCTTTTTCATTTAACAGGCACCTAGCCACAGAGAAAGGTCAGTACATGGTTTTAGGCAGTGTTCAATACTCCTGCTACTGGTGTTATAGGGTTGGTTTTTTTTTTTTTTTTTTTTGGTGGTACTGGGGTTCCTGGAAGCCCTTCTACCTCCGGGCTACACTCCCAGACCTATTGTATATTTTTGAAACAGGGTCTCTTACGCCAGCGCGGCTGGCTTCGAACCTGCGCGATCCTCCTGTCTCCGCCTCCCAAGCGCGGGGATTACAAGCGTGCGCCACCACGCCCAGCCTGTTATAGGTTTTTAATATTTCTTATTGCATTTATCCAATCAGCGAGTACTTGAGTTCCTGCCATATGACACACTGTCGTAAAAGCTAGTAGATAACATCTTGTGTGACATAACTCTTCTGCTCCAAAATTTTTATCCAGAGCTTGAGTATTGCTGAACCTATGTTGTAAAGAAACATCTTAGATTTCGATTTATTGGTTGAGCATAAATGCATATTTAAATCCTGAGTTATTTGTATCTTTAGTCAAGACTTGGCATGAAGATTTATATAATGAATTTTTCCTAGCTCCCATCTGATACACTTTCTCTACTAAAGGATGACAGTTGCTTTTGCAATTTTAGTTCTGGTGATTTCTTGTACTCAGGGTAATATAAAAGCAAGTGTTATGAGTCTTCAGACTTCCATTTCTATTAACTGTGTGATAATTGAGCAAATATATTAGTGGCTCTCGAGCCTTCATTATTTTGTCAGATTTGTTCCAATAGTGAGTGAACACCTACTAAAAAAATGGTACTAGACACAGAAGGTATTTAAGTGAAGTTCCATCCTTAGGGTGATCATCAAATCTACATGTCAGACAAGCTTTTATGGTGAAGCAAGACACACAAGAACCACTGATGGGGGGTGTCTGTAACTAGGGGGGAGTCTAACAGGATGATTAGGTATAACAAAGAAAGAGAAGGCATTTAAGTTAGACATCACAGAACGACAAATGGAAAGGAGAATTTTAGAAAATGATCAGCCTTTGAAGAAGAAAACACTTTGATAAGTCACTTGGAAGAGATGATACTTTGAGGGCATAAATATTATCAAGAGGCAAGGTTGCACACACAAAATGACTAAACGTTGGGAGGAATAAAAATAGGAATATGTTTTTGTTCTGAAGAGTGAGGGGAAGAAAAAAAGAAAGAAGAGGCAGAGAACTGAGGGAAGAGTGAGGAAGAAATGAGAAAGGAGGCAAATGAGGCAGGAAGAGCTAGGGCAAAATATTACAGGGAGTGACTGAAGGACTTTGAAGGAAAGGGGGAGCCAGTAAGCAATCTAATGATATTTGGTTGTGAGGAAGAGCTTAGATTCAGGCATGAGTCCATGTTATTGTTTACAAAATCAAGGTACTGAGATGATTTGTAACAATTCATAAAATGAATAGATTTAGCAGAAGCTAACTGTGGTAGTGAAACTATAAGCCTTTAGATATTCACATAAGTCTTGGGTTGTGCTTCAGGCAAAGCAAGAATTGGACTTCAGGTCCACGCAATTTAGGCCTCTTAGGGGGAAGACTCCAGCTGACATCTAGATGCCTCATAGTGGCAGAGGACGAGTCTGAGGTCCAATGTGCTAAGGAAGTTGTCCAAAGTCATATAACCCATCAGTGAGACTTGGACCAGTGTGACTAGCAGAGTCCTCTTGGGAGTTCTCATGGTAGTTAAAAACACAGGCTCTGGAGTTAGACAGGCAACGTAGCTCAGTTTCTTAGTCTCAAAAAGGAGGAAAAGTATATTTTCACGTCATTGAGAGAATAAATTAGTCAATACATCTCCATAATAGGTTCACAATCTCTTACTTACAATCCCAATACCTGAAATGTCCCAAACCAAATTTTCTCATAAGATTGCAGAAAATTATTTGGTGCTAAAATATGCTTTGAGACTATTTGCCATCATCATTTCACTTGAGGGTATGCGAAGATATTAACATGTTTGACTGTCAGTGCTGCCTGAGACAGCAGAGTTAAGTAATATATAACATTAACATTATATTTACTCTCTAAAATCTGAAAAATTTTGATTTCCAAAACACATATGGTCTCAATGCTTTTAGATGAAAAATTGTGGATCTGTCCTGAGTAAAATATAGGCCACATTTCAATAGAAACAAATAAGTTCATGTTCAGGAGAGTCTGGAGGACTCATGCAATGTTACCAATTCCCTAAGTCCATTTCCTAGAGAGGATGAATTGAGAGACAATAGTAATACAAGACTCAATATAGTCAGTCACGGCTTTTTTTCCATTACTCAAATGATCATAATTTCCTGGCATTAACATTCTGTCCTGTCTCTAGAAATAGCCTAATTACTCAGTACATCAATGTGCACAGAAATCAGTTAACAAATATTCAATGCACCAAAGATACTATATGGTTCTTATATGCTTACCAGGTTGATGAGGAAGACAAGGATATGGTTAAGAATCAACATCGTTTACAATAATGTGCTAAATGACAGTGACATAGTATAGGTGCTGAGTTCAAAAGGGAAGAAATACTTTATAGAGGAGGCAGGATGATAAGCCACAAGCAGTTTATTATGAGATATGATCTTGGCAAATAGTCTCTCTGAGCCTTAGTTTCTGAGGAATAGCAATTGTTTATATATGGTGCCCAATAAGTAGTGAATAAATATATTTTTCTCTGTCTACCAGCTTTTGAAAAATAAAGATACTTGAGTGAAGACCAACATGATTTATCTGTGTCCTGTAGAGTACAGGCTACACCTGTTTAGGGAATTGCTGGATATTAGCCAAGAACAGTGAAGAAAGGTGTAGCAGCAAGGCTGAGATGGGGAATTGGGCCAGGGGTATTTTGGTAAATCTTGCCTCGAAGTGATGAGAAAGAGGGAACTATGGATGATTTTTAAACAAGAAATAACATGATACAAATATTGCTGAAACTTACTATTTAGAAAGTAGAGGATCAGGAGGAAAATGAGAGCCAGCTAACTGCATTTAATAGCAATATAATCCTGCATAGGGTCTGGCTTGGTGGTGCAGTGATTATACATGGCATCTTTAGACTGGGTAAAACAGTAAAAACCTCCTTTTATATAGCATAGCTCTTTACTACCCTATCTCTCCTTTACTGCACCCTAATTAACAAACAGTTGGGACAAATGAAAACTAAAATTTCTTCTTCATTTAGCTTTCAAAAAGAGATTTATTATCAGTCGTGGTGGCATACACTGGTAATTCCAGTACTTGAAAGCCTAAGATAGGATGATCATAGGTTCAAGACCCAACCTCATCAACTTAGAGAGAACCTGTTTCCAAATAAAAAATAAAACAGGCTGGGGATATAGCTTGGAGGTAGAATGCTCCAGGTTCAATGCCCAGTACCTTGAGCAAACAAACAAACAAAATCTACCAACGTGCCCAGATTCATTCCTTTCAATACTGTGGCACATGAAAACTAGGGCATATTCTAAACATAGCCCTAACTCTTCTGGCAGTCCAAAACAGCCAGGGCCAGGAGGTAGCTTGAGGTTTCAGGTGTCAGAGAAATCTTCTGTTTCTGCCTAAGATCTTCAAGGTCAAGGCATATTTATGCAGTCACTTTCAACATTTCCTTGGTCCTGCCCTAGCTTTTTTTTTTTTTTTTTTTTTTTTTAGTCTATAAGATTACAGCTAAATTTTGTTTTTCTGTGAAAGATTTAAATTCTGGGTCCCCTAGTGTCCATTATGCTATTATTCATGTTGTATCAAGTTTATTAAGCATCTGTTGAAAACTTTTAGAGCTAGTCAATACTAAATAGCTTATTGGAAATTTTATTTTTATTTTATTTTATTTATTTTAATTTTATTTATTTACTTTTTAAATTGGTGCATTGTAGTCATATATCAATCACATTGGAGTACAAGACTTGAGAGGATATACAAGCACACATCATCCAATTAGCCCTCATCCAGCCCCCATCCCATTCCCTCCCCCTCCCTCGATCCCATGCTTGTTTGGTGATTAACTTTGATACATTTGTTTATGTACCTCCTGCATTTTAAAGAGGCTCCATCCTCCCCTATTCCATACCCTCTGATTGGTCACCTTAGTTGCTTCACTATAGTGCCCTTTCTATAGCTCAACCTCTTCCTGTTGCCCCTTTCCTCCTAGTTATTGCTGATTAGGGGAAGCATCTGATTTATATTTTCTGCGATATTTCTCTGTGCATGCTGCGTTGCAAGTACCGATCCCACTCTTGACAGCCCCAGTAGTGGCCTGGCTACCCAGTGGACTGATCCAGACCTCGCTGGCTCAAGCAGCGGCCTTGCCTCATGGGAGGCCCGGATTCTGGTCACGCTGGCCCCAACACCAGCCTAACTCCTCAGCTGGCTCTGATCCCAGCCTCGGAGGCCCCAGTAGTGGCCTTGCCTCACGGAAGGCTCCGATGCTGGCCTCTGGCCCTGGCACTGGCCTAACCTCTCAGCAGGCTCTTATCCCAGCTATGGAGGCCCCAGCACCAGCCTTGCTTCGCGACAGGCTCCGATGCTGGCCGCTGGCCCCGGCATCTGCCTAACCCCTTGGCATGCTCCGATCCCAGCCTCGGAGGCCCCAGTAGCGGCCTTGCCTCACGGCAGGCTCCAATGCCGGCCATTGGCCCCGGTACCGGTCTAACCCCTCAGCAGGCTCTTATCCTGGCCTCGGAGGCCCCAGCACCAGCCTTGCCTCACGGCAGGCTCCGATGTTGGCCTTGCTGGCCCCAGCACCAGTCTAACCCCTTGGCAGGCTCCAATCCTGGCCTCAGAGGCCTCAGTAGTGGCCTTGCCTCACGGAAGGCTTTGATGCCGGCCATTGGCCCCAGCACTGGCCTAACTCCTCGGCAGGCTCTTATCCCAGCCTCGGAGGCCCCTGCACCGGCCTTGTCTCAGGGCAGGCTCCGCTGCTGGCCACTGGCCCCGGCATTGGCTTAACCCCTTGGCATGCTCTGATCCCAGCCTTGGAGGCCCCAGTAGCAGCCTTGCCTCATGGTAGGCTCCAATGCCGGCCACTGGCCCCGGCACCAGCCTAACCCCTCGGCAGGCTCTTATCCTGGCCTTGGAGGCCTCAGCATTGGCCTTGCCTCATGGCAAACTCCGATGTCGGCCTTGCTGGCCCCGGCACCGGCATAACCCCTTGGTAGGCTCCGATCCTGGCCTTGAAGGCCTCAGTAGTGGCCTTCCCTCACGTCATTCTCCAATCCCAGCTTTGCTGTGTCCGTTGCCGGCCTCACCCCTCGGCAGGCTCCAATCTGAGCACCGTCTTCGCCCAACCAATTGTCCTATGTTCTCGAGGGTGTGTGGTGGTAACATTCTGCCTCTGGGGTTATTATTTCAAAGGTTCCAGGTGTAATGCATAAGATCTCTGCCTCCCCTGAGTACTGGCCACTGCCATTGCCACTGCCTCCACCATTTCAAAATCTTCCCAGGCTCTTTTTCCACTCTGAATGTTGTCCAGTGTTCCTATGCATGTGTGATAGTAGCATTCGACATTTGATGTATTTTCTCCAAAAAAATAAGGTTGGTAGGATCCGATGTCTGCTTCTCCTGAATACAAGTCTCCACCGCCATCACGGAGACCGCTTTCAACACTGCCTTTCTCCTTGGTCTCCGCTAAACTCTCTCCTTACAGGTGATGTCCAAGATTAATAACAATATAGAAAAACAGCAGTCCTCCTTCACAGGGAATTTTTCCATAAGTTCCAGTGCATTTGGATAAGTTTTGTCTGCATCTCCAGTGTCCTGGCATCCGCCACAGCTTTCTTAACTCCTCTCCGATATTTTTTCTTTTTCTTTTCCTTTTTTTTTTTTTTAAATAAGAGAAGACAGTATATGTGGTTTGAGGAGGTAGTGGGATCAGGCACTCAGTAGCACTGTGACCCAGTCAGTTTCCCCATGGGTCCAGCGTGCCCTGCACTACTCCACCTGGGGCCTAGAGTCCCAGGACCCAGGCCCCGACTGGCGTGCCCCAAGCGACCCCCGCCCGGGACCCAGGGTACTGGGCCCGGTTTCTCCAGGGGTCTGGCGTGCTACGCGCAGTCCGGCCCGGGGCCCAGAGTCCTATTTTTAATTTTTTAATGGTACATTATAGTCATATATCTTAATGGAGTACAAGATGGTAGAGGCATACATGCACACATAATTCAGTTAGCCCTTCCCCAATTCTCACCCATTCCCTCCCCCTCCCTCCATCTCATGTTTGGCTTAGTGATTGACTTTGATATGTTTGTTAATGTACATCATGTACATTAGGGAATTTCCCTCTTCCCATCTCCCTCCTGCCCTAGTTTTACCCTTGGGGAATTTACCAAAGACTTCAAAGTGCACATCTTGGTTCTAGGGAAGCAGTGTCTGTCATGTGATATGGAGGTTTCCTTAGCTGTTAGACTCACATGGGGAACCTGTCCTTGAAAGCCTGGCTCCTACACAGGAGAGAACACAGGTATAAACAGGCACAATGTTTCCCTTGTATAAAATGTACAGTTAGTCAGAACTCAGTGTTTTGGAAAGCTAGGTGATTTTTATTTCTTTCGGTCTTTCATTCTATGTATTGCATATGGCTTACTTCCCCTTCCCCAAGTCTTCCAAGGATAAAGAGCTGTTGATTGCAACTGTGCAATTAATAGAAATACATAGCAGCTGGAAGAGAAATAATGTCATAGGTACAAGATACTGATTGGGAACAGTAACTTAAAAAAATCAATTGGAGCCAGGCTTGGTGCCATACACCTGTAATCCTAGTACATAGGAGGCTGATACAGAAGGATTGCAGGTTTGCAGTCAGTCTCAGTAATCTCATGAGGCCCTCCACAACTTGGTGAGACCCAGTTTCAAAATAAAAAGATAAAATTGGGATGGGGGTGTAGCTTGGAGGTAGAATGCCTCTGGGTTCAATCCCAAAGTACCCTCCCCCCTCACACATACACATTGGAATATCTGGACTAGATTTTTTCAAGAGTGAAATATATTCTGCAAGCATTTACTTTGCTCAACTGGGTATACTGTGTGTAATCCTAAATCTGCCAGACATTCTTCCTTAGGAAGACAAATGTATCACTCATCAAGAGAAATAGAGCATTATAGTGATTTCAAGTCTCTTTGCCATCCCCAGACTCATTTTACCTATTTAAATCAATAATGTCACTTCAATTACTTTAACCCTACTTTCTTTTCAAAATTGTTACATATGTTGATTTCCAGAAGGAATTTGGGTAATTTCATCAAGTTCACAGTTTTTTACTTCATTTGGGTTCTAAACAAAACCCTACAAGTCCTCGCCAAGTTTTTGCTTGCTTCTTTTTCCCTGTCTCCTCAACAGCACCTTCAAACATTTCTTCTTGTTGTTGTTGTTGTTATTTGTGGTAGTGGGTATTGAAGCCTGGGGCATTCTACCTCTGAAATATACAACCAGCCCTAATTTATTTTTTGTGATGCTAGGGACTGAACCAGGGGAATTCTCTCATTCTTATCCCTTTCCTCCCTCTCCCTCTCCCTCTCCCTCTCCCTCTCCCTCTCCCTCTCCCTCTCCCTCTCCCTCTCCCTCTCCCTCTCTCTCTCTCTCTCTCTCTCTCTCTCTCTCTCTTCATTTCTTTTCTTTTTTGCATCCTGGGGATTGAACCCAGGGACAATCTATCTCTGAGTTACACCTCCAGCCCTATTTATTTTTTGTTTTGAAACAGGGTCTTGCTAAGTTGCAGAAGGTCGCATTAAGTAACTGAGGCTGGCCGCAAACCTGCAATTCTCCTGTCTGAGCCTCCCAAGTAGCATTCTCTCTCTCTTACACCTATTTTATATCCTATTTTATATTTTATTTTGAAACAGGGTATCTCTAAGTTGCAGACAGCCAAAGTTGCTGAGGTTGGCCTTAAACCTGCATCCTTCTATCTCAGCCTCCCAAGTATTGGGATTACAAGCATGTGTCACTATGCCTGGCATACATTTATCATTGATAGGCCTCAACTCCACCAGGAACCACATTCACTCCCTCAGATTTTCCAAGCATGATTCTCCAAGCATGAATTTGTTTATTTTTTAAAAAAAAAATGGCTCTCATGGGTGAATTTGATTTCATCTTTCCCAGCCAGACGCTAAATCTGTCCTCTCTCCTTTTCTCCCAAATTAGAGGAAGATCCCAAATACTGGAGACTCATTTTAGCTCTCCCAGTAACATAATTCTCTTCTGCTCTTCTTTACCCTCGATCTCTTCTTCAACTGGCTATCTTTTCTGAAAAGAACAATACTTATTTTTCTTTAATCCACAACCCTCTTTTTAAACTTAAATTTTAAAATTACAAATTATTGTATACTTTATGGAGTACTACTTGATGCCCACCTCTCTATATTCACAGAAAAGTAATCTGTAATTAATCTACTGGTAAGTGACTTATCTGTGAATATAAAGAATACATACCTCTACATTCTATGCATGTACATTCTACATATAAGTAGAATCTTACACACCAGTAAAATTAAGTGGGCAAAAAAAATAACCAATGAAGGATTGTCTTTTATTTTTTTCAGTTAAGACATACAAATGTATGTAACCCCATCATTATTATTTCATTAAAAGATTTTATTGTAAAAGAGCATAATTTCAGAATAATGGCCTTTAGTCAATTTAGTTTTGTGAAGATACTATATTGTTCTTATTTTTATCACTGGGATGTAGCAATAATAGAATTTTTCTGAACTGGCAGTATCTGAGAGCTGATCTATACTCTCCAGACACTATTTAACCACCTGAAAATGGGCTCTTTACGACTCCAGAAACTGCTCTTATAGAAATGCATTAATGACATTCTTGGGCCCTCCCTTGATCTCTGCAGAACTCTCCCGGGTCACTTCTATAGCAGTTATCACCATGAGTTGGGTCTTCCATGCTTTGGGCTATTCCTGCCTCATTCTCCTCTGTATCTTGTTCACTCACTAAATGAGGATATTCCCATCTCTGCGCTTTTCTTTATTCTTTCCTTAGAGCTTAATCTACTTCTGTCTAAACACTGGTGAACTCCTAAATTAACTTCCAGTTTAGACTTCTTCTGTAAACACTACACCCATCCTTTTCTCTGATTGGCTCTGGACATCTTCACTGTCTCACAAATGAATCATCATTCAAAACAAACCAGTAAGTTCAAGACAACTTCAGTGATCTCTTCATTCCATACGAGGTATACTCCCCATCTTTCATCTTAGCGAACAAAAGCACCACCCACCCAAAACCACTTGGATCTCTGCTCTTCTTTACCTTTCACTTCTGATTAACAACACATCTCATTTTTTTTTTTTTTACAAATATCCCTGAGTTCTATCTCTTCATATTCCTACTGCTTTAGCTGCTGCAGCAGCATCTCTTAACTGTTCTACTTTAAGAGCCTGTTGAGGCTCTTCTGGAAACCACAAACACTTGATATGGTAATTCTGCGTGTGTGACTTTCTGAGACCTGAGAAAGTTCAGAACTATGTGCCAAATCTTTTCCCTTCCACTGACCTCCATTTAATCTTGATTTTAAAAACAGAGGCACCTCAGGATGTTTGCTGTGTGTAATGCCTTAAACGGGGCCCATGGGAAATATTTGGTGTAACAGGAAAATTCTCTTAAGCTAGGGGCTAGTTACATTAGGTGGTTGGTTGTGAAAATCCAGAGCTGTATCATGTTGTGCTGTTTTAATACACACAGCATAATTAGGAAGAAAATGTCACCATAGAAACTTCAGCAATAGTTTCCTTAGCAGGACAACTTTCCCAGTCTGTGGGGGTTTTTCCCTCTTTGGTACTGGGATTGAATCCACTGGCATTCTGTCTCTGAGCTATACCCCCGCCCCTTTATTAATTTTTTAAAATTTGAAACAGGGTTTTGCTGAGGTTGGCCTCATAACTGCTATCCTTCTGTCTCAGACTTCCAAGTATTGGGAGTAATTACAGGCATATGACACCACACCCAGCTGCTGAAATACCTTTAAGAGCTGCCTTACCTCCTTCCACATTTCTGAGTCCTCATGCTACCAGTTCATTCTGTTGCTACCAGGTTCTCTCCTAACTCCCCAGCCTGAGACACTATTTATTATCTTCACTAATACTCATCCTTCACTTTCACCTGAAACATCTCCTCTTTAACTTTTTCCTTCTCCTAGCTTTTTATTTTTCTCTCCAGAGCCTTATGCATACTCCTATTTATAATTTTTTGGGGAAATATAACTCACATTTAAAGACTCACTTTTGAAGAGACTATTTTTCCCAAGCTGATCTTGAACTCCCACCTCAGGTTTTTGAGTGTTGGGACTACAGGAGTGAACCATCATGCCTGACCATTGGCTTTGATAAACAGTGTGTGTGTGTGTGTGTGTGTGTGTGTGTGTGTGTGTGTGTATACATATCTCCACTGCTGTTAGTTTTGTCATTCCAGACTCATATTCAAGAATGTTAATATGTTATATAATCACGGCCCAAAATCCCAGTGAGGTGAACCAAAGCAACCAAACATATAATTCTAGTCAAAGAGACAGAGAGACAAACAGATTTGACACATCTTGCACTAGGTTTTTAAAAATACTGAGAACATGCTGGGCATGGTGTTGCATGACTAGAATTCTAGTACTTGGGAGGCTGAGACAGGAGGATTCAAGTCCAGCCTCAGCAATTTAGCAAGACCCTGTTTCAAAGTAAGATGTAACAACAAAGAGCTGGGGGTATAGCTTGGAGGCAGAATGCAGAGTTCAATCCCAAATAAACAATATACTGAAAAAAGGCCAAAGAACATCAGTATTAGTTGATACCCTGGCCTGGGTACCCCTTGTATAAAATATAAACAACTGGGAAGATCCAAGGCAGGATAACTGTGCGGAAGTTTGCTAATTTTTTTTCTACTTTTCATTGAGTGACAAGTATTTGTTTTGAAATCTTAACTATAAGCCAATTCTGAGTACCTAGCTTGAATAAGGGAGTGCACAAAGATATATTCTCAAAATGCATAATTTGCACATTTACATGCACACACACACACACATAAATTTTCATGAGAAGATGAAAGGCTGAGCCAGGTATGGGGTGGCTCAGCAATCCCAGTACTTGGGAGGCTTGTAATCCCAGTACTTGAGTGGCTGAGACAGAAGGATCACAAGTTTGAGGTCAGCCTCAGCTACTTAATGGCGCTCCCCACAACTTAGTGAGACCCTGTGTCAAAATAAAGAACAAAAAATAGGGCTGGGGGTGGAGCTCCGAGGTAGAATGCCCCTGGGTTTCATCCCCAGTACAAAAAAAAAAAAAAAAAAAAAAAGACTGAAGGTGACTTTTAGCATGGCTGAGGCACAGGAAATAGAGGTATTTGTTCAAACAGTTAGGAAGTTAGGATGGCTGAGTATTGATGACTTGTAATTCTATACTCAGAAATGAAAGAACCTCAACTTAACCTTAATTTGAACTAAGCCAGAAAAATGTTAAAGAGCCACAGGCAGAACAAGTGTGGCTGACTTCTTTCAAATCCTTGATTCTAATTTTCAAAACATAGTAATATATTTGACAAGACTGGGTTTACACTAAAGTAACAAAGAACTCTTGCACAAAGTAAAAAATAAAACAGGTTTTAATGATTAAAACAGATGAATTAATAGTTTTCTTTTTTTTTTGCGGGTCAGAGGATGGAACCCAGGGGCATTTGACCTCCGAGCTCCACCCCCTGCCCTACTTTTTATTCTTTATTTTGAAACCGGGTCTCACTGAGTTGCAGAGGGCCTCACTAAGTAGCTGAGGCTTTCTGCGAACCGCGATCCTCCAGGTCTCAGCCTCCCAAATGCTGGGATTACAAGCCTGCGCCACCACACCCGGCTTAATAGTTTTTTTTTTTTTAAACCTTTAACTAAGGGAAGCCCTAGAACCAGAAATCAGAATCTTTAAATTGCATGCAAAATCTAGGTACCATGAAACACAAAGCAGTACCAAAATATCTCCGATTCCTAGCACAAACTCCAGATCGTTTTATTTCCAATTCTTGATAATCAAAAATAAGTACTTTCACATGCTACTGGTTGTGCAGGAATAAGCTTATTCATATAGTACTACAAATATCTTTCACAGATAAGATGGCACAAAAGAACCGTATCTTTTTCTACCTTTTTGGGTCCATCTTGGGGGGAAAAAAAAGGCACTCCCAAAGATTCCTTGATAATACCTTTGCTAGGTTTAATTGCTCACACGAGCTTTACATGTAAATTTTATGGTTCCCTCATTTCATTGATCTGGGAACAATGAAGGCACGTGAACTGCCTTTTATTAACTCACACAGCAAACAACTGACTCTCTTAAACAAGTAACAAAAACTTTGTATACTGGTTTCAAAAACAACTGGGCTTTGACAACTTACATATGCTTAATCACTGGGTTTTGGCATGCATAGCCAACCATTATCACTGAACTGAAAGGACCACCATATGAGACAGTGGCAGAGGATTCTTTGTATCATTATTCTCAGTTTTCTAACATCAGTTGCTCCCAATTCCCTTGCATCAATTCAACGTTGTCCTTCAGACCACCTCCCACATGCTTAGCACCTGGGTTCAACTTCTCTACTGAAAACTGTTAGAGATGCTTAGATAAATTAGTAAGTCTTTCTCCATGACCATGAAAACAAAGAGTAACAGGAAGTCAAATTGTCCATAGGCAGCCGTCTACTATTCACAGGACCTTCAGAATCCATTTGCCTGAGGTCAAGGACAATCTGTTTTATCACTAAATCTGACCCATACTAAAACTGCACTTGGGAAACTAGTCTCAGATTGAGCCTATGGCTCTGTCTACATTTACTGCATCCATGCTGTGTGTAACTTCTGATGCTGAACAAGAGAAATATGGCAGTTGAAGGCTTCCCCACACGCGTCACATTCATAGGTTTCTTGGGTTTTCACCTCTGCATGGATCTTCTGGTGGTTGACCAGGCTACGTTGTTGACTGAAACTTTTGTCACACTTCTCACACTTATAAGGTTTCTCTCCTGTGTGTATTCTTTGATGCTGAATAAGACCTGAGTTCCGGCTGAAGGCCTTCCCACATTCATCACATTTATGGGGCTTATTACCTGTGTGAACACCCTGATGTCGAATAAGATTACAAAGCTGACTGAAGCTTTTGCCACACTGTCTGCACAGATAAGGTCTCTCACCAGTGTGGATTCTCTGATGTTCAATAAGAAATGAGCTCCGACTGAAACTTTTCCCACAGACAGTACACAGATAGGGCTTTTCACCAGTGTGAATTCTTTGATGTTGTACAAGATGAGCACTAACACTAAAAGTTTTCCCACACTCATCACATTTATAAGACTTTTCCTTAGGGTATACGTCTTGCTGTATCACAAGACTGCAATTTGGATCAAAAGCATCCTTAGCTTCACTGTATGAATAAGTCTTTTCCCTGGTGTGGATTCTCTGATGCTGAATAAGACCTGAGCTTCTACTAAAGGCTTTTCCACATTCCTCACATTTATGAGGCTTATCTCCTGTGTGAATTCTCTGATGACGAGTAAGGTTGCAAAGCTGACTGAAACTTTTCCCGCACTCTTTGCACTGGTAAGGTCTTTCACCAGTGTGGATCCTCTGATGTTCAATAAGGAATGAGCTCCGACTGAAGCTTTTTCCGCATTCAATACAAAGAAAAGGCTTCTCCCCAGTGTGGATTTTTTGGTGCTGTATAAGGTATGTACTTAGTCTAAAGGCTTTCCCACATTCGCCGCATTTATGGGGTCTTTCCCCAGTGTGAATTCTCTGATGTTCAACGAGCAATGAGTTCCGACTGAAGCTTTTCTTACATTTGGTACAGTGATAAGGCTTCTCACCAGTGTGAGTTCTCTGATGCTCGAGAAGGTGTGACTTCCAACTGAAGGCTTTCCCACAGTCACTGCATTTATGGGGTTTCTCACCTGTATGAATCCTTTGATGTTTAACAAGGCTCCTTCTCTGGCTGAAGCTCTGTTTACACTGATTACACTGATAGGGTCTTTCTCCAGTGTGAATTCTCTGGTGTCTAATAAGAGTTGAGCTCACACTAAAAGTTTTTCCACAGTAATTACACTCGTACGGCCTCTCCCCTGTGTGAATTCTCTGATGTTCAATAACAAATGAACTGCGACTAAAACTTTTCCCACATTCAT
Organism: Muscardinus avellanarius; assembly: GCF_963383645.1. Lineage (NCBI taxonomy): Eukaryota > Metazoa > Chordata > Mammalia > Rodentia > Gliridae > Muscardinus > Muscardinus avellanarius. Next base: position 33,551,267 of record NC_137799.1, read on the forward strand.
TGCATTGAAAAGGTTTCTCACCAGTATGGACCCTTTGATGTTGGATGAAATGAGCCTTGCGAACAAAACCCTTTCCACATTCTTCACATTTATGACATTTTTCTTCTGAGTTTGTTCTCTTATGGATAATGTCAGTGTTTCCTCTGAATATTTTCTGTTCCTGGGTCAAAGATTCCCGTGGTATTTCCCATAAAAAGATCCCTCTCTGTTTATCTAACCTACCTACAAGTTCAAAGGTTTCTCTACTCATAGTATCCTGGTCAATTTCACTTTTGATTCGTGTAACAATTACACCCTGCGGTTCTACTTCTTCATCAATTTCTTCAATCTCTTGTTTCACAATTGGCTCTTCATCTTTACCTCTGTTCAAAACATCTGAAATAATAAATAAAAACTTTAAACATCAGCCAACCTCTTTAATGGCAGGGACAAACTATCAAAAAAAAGGAATCAAGAAAAACTAATTTAGTAACCTATAAAATGTAGTGAATTAACTCACAGTCTTATTGTGAAGATTAAATTATTTCATATATAAGCCATTTAGAATAGTATTTGTTAAAGAACACAAGTTATATAATTTTTATTATTTTAAGTATCAAGGTCTTGCTATACTGCCCAGGCTTGCCTCAAACCCCAGGGCTCAAGAGATCTTGTCTCAGCCTTCCAAGTAGCTGAAACTATAGGCACATGCCACTGAGCCTGACTCAATATTATTTTTTAGTGTTAGATATCTGATGAAATGAGTTGCCTTTTTAAGAGAAGAGTATGACAAGGATTCAGAAGTTGAAAACAAGTAGAGCTGGGGAAAAGGGCTGCCCAGTCAACACTGAATGAAATAAGGTAAGATGGGTAAACCAACAATAAAACAAAATAGGAAGTGGTGGGCTTAATCAGTCTATCAGGAAAGAAGGATAACTTGGAAAGAAATTAGTAGATTTAGAAAAAATTAAAATAAGAAAGCATTACTGGAATGTTTACATACCAAATAATTAACAGGAGGAATATGTAAGAGGATCCTAGGAAAGATAAAATAAAATCAGGGAAAGCTCCAATTTATTCATTAATAAGAATTTATTATAGCTATGATTCAAAGATAAATCAAGATGCCCCCTACCAAATTAAATCGACACCAAATAAAAATGGGGAAAGAAAATAACATGATAAAGTACTTAGGAGCAGCTCCTGTAAGAAGAGATAAAGTGGCTTTTAAAATAAAGTGTTAAAGTGACATGAAGTCTAAGATCTAGAGAGAGAAAATAAAATAAATATAGAATCATGGACAGTTAACATAAGAAATGAAAAAAAAGTCTACAATAGCTTATGATTACACCTAACACAATTCATACCATATTCTTCAAGTACAAATGATTTTCAACTTTCTAAAGATAAAACATCCAAGGCTCACATCTTTTTTTCCAGCTGACAAACTGTATTATATCAGAGAAATAAAAATTCTGTACATGCTGAAGAAAAGATAGCAAAGTGGTCTATTACAGAGTGGCCTATTTAAGATGGTCTCTGTCTTCATTCCTGATTTTTCAACTCTTGCTATTTGGTAACTCTACTAGAAGTAGAGTTACAAACAGTATGAAATGTATTTATATTTGACCCTAGACAAATTCCTTTTTCATAATTCTCTTTGTTCTAAATTTTCTAGTCTTCTCATTGTGAAGTCATCTATGAATTTTCTTTTAACTTACTTCAATCCAGTTATTAAACTACTTTATTAAGCAGCAAAGAAAACAACCACAAAAACACTTCTCTTATTCCCAGCAGCAACTACTAGAACTTTGATTTCCTCTTAGGCTACCTGCAGTGTCCTCTCAAGTCACTTTCAGTGAATTCTGTTTTTCTTTTACACAATGAAAAAGGATGAAAGAATTCCCTTCAACTTTCTGCCTCCTACCTATAACATTATCTGTAACACTACATGCAGGTGCATGCCATTCATATACATAGTTAATTTACCCACCTCCTCCTGATCCCATTCAACTTTAAAGAGTTGTTTGGACACCTTTCTACCATCATACAATTATGTCCAACTTTATTCTGAATCTAAAGTCCTTTATTTTGATGAAAGCTAAATTTTGAAAAAAAAATTTTAACACTGCAGCTTTTCATTTTATATTTTTTTATGCTCAACCTTTTCCCATTCAATCTATTCTGCAAGCTACTATAAAAAAATAACTTGTTTCCAGCACATAGGGAAACTTCTCATAAAATCACCAATGACTTTTTAGTAATAAACACAATGGGCATTTTTCAGTCCTTACTTTACTCAGCAACATGTGAAACTGCTGACCACCCCTATTTCTTGACCTTGTTTCTGTTTTCTATGCAATTACATTCTTTTAGTTCTCTCCTTACTTCTTTGGTCTTTTCTAATAAATTTCTTTCTTTGACAACTGTTTTATATATTTGTTACCCAGGTCTATGTCTGTATTTGCTCTTTATCTACATCATCTACATTCTCTGGATAGCTCCACTTAGATTCCTCACAATGGCTTACAATTAACATTACCACCATCATCTACTCTCATGTGTCCCCACTTATCATCATCTCCTGGAAGGCACACACAGTATCTATTAACTTAAAGTCCTAGATTTTCTCCTTTTTGTTGTTGTCAATCACCAACATCAGAGATTTCTTTCTAGTATCTACCTTCTCCTTTTACCTTCCCAATTATGTAGCCATCTAATAATCTGTGGCTGCCCTTACATACATTTGCCTGATTGATTCTAGAGAGATGTTTAGAAATCAAGTTCTATTTTTATGTCATTATAAATACATCTTTTTTTTTTTTTTTTTTTTTTTTTTGCGGTACTGGGGATGGAACCCAGGGGCATTTTACCTCTGAGCTACACCCCCAGCCCTTTTTTTTATTATTTTATTTTTGAAACAGGGTCTTGCTGAGTTGCAAAGGGCCTCACTAGGTAGTAGCTGAGGCTGTCCGTGAAGCGCAATCCTACTGTCTCAGCCTCCCAAATGCTGGGATTACAAGCGTGAGCCACCATGTTTATCTATTAAATGTTGGCTTGGTGATTATATGCATTCTTGCGTATCTTCCAATCCTGTAGTCAGAGCTGATTTATCTATATTAGGGATCTGATTCATAGTGGGTTTCTCTTCAAATATATGGAAATTGAATGTGAAATTGACACAGTGACTGTCACCTATCAACTCAGAAGCTAAAATGACAGAAACATATAGACATAACAAGTCTAGTCTGCAAAGGGGAAGGAAATAGCAAAGGAGAGGATATGTCATATCCTCTCTGAAAATTCATATGTTGAAGCCCTAGGCCCCTATGTAATGGTATTTGGAGGTGGGATCCTTGGTAGGTAATCAGGTTTAGATGTGGTCATGAGGGCCTTCTCTAGGAATTGAGTCTTGGACTTGATCTTGAAATTTCCAGCCTCCAGAACTATATGAGAAAAATATGTGTAAGCCACCCAGTCTACAGTATTTTGTTACAGCAGCCTAAACTGAGTAGGAATAATTCTTGACTTCTTGAGATTGACTGAATTTCTGGTTTTAGTTATTTTCAGCTGTTCAGCTATAATCATGCTTATTTTTTCTTTAGGACATCCCTATGTTCCTATGATTATTCTCTTGCTGGATTAAGCTAGCTTTTGTCAATTTTAATCATCTTTAAGCAGTTTTAACGTGGTAGCTGAGGAAAGAAAGGTAAGTAAGGAGATGGCAACATGGATGTAGATGGACTATAGGACAGAAAAGAAATTGTACTTTTCATGTAAAGGGCCAGACAATAAATATTTTTTGTGTGTTGTGAACTATATGTTCTCTGCCGTAACAATATGAATGTAATAAGCATTTCTGTGTTTAAATAAAACCTGATTTGCAAAAAGAGGTGTAGGCCAGATTTGGCCTGGGAGCCATAGCTGCCAACACCACAATCCATCCGAGTATAAAATAAACATTTTTCCTGATTAACAGAATGATAAAACGAGGAAGAACTCGGATTTCTAGGGCTAAGAACAATATCTGATAGCTACTAATTGAATAAATAATTTTAAAAGAATTGAAGAGAATATAATCAAAAAAGAAAAAACAATTGAGTTAAAGAGCTTGTAGGCTCAGCAATTCCCAGCTCTTTCAGAGTGACTCAAGTAGTCTGAAAGCCATTAAAATAAAAGGATAAAAGAACCAAAAGATCTTGGTATCAGCTATACCACCAATGTAGCTTTCAATTTGTTTGGCATTGTGGATTGAACCCAGGGGCATTCTAACTCCAAGCTACACCCTCAGCCTTTTAAATATTTTATTTGAATCATGAACTCTCTGAGTTGCTGAGGCCAGCCTCAAATGTGTGATCTTCCTATCTCAACCTCCAATGTATTAGAATTATAGGCATGTGCCATTACACCTGGCTTGTAGCTATTAAATTTGGGGGGGTGGTACTGGGGTTGTTCCTAGAAACCCTTCTACCTCCAAGCTATACTCCCAGACCTATTTTATATTTTTATTTGGAAACAGGGTCTCTTAAGCCAGCGAGGCTGGCTTCAAACCTGCACAATCCTCCCAAGTATGGGGATTACAAGCTTGCGCCACCACACCCGGCTATTAAATATTTTAAACAACAACAAAAAAAATGGAAAGGAAAAGTATGAATGAAGAGCCACATTATAAAGTGAGAAGTGTTGTATTATGAAAAGTAGTAAGATGAAATGGAGGAGAACACTGCATTAGACCAGGAGAGTAACAGTGGCTCTGATAAAGGGAGCTCTTTTCAAGGGATGAAGATGGTGTCTATTCAGGAGGATGAAAAGACTGTGGCAGGAGAAATAATGAATTGTGGAAAGTTATACTTAAGTTGCAATAAAGAAAAGATAGTAAAAATACAAGATAATGGATGGGCTTACTGCTATGCCTTTGTCTATTCAATAGTCACATATTGCCGTACTAAGGGCAGGTTGGGCTAGGTATCTGTCTGACTCTATCCACTGGATACCATATGTATGGGTAAACTGGTGGTGACTCAAAGACAACATGACTATAATAAAAGAAAAAAAATCCTTAACTAATAAGGCTAAGGACTGAAGTGGTATGCAAGAAGCAATAGAAGAGATAACAAGAAAGCTAGGCATAAATTGTATTGGGAAGCCAAGCATGGTGGTGCACGCTTGTAATCCCAGCATTTGGGAGGCTGAGACAAGAGGACTGTGGTTCAAGGACAGCCTTAGCTACTTAGTGAGGCCCTTTGCAACTCAGTGAGACCCTGTTTCAAAATAAAAAATATAGAGCCGGGCGTGGTGGCACACGCTTGTAATCCCAGCATTCGGGAGGCTGAGACCTGGAGGATGGCGGTTCGCGGACAGCCTCAGCTACTTAGTGAGGCCCTCTGCAACTCAGTGAGACCCGGTTTCAAAATAAAGAATAAAAAGTAGGGCAGAGGGTGTAGCTCAGAGGTCGAATGCCCCTGGGTTCCATACCCAGACCCGCAAAAAAAAAAAAAAAAAAAAAAAACAAACAACAACAAAAAAAAACTACAAAATAAAAAATATAAAAAACTAGGGCTGGGGTGTAGCTTGGAGGTAGAATGCCCCTGGGTTCCACTCCCAGTACCACAAAAAAAAAAAAAAAAAAAAAAAAAAGAAAAGAAAGAAAGAAAGAAAGAAAAAGAAAAAGAAAAAAGAAATTGTATTTGGGAGGCCCTAGTATAAGAAATTAAGTTTTTCTGCCCTGTAAGCTATCAAAAGCCATTAGAAGTTTTAAGCACTTATTTAACTAATAAATTCAATTTGGTAACAGTAGCTGGAACATAATAAAAAAGAAAGACTGGCAGCCAGAGGCTAGTTTAGGGGAAAGGCAATAATACACTCAAGAAACACTGAGTCTTAAATTAATTACTTATTTAGTCCCACAGATACTCAAGAAGCATAGAATACAGGCCTGCCTGGAGAAACCAAATGAAAAAGATACAGATGCTGTCCTCAAGACAATCCAGGTAGTTAGAGAAATAACATATAAAGTCTGATTATAAGATGGTATGATAAACATAGAAGTATATACAAGGAAGTATAAAGAAGTATTTTACTTGAAAGAAAAGGTCCTTGATATCTTAATGGATTATGTGAGACTTGCCGGGTGTGAGTTACTTACAGAGTCTTTAAGAGAAGCTGACTAAGAATTTGGAGCTCAACTGAGAAGATGATGACAATAGTAATCAATAACTTATATTGTGCTTACTACATACTAGCCAGTATCCTAAGTGTTTTACATACCTATTGCCTCTGTAGATATTTACAAGAACACTAAGAATTAGAGATATTATTTCCATGTCATAAAAAAAAAGAAGGCAAGGAGAAGTATTTTAACTAACTCACAGTCACAAGGCTAATAAGCGGTGGAAACAGGACTTGAATCCAGGCAGTTAGGTTCCACGTCACCTTTCTTAGGTGACACCACAATTTGGGACTTACCATATAGCGGAAGCTGATGACCTGAGTAGAGATAAGGTCTCCCAAAGTGTAGAGACTGAGAGAAAGTCAAAGAATGTAAGCAAAGGAGAGAAGCAATAAAGCAAATTTTATAAAGAAGCAGAACAAAATAAGGTCCCAAAAGATCTACTACATTTGATAACAAGGTTATTATAAATTCCTGTTAAACAATTTATGGGTAGTGTTGGAGACAAGACAAAAGGCATAGAGATAGAAGAAGGTAAAGCAGTACAGAACACACGTTAACTACTCTTATACAAACTTAGCTGTAAAGAGGACAGGTAGCAGGTTATGGGGAGCAGCAAGCAGGAGACTGTGGCTTAAAGAAGGGCCCTCCCTTCTTTGACTGTGAAAGCCACGAACATACCTATCAGCAGAATAAAGGTATTCAGGGAAAAGGGATAGAAACTGTGGCTATTAGGGAAGAAAGGATGACTGATGATAAGTTTCTGGAGAAAAGACTGGAGTAACATTAAGTGTGTAGATGAAGAATAGAGAAATGGGGAGTTCATGATTATTAGTTCTATTTTCTCTGGGAAACAGAAGGTAAGGTCCCCAGTGATGAAAAATGCTAAGCTTTTGTAGTAGTACTAAAAGGAACAGGGAAATAAGCACATTAAAGACAACAACACCACCAACAACAACAAAACAACAGTCTTACTGAAATGTAAACCCAATGGGGTATTAAAAACAAAAGTCATGGAAATATACAGGACATCAATCCTTCCGGTTAGAAAATTTTTCTTACTGTATTTAACAACTAAAGTGGGAGAGGAAGAAAACAAGCACATGTGAAATACACAAATGAATAGAATAAAATATCAAGGTGACAAAGCATGCAGTTAATCAGAGTAGGAGGTGAAGTCAGGAAAGGATCCTCTGGTTGAAAAAAAAGGATACACTTATGGACAGGAAACATTATTAAGAAGAAACAGGTTCAGGTGGAAAGGGAGAGAGAGAGAGAATAGCAGGAAGTTGTAGTAAGCTCCACAAGGGCAGAAAGCATGGCGGTTTTCATCATCGTTGTTTAGTTGAGGTCCATAAATGTCTAAATAGTGGTTAGAAAATAGAACATTATTGTTTAAGATGGGTCAACTATGACAAAATGAATAAGAGTATGATCAACAAAGTGGGTAGTTGAGCAAACGTGGAAAGCAGGTTCCCTGACGTCAAAGTACTGCCTGGGTCATGGATTGTGTTGGTTAAGTATAGAAGACAATGAATCCTGTGATAAAGGTATGTGTCAAGGATCAAAGAAAAAGTTGGATGATGACATAAAGGAATTGAGTGGGTACAGCAAGGCTGCTAAGACCTCAAAGGAGGAGAGATGTGGCTTAAAGGTGAGAAATGAATGCTTTGAGAACAGGACCGAAAAGCTCAAAGAACAATAATTTCTCCCTTCCAGCCTTGAGACAGAGGGTGGGGAAGGAGGAGGAAGCGGGAGAATAAGCAGCCCCCGCTGGAAGGACTGCCAGAGAAGTGTGTCCTTGGGAAAGTGCCAGCTTTCAGTTAAGGCCAGGAGGGGTAAGGAACAGTGTGTGAAGAGGAGCAGGGGCTCCAGAAGGCAAAGTGAAAGCAGTGGGAGGAAAGTAGTGGGAGGAAGAGCCAGGAGGGAAAGTACAGAGCAATATGGGAATAAGATTACCAAGACAGGAAGCCAGAAAAGCTTGCATTTTGGTCACTGCAAGAAGTTAAGGATAAGAGAATCACAAAAACAATGAATGGCTAAAGGGTTTGAATCAGAACTTTGGAAACAAAGCAGTTCGGGCACAGGTACTGGCCCCAGTGTTCTGAATCTGATTTCTTGTACCTTCTGAGATATTCTAATTAGAAAAACAACAGATACTTACCCAGGGAGACCAGGTTTCCATAATTCTCTATCATGACATCCTTATAGAGTCTTCTCTGAGCTGGGTCCAGATAATCCCACTCCTCCTGGGTAAAAAACACAGCCACATCCTCAAATCTCAGCAACCCCTGAAATAGTTCGATTTCTGTAGTCAGTTCCTGTTGTCTCAAGGACAATTCTACCACTGACAGTGGCAGAAGCAATCATGGCAGAGCAGGCTGGGAGGAACATGGTAACAGAGCGCCAAAAGGTGCCCAATTCTGGGAACTGTCTGTAACTGCACAGGCACCTGGGACTAGAATGTAACTGGACTGGATCCTTGTCCTCGCAAGTGAAATGCCTAGAAATAAGGCTTTTGAGTTTAATAATTATAGCCTAATATTTTAATTTTAGCAACTTCCCAAGGCCTCCCAAGCTTTCCTTACCTCACTGCCCTCCTCCAATTTTCTCTTCGCTTTGGCATGACCCTATTCAATTCAATCCCATCGGATTCTTTAAGCAACTACCTTGGGTCCAGGCATCTTGCCAGGTGCAGAAGACAGAGGGGAAGGTAAAAACTGGTGCCTTACTTATAGAAACTCACAAATGAGAGAACTAGGGTAGAGCATTCCTAATTTTCGCTAGATGGTTTATCAAGTTGCTACTGAACAGAAAGGTGCCGGTGAACATCATGTAAGCAACCCAGGGCACGGGAGGAGGGCTAGGGGGTTTGCTGCAGGTCAAGAGCGGGTGGTGGACACGGGCGGTGGTGCGGCCCAACCTGGGTAGTGGAGAGACAGGGGAATCCTTGGAAAGGACAACTTACCTTTGGCTCCAGCGGGCGACTCGGGGAGGCCATGTCCCGACCAGAGAATAGGGGCGGCCGCACGGAATCAGGAGGCTCTGATATCAGAGGCCTAGTTGGCTGCTGGAAATTAGGCCCTGACTTAGACAAGGCTCCCGGTGGTGTCCGGCAGGTCCTGCTTCGGTCCCTGAGCGGTCACGTCCCCAGCAGCATAGCAGACGCGCTTCCTGAAGGCTGTCCCCCAAGCCCAAATCCCTTCCCCTGCTTATTTGTGCAGTGCTGCAGGCCTCCCTACAGTCTCCTCCCGGTTGCCAGTTCCTCCTCCTTGCAGCCAAGCAGCGCTTTGACCGTCCGCCCCCGGACCAGAAGGCGTCACCCGGAGCCTTCCCGGGACCTCCCGCAACTACAACTCCCATCATGCTCCGAGAGCGCCCTGTGGCTCAGCCTCCGAAAGCAATGAAAACTGGACTACATTTCCCGGCGTGCAAAGGGAGATTCTACATCAGAAAAAGGAAGCTCCTGCTAGTAGTAAACTTGCATCTGATTGGCTAGGGGGAGTTCCGGCCCCGGCGCTCGTTGAAAATGGCGGCGCTGTGTGTCTCCAGCATTGCTAGAAGGAGTTTGCCATGGATAATCTCAGGGGCGACGCGTAGAGGATTTTGGTCTCGATCCAGGTAAAACCGGAGGTTGAACCGTGGGTTAGGTTCACGAGGAGAAAAACTGAGAAGGATGAAGGGACGAGTTTAGAAGAAAGCACCATGCTGTTGGGACGAGACGCTGTTCCTGAGTCTGATGAGGGGAAGGTCGAGAAAAGTGCGTTAGGAGTTCTGAGTTCAGAAGCTTCAGCGCGGGTCTCCGAGAGTGCCAGGTCCAGTCATTCCCCTTCTTGGCCCCAGGTTTCTCATAACTGAAGTACTATCCCTTTTTTCTTCTACCTCATTCATTTATTAAGCCACTCGAGCGAAGGATCGAGCGTGGTGTCTGCGAACCTATGCGTCGTTTGGAACGCTCAGCTTAAAACATGATCGTGAAAGTGCTTAGTAAACTAAAACTCATTTACAGGATTTCGTGACACAGGTTCAAGAATTAATGTGCAGTCTTCTGTTTTTGTTTGTGGATTTATTGATTCATTAAGTAGGTTTTTTTTTTTTTTTTTGCGTTACTGGGGATGAAGCTCAGGAGCATTCTACCTCCAAGCTACATTCCCAGCCCTATTTTTATTCTTTATTTTGAAACAGGATCTCACTAAGTTGCGGAGGGCCTCACTTAAGTAGCTGAGGCTGGTCGCGAACCTGCGATCCTCCTGTCACAGTCTCCCAAGTACTGGGATTACAAGCGAGACCAACCATGCCTAGCAACAAATAAGTTATTAAACTCCTTCCCTGGGCCGACATTTCGCTAAGTGTGTAAGATTCGGCAGCACAAGGAACGTTCCTTCTTAGCACTTAAGTATTCTTGACATATGAGTAAACTGAGACCCACACAGGGGAAATATTTTTCCCACAATCACAAAGCAAGTTAATGGCAGAGCAGGATAGAGAAACTTGGTCTTCTAATTGCCCAGTACTGTTTTTCTCACTGCACCATGTGGTAAATTTCTTCACTGCACCACTGAAGGTAAATCTGTTTGACCTAGATATTGTTTCGGGCATCAAAATTTAAGCTGGGAACCTCAGGGAACAATGCCTTCTTAAAGTAAAAAAATTAACAGTCCGGAAGGATTTTCATGATCAGCCCACCTGTTAGCTTCCTCTCTTCTTAAGTATTTGTTGTCATCTATTAAATCTCCAAGTTTGTGTTCTTCAGTTAAATGTTTTTAGTGTCTACTGTATGCCACGTTGGTTATATTCTAAGTGTTAAGGATACAGTGGTTATTAGGTTCACTTTTTGTTCTCATAGACCGTATGTTCTAGTAGAGGGAAAAGTGAAGAAATGTAGAATGTAATTTTCAAGTGGTCAATTATGAAGGTAACCAGAGTAATATAAAAGATAACAGAGAGAAGAAATAGGTTACATTTTATGTTACCTGATTTAAAAAATTGTAAAAATTAGGGTAGAAAATTTGATGTTTTAACATACATATACATAGCTAAGTGATTACTGTAGTTGAGCTAATTACATTCTCTTTACATAGCTCCTTTTTTGTAGAGAGAATATTTAAATATTTTTCAAATTTCACGTGTACAGTAAATTATTATTGATAGTCCCTATGCTGTACAATAGATCTCTAGAATTTATTTTACATAACTGAAAATTTATCTTTGATTAACATCTCTCCCAAACATCATTCTGTTCTTTGCTTCTATGAATTTGGCTTTTTTAGATTCCACATATAAGTGAGATTGTATAGTATTTTTCTGTCGTTCTTATTTCATGTAGCATAATGTCTTCCAAGTTCATCTATGTTGTTGAAAATGACAGGGTCTCCTGCTTTTAAGGCTGAATGGTGCTTCATTGTGACAAATTTTTTATCCATTTTTCTATCAAGGGACACTTGGGTATTTCTATATCATGGCTATTGTGAATGATGCTGCATTGAACATAGAAATGCAGATAGTTCTGAGATACTACTTTAATTTCCATTTGCTATATCATGTGATAGTACTATTATTTTTTTGAGAAAGAAGATACTGTTTTTCTTAATGTTTATGCCCTTTTTAACATCTTCACCAACTAATAATGGGTTTGATAGTAGTATCTTATGTATATGATTTACATTTTTTAAGAACATCTATTTCTTGTTGGTCATATATATATACATATATATATATATTTATTTTACATTTTAATACTGTATTTTTTTCTTGCGGGTCTGGGGATGAAACCCAGGGGCATTCGACCTCCCAGCTACACCCCCTGCCCTATTTTTTATTCTTTATTTTGAAACAGGGTCTCACTAAGTTGCGGTCTCACTAAGTAGCTGAGGCTGTCCGCAAACTGCGATCCTCAGGTCTCAGCCCATGGGATTAAGCATGTGCCACCATGCCCGGCTCATTTTAATACTTTCATTGATGTGTTATAGTCTCACATCACATCATAATGTAGTTAATACATGCACCTAGAACTTGGTAGCTTTTCCCTGGATTTCCCCTTCCCATTCCTCCCTTCCCCATTCAGGGGATTGAGATTGATAACCGTATTCTCATATATGTACATAATGTCAGTGGAAGTGATTCCTTCATTGATCCCCTCCTCCTACTTCCCTACCACCCGGGCTCCACTGAAGTTTCTCCTCCATTTTCTGAAGTCTCTTGATATCCTGATTACTTCTAGCTTGCACATGAGAGAAAATATATGACCCTTCACTTTCTGTAACTGGCTAATTTCACTTGACATAATATTCTCCAGGTCCATTCATTTTCCTGCAAATGATAGTGTTTTGTTCTTCTGATTGCTGACTAGAATTTAATTGTGTGTATATCCCATAATTTTATAACCATTCATTTGTTATATGTATATCTAGAATATACAAAGTACTTAAAAGACTCAACACTAAAAAAAAAAAAAAACAAAAAAAAAACAATCAAGCAAAGGGCAACTAACTAAACACTTTAGAGATATAAGTAGCCAATAAATAGATGAAAAAAAGTGCCATTAGGGAGATGCAAATCAAAACTATACTGAAATTCCATCTAACCCCAGTCAGAATGCTAAGCATCAAGAAGTCAAACAACAGTAATGCTGCTGAGGATGTGGGCTAATAGGAACTCATCTACACCTTTGGTTGGAGTGCAAATTAGTACAGCCATTCTGCTGGAAATCAGTATGGAGATTACTCAGAAAGTTGGGAGTGAATCCACTGTATGATCCAACTATACCATGCCTGGGTATCTTTCCAAAGGTACTGAAATCAGAAAATCATAGTAATGTATGCTTATTGATGTTTATAGCAATACCATTCACAATAGCTAAATTTCTTTCATCCGTGTTTCATAATTTTCGGTGTACACATCTTTTGCCTGGTACTGGGGATGGAATCCAGGGGCATTCTACCTCCAAGCTACACTCCCAGTCCTATTTTTTATTCTTTATTTTGAAACAAGATCTCACTAAGTTGCAGAGAGCCTCTAACCGTGATCCTCAATCTCAGCTTCCCAAGTACTGGGTTTACAAGTGTGCATCACCAGACCCGGCTTAGATTTTAATTTTTGATGCTGTTGTAAATAGACTTAATTTCTTGGTTTTTCTTTTAGTTTATTGATTAGGTGAAGAAACCCCACTGAATTTTCTGTTTATTTTTATATCCTATAACGTTAGTGGGTTCATTTATTCTAAGTGTTTTTAGTGGAGTTTTAAAGTTCTACTTATAGGATGATATCATCTGTAAACAGGCAAATTTTTTTTTTAATTTAGATGACTTCTAATTCCTTTTCTTTTGTAGTAAGTAGCTCTTGGTAGGACTTCCAGTAGAAATGGCAATGAAGCATAACTGGCCTTGTACCAAATCTTAGAGGAAAACACTTCTGGTTTATCCCTATTGATTTTAATGTTATCTGTGGGTTCTAATTATGCCTATTTTTCTTTTTGAGAACGTTTATCATAGGTTAGAGTTAAATTATGCCAAATGCTTTTTCTGTATCTATTGAGATGATCATGTAATTTTTACCTTCATTCTCTTAATGAGATATATCACATATATTGATTTGCATGTTGTATGAACTTTGCATTCTAGGAGTAAATCTTGCTTGGACATAGTGTACAGTTCTAGATGTGATATCAAGTTTAGTTTGTGCTTATTGAGGATTTTTGCATCTGTGTTCATCATAGATACTACCTTGTAATTTTTTTGTGGTATCTTTCTAAGAGTGATAATCATAAAATGAGTTTGGAAGTGTTTCTTCTGATATTTTTGAGAAGAGTGGTATACATTTTTGAAATTTTGAAGAGATCTGTATAATTTTTGAAAAGATTACTGTAATTTTTTAAAAGGATTTGAACTAATTTTTTTATTTTTGAATAGTTGGTCAAATTAACCCTTGAAGTTATCTGGTCCCAGGCTTTTTTATTTTATGGGAATTTTAAAATTATTATTTTAATCTTTTTATTTGTTACTGATCTGTTTAAGCTTTCTATTCTTTATTGACTTAAGAACTTTTTTCTTTTAGGTTACCTCATTTTTTGAAATATTTATTATGATTTCTTTGGATAGTTTTAAATTTTTGAGACATCTATCATAATATCCTCTTACATTTCTGATTTTACATACTTGAGTCCTTTTTCTTTCTCTCCTTTATTCCCTTAGTTTAGCTAAGGATATGTCAGTTTCTGTTTATGTTTTTAAAAAACCAATTCTTAGTTGCCTGTATTTAACATTAGTATTGGTATTTACTTATAAATTTAGCATTGATATTTACTTATAAATTTAACTCTTAGCATTGCTTTTTCTGCATCTCATAAGTTTTACATTGTTTGATTTGATTTATTTCTAGCTCTTTTTTAATTCCTTTTTGATTTTGTCCTAGGACTTACACAACAAGTAACATTTCTGTAGGTGAAGATGAAAAGTCTTTAAAAAAGTATATAGTGAATTAACACAGAGTCGGGAAAATGGGAGTGCATTTAGGAAATGGAATATAATTTAGTTTGAGTAGGGCCTATAGTGCATACAGATTATTAGGAGATAAATTATAGAGATTGATTAAGGTTAGATCTTGGAAGACTAGGAATCCCAGACAGAATGATTTACCTTAATTTTTCACATATTCTTAGGAATTGTTAAAGTATGTAAAATATGAACTTAGCGTTTTGTTTGCTGTTTGTGCCAACTCATTCAACTATAAGCATTTCAAGGGTAGGAACCTATTTTACTCTTTTGGTCGCCACAGTGCCCAGAAAGTAGTAATTGTGCAAATTATTTGTTCCTTTAGATTTAGATTTATTCCTATAGATTTAGTAAAACGTTTGCTAATTTCTTTACTACAACGAACCAAACATTCACAAATCTGTTTTTGATCATGTCAGAAAAGAAAAAGAACCAGTGGTGGCTGAGACACTAGAAGAGGAGAAAAAAGAGCCTATTCTGGTATGTCCACCTTTACGAAGCCGAGCATATACACCACCTGAAGATCTCCGGGACCGTTTAGAATCTCATATTAAAGGAATTCTTGGTTCATCTCTACCTAGTAATTGGCAAGATGTCTCCTTGGAAGATTGTCGTGTGAAGTTCACTCTCTTGGCACGTTTAGCTGATGACTTGGGCCATGCAGTGCCTAACTCCAGACTTCATCAGATGTGCACGGTCAAAGACATTCTTGATTTCTATAATGTCCCTGTTCAAGATCGATCTAAGTTTGATGAACTCAATACTAGTGATTTGCCTCCTAATTTGAAGATCACTTGGAGTTACTGATCAGTTCAGAAGATGGAATCATTTTTGTTCTCACGAGCATTTAGGCTGCCTAGTAGATCTTTTGATATTTTACCTATCAGAAGTCTTCTCAAAATCCACTTTTTCTAGAGGAATGCATTATCTCTTTTTTTTTCTTATATCCATGAATCATTGAAGAGATAACGAGATATTCTATTTTTACAAGTTATTGAGACCATTGCTTTTAAATGGAGTTTATGGAAATTTTCTTCAGAGGACACTAAATTGAGTTTAAGATAGAAGGCCATTACAAGTTCAAATGTAATCTTTACCCTTCATAGTCATGAAACAGTAGTTACAAGAAGATGTTCTGTTTCTATTAAGACTCTTAAATCGAATGTGGAATTATGTATAGTATATAGAAATAAAAAACTTGTATTAGATTAGGTATCTAAAAGAAATATTGAAGTGTATATTATAGAAAGTTGTTTCATTCATTGTTTGCTTTACTGCACAAAGAGAAATAGTAGAAATATAGAGTTCTTTTTGGATTAATCTCTTGAAATTAAAGATTTCTTAAGGTGTATAGTGTGTTAAGCTTTTCTTAAGTGAAAATTGCTTTTATTCTTTGTTTTGTCATTTTCTTAAAATAAGTTTTATAACATTAAAAAAACTAGACTATTAAATACTATGACTGTGTGTATGTGCGTGCGTGTGTGTGTGTGTGTGTGTGTGTGTGTTGTGTGTTGTACTGAGGATTGGACCCAGGGGCATTCTAATTCTGAGCTATATGCCCTATTTTATTTATTTTAATTTGTAAACAGGGTCTTACTAAGTTACCAAAGGTCTCACTAAGTTGCTGAGACTGTCCTACAACCTGCAATCCTCCTGTCTCAGCCTCCCAAGTACTGGTATTAGAGGTGTGCATCACTGTGCCTGGCTTGTAACCTTTTTTAAATAAGAGATAGTCCAGATTTTATGTTTAACTGTGTTTTCTCTTCAGAGAAGAAATACTTCTTTGAAACCGTTTATCTTTTCTATGACTTTTTTTTTTTTTTTGCGGGTCTGGGGATGGAACCCAGAGGCATTTGACCTCCGAGCTACACCCCCTACCCTATTTTTTTCTTCTTCTTTTTAAACAGGGTCTCACTAAGTTGTGGAGGGCCTCACTAAGTAGCTGAGGCTGTCCATGAACCGTGATCCTCCTGTCTCAGCCTCCCAAATGCTGGGATTACAAGCGTGTGCCACCACGCCCGGCATCTCTGACTTTTAAAAGTGACCTTAGACTCTGCCTATGAGTATCTACTAGTGGCAAGTCTTTGTACTTTGATATACTTAGTTTGTGAAAATTACTTAAATAGAAGATTTCCAGATGGCTCTGAATAATAAATTATTAAGTTAAAAATTGTTTTCAGATTTTAGATATAGCTAAAGAATAATGAGAAGGTGAGAAGAAATTTCTTACATTGTTTTATCTGGACTACTGACAATTGTAATTTTAAACAAAATTTATTTTATTTCCTAGAATGACTTCCATGAAGAGGGAAATTATCAATTGGGTAAATAAATTCTAGTATAGTAATTAGAAAAAATAGTTAAGAGTACCATTATGCCCTATAAAATGTCAGCAACAGGCACTGAATTGAAGAAGTTCAGAAGTGTCAGTGCCTGGAGCTCTGGAACTTAGACATTATAGCTGATATATTCCTTCTGCTTCAACTATGTGAAAGAGGAATTCTGTATGGAAACATTTTAATTTTACATATAGGATTTTATTTTTATGTTTCCCATACAAGGGCAAGATGGAAATAGGAGATATGGGGAGGTTGTATAGAAACACTTGATTAAAATTGGAGAAATGACTGTAAAAACCAGGCTTCATATTACTGTTACGACAGAAGAAATTACTCCTTTGTAGCCTACTACAGTGCATCTCAAAATTTAAACGTGCATATGAGTCATGGAAATCTTTTTAAAAAGCAGATTCTAATTTACTAGGACTGGAGTTATGTCCTGAGCATCTGCATCTCCAAAAACCTCACAGGTAATGCTGATGATGTGGGAGAGAAGTACCCTTCCGCGAAAAGACTATCTGGTAAATTAGCCAACTAGGAAGGTAAGCTGTATTGTATATCCAGCAGAAACTCTAGAGGGCATCACTGGTTTGCAGGTCAATATAGTGACTATTTCAAAATACTGAACTTTAGTTTTTCTGGAAATAAGATTTGCCAGCTTATTTACTGAGTTAACCAATCATACAGTTACAGTTTTAAAAAACAAGCATAAGCTTTCTTTTTTTTTAAATTTAATGATTGCCTTATAAAGATTATTTAACTAGTTTTATTTAGTTGAACCTTATTGTGTGTTTACATAAAACCTAAGAAAATCATTAGATTCAGGGTCAATACAAATGGTCTTACATAAACTATAAAATTATGAGAAAAACAGGAAAACAATCTATAACAAATTTGTCACTATGCCGCTTAATAATCTGATATATTTCCAAATGAAAAAGTACTTATTACCTGTTTTTTACAGTTACTGTGATATCATTTGCCCCAACTCCACCTTCTCATTAGGAACTTTCCTCCTTAGCTTTTAATATTTATTAAAACATTTGTCTTTTTTTTTTTTTTTTTTTGGTGGTACTGGGGTTCCTGGACCCCTTCTACCTTGGGCTACACTCCCAGACCTATTTTTGCATTTTTATTTGGAAACAGGGTCTCCTAAGCCAGCATAGCTGGCTTCGAACCTGCACGATCCTCCTACCTCTGCCTCCACGCCAGGCAAAACATTTGTTTTTAAATGTTCTGTGAAACTCCCTCCTACTCATAAATTATGCAAATTTCTTTACCTACTCAAAAGTAGTTTAATAAATTTCTTGATTAGACATGGGAATGGACAACTTGATTCTGCTTCTTTGACTCATAATCCCATTAACAAGTATTCTGTGAATCCTAAAGGATAAAATTATAGGTACCTTGAAAATATGAATTCAATCTTACCTGCAATTACTTTTATATAATTTCATTTTTCACTAGGTTTTTTAACAGTACAAAAGTACTTGTTTTTTACTTGAATAATTTCCAAGTTTAAAAATGGTCTCAAAAATGAACTTCTGATTCCATGTTATTCATTTTTTTGGGGGGGTGGTACTGGGGATGGAACCCAGGGGCCTTCTACCTCCGGGCTACACTCCCAGACCTATTTTATATTTTATTTGGAAACAGGGTCTCTTAAGCCAGCTAAGGCTGGCTTCGAACCTGAGCGATCCTCCTGTCTCAGCCTCCCAAATGCGGGGATTACAAGCATGCGCCACCACACCCGGCTTCCACATTATTCTGATCATTAACCTTAGCTAGGTAGTAGGACACTAGCTTCTTTCCATCATGAAATATCCAATTCAAAATATTTAAAACAGGCAATGATAATCACATTCAAGTTTTACCAATGGCCCATTTAATGGCAATTATAGCAATTCATTATGGTTTGTGTCTTAAGTGTCCTCCAAAGGCCATGTATTCAATGCTTGGTCTCCATCCTTTGACATGGTTGGAAGATGAAGAATCTTCAGGAGGTAGGGCCTGGTGGAAGAATGTTGGCTTCATTGGGTGTGTGCCCGTGAGGAGTATAATGAGACCCTCAGCCTCTTTCTATCTTCTCTGTTTTCTGGCTTCTATGAGGTAAGCGCCTTTGTTCCACCATGCTCCCCGTCATGATCTGCCTCCACACAGTCCCCAAACAACAGCCATCTGACTGACGATTGACTCATGGTCTCTCAATCCATGAACCAAGTAAAGCTCTGCCCTTTTTAAGTTGATTATCTCAGTTACTTAGTGATAGCTACAGAAAGCTCTCTATTAGTGTCTATTGGAACTATTATTGATCATGAGCTCCTGTTTCATTTTGGGTATTTGTTATTTGTGTCCTATCTTGGTTCTATTGAGTCAATCCAGCTTAGAGTTTACTAATTGGATCGTCTCAAAGAACAAACTTTTGTCTGTAGATTTATATTTCATTGAAATAGAAATCCTAGTGATTTTATTTTGCTTTTTCTAGCTTCTTCAGGTACTCTTTGGCTGTTGATTTTAAACTTTGTCTATTTTTAACATAGATGCCATTAAAAATGATAAACCTTCCTTTTTAGCTTCATTATATAATTTTTTATTCATCTTGAAATGTTTTCTAATTTATCCTTTGACCAGTGAATTATTAGAATGTGTTTGATTTGTAAACACTTGGGAGTTTATAGGTATTTTTTATTAATTATAACATTCAGTGCTTCATGTTTTATATTTATTGATATTTATCCTATGGCCCAGCATATCATATGTCTTGTTGAATATTTGTGTTTTCCAAATAGCAATTTGGTCCAGGTTATTGATAAGTATCATTTAAATCTGAGTCATTACTGATTTTTGTCAAATTGTTTCATCAATTGCTGAGGGTGAGGAGGGTTACAATTTCTAGCCGTTAAGTATGGAATTGTCTATTTCCTTAATTCTGTTAAATTTTGCTCCATATGTTTTGATAACTATTATGAGAACTTATGATTCTTATGATCTTGTCATCATGTGGATTTGTGATATTTATGATCATGTTATTATCTTTTCTCTCTAAAAGTGCTCTTGGTCTTGATTCTACATCCTCTGACATTAATATAGCAACTACAGAGTTTTACTGCTTCTGATGCTTACTATTTCTGATACTTATGGCTATATGGTTTATTATTTTCCACCCACTTATCTACTAGTGTTAAAACATTGGGAAATTCTTACAAAATTTTTACTCTCTTAGTAATTCTTTTTTTTTTTTTAACTTTTGTTTAAAAAATTTACATTCAATGAATGCCTTATAACTGGGCGTGATGGTGCAAGCTTGTAATCCCAGTACTTGGGAGGCTGAGACAGCTACTTAGTGAGGCCCTCTGCAACTTAGTGGACCTTGTTTCAAAATTAAAAAAATGGGGGTATAGCTAAGAGGTAGAATGCCCCTGGGTTCCAACCCTAGTACTGCAAAAATAAATAAATAAACAAACAAACAAACAAATAAATAAATGTATGCCTTATGGTTTTCGTTCATTTTCTTCTACCCATTTACCTGTCATTGTTTAAAAAATTGGTAAATTTTCACTGAATTTTGAATGTTTTGGTAATTTTTTTACTTTAAGATTTACACAAAAGTATGCCTGATAATTTTAGTTCTGCACATATAAATGTAAGATTCATTTGTATTAATTTAAGACTGGCTTCTAAACTCGTGTTTAGATCCATCAAGGTTATCACACATAGTTATACTTTTGTTGTTTATGTTATTCTACTGTGAGTATGCTAGAATTCATCTTATTTGGTTGTTTCCATGTTTTTATAATATCTTGAAAAAGGCTCTATTAACAGTCTTGTGCATATTTTGTGGTAAATTTGAGTATATACTTTTGCTGAGTATGTATCTTTAGAAATAAATTGCTCATATTTATACATTTATTAATACTAAATTGCCTTCAAAGTGATGGTACCTAGGTACATTCCTGAGCAGGGTGTGACTCTTGGTGATCATTTTCTAAACGATTCTTACTGCCTGAATTTTTAATTTTCCTCAGTTTTGTAGTTTTATAGCTCACGATTTTAACTGAGAGTTTTCTGCTGACAATTAAGATTTTTTTCACATGTTTATGTTTTATGTTCTGTCAAGTACCTGTTTAAATCTTTTTCTTTTTCTTTTTGACAGTACTAAACTGAAATTTTTATAAGTCAATATTTGGGGAATCAGTTTTGTGCACAGCATAAATCAATTAGAAGATAGTACTTTGTGCTTGCTTGCTTGTTTTTTTTTTTTTTTTTTTTTTTTTTTTTTTTTTTTTTGTAGTTCTGGGGATTGAACCCTGGGCATTCTACCTCTGAGTTATATCCCCAAACCTTTTTAAAATTTTTCATTTTGAAATAAAGTCTCACTAGGTTGCTGAGGCTTTCCTCCAACCTGTGATCCTCCTGTGTCAGACTTCAACTACTGAGATTATAGGACCACACCACCATGCCTGGCTTGTTTTCAAGGAGTATTTGGCTGCTAAGAAATACTGAAAGTTAATGAAGTTGAATTTACTAATAATATCTTAACTTTGTACTTTTTAAATGCTGCCCATCACTTTATATAAAAATGACCCAATACTTTCATGAGATAATTCTTTTATATGCTTGTCATCTCAGTCGTTCGCCATTCCATACCTATCTCAAGAGTCTCTGTGAATTAGATGAAGGTGGAGAAGAAATTGGCAGATTTGGTATTGCCAAATTCTAAAGTGGAGATTGAACCTTGGTAAATTATTTTGCAATCAACTACTATGACCACATTTGTAGTTTCCAGCAAATTAAAGCCTTTCAGTAGTTGCCTTGACTTTGCTATTTATAGAGGACACATGTTCAAACAGTATCAGTAGAGGCATAAAAATACAAAAAATAACTTGATTTTAAAGAAAATTCAATTAATAAAATGTAGGGCTGTCCCTAGAAGGAGATATTTAAAGAGACTATAAAATGAAAATAGGGGTCAGGGTTCACTGAAGTTCAAAAGTTAATAGAACACCACACTAGGGAGGGTTAAGCTGGTGGTGTTCACTCTTAAAGAAAAACATTTGAAGTTTTCACCTTCAGGACAACTTGTAGCTGGAAAAGAAGGCTCAAGAGGAAAAAAAAACAAAAGTCAGGTATTTTGGTTTATAATCAGGACTGTTTCTTCTGGACTGATTTGGAATGGGTTAAAATATTTGAATTATAAATAAAAATCAAATTACTAACTCCAGTGTTTGGAACTCAGCAGTTTACAAAGACAACTAGTCTTTTCTTCTTTATAATCTCAGCCGTGGTTTGTTAGGAATGCTCAGTAATGGAGTCTTTTCAGTCAGATTTTGCTTATATAAGAGGTTAATGAGGACTTGCTATAGATGAGAATACAGAGCTAGAATTTATGTTTTTGAGAAAAATGAAAATCTAATCAGAAGTCTCTTAAGTTCTCTACTATCTTCCCTTCCCCGTCAATATTTTTTCTTCTTTTAAAGCACTATATTATATATGAAAGAAACCCTCTTAGTTTGGAAATTAAACTGCATCCCATTTATATTTCATTTGAAGGGCAATTTTATTTTAAGTAAAACTAATGGCATCTTAGAATTTCATATTGTGAGAATATTTCTTGAAGCCTTGGCTTCATGTTATACCTATTTATGCAACTCAGGAATGCTTTCTGTTAGCAACTGTAATCAACCATCATATTTTTTAAAAAAAGCAAGTATGCCGGCATGGTGGCGCGCTCTTGTAATCCCAGCATTCAGGAGGCTGAGACCGGAGGATCGCGGTTTGCGGACAGCCTCAGCTACTTAGTGAGGCCCTTTGTAACTCAGTGAGAGCTGGTTTCAAAATAAAGAATAAAAAAAAAGGGCAGGGGGTGTATCTCAGAGGTCGAATGCCCCTGGGTTCCATCCCTAAAACCACAAAAATAAATAAATAAATAAATAATAAAATTTAAATTTTTAAAAAATTAAAATTTTAAAAAAGCAAGTATGAGTTGAACTAAGTCAGTGACTTTCCAATTAGTTTCTGTTTGAGGCACACTAGTTGGTGCATGTGATATTTATATAGATGGTTAATGGAAAATGTGTGGAAGAAATACCACACTTTAACCTTATATAGAACAGGACTATTATACAAACATAGTCTTCTAGTAACTATCACATTGGATCATTGATAAATTCTTCTTTAATTTTCTTCTTGTTCTCTCTTTTTTTCCATCTCTTGTTTGTGTGCATGTACATGTGCAATCCAGAAATTGAATCCAGTAGTGGTTTACCTCCAGGCCACATCCCCAGATCTGTTTAAACAGGGTTTTGCTAAGTTGCTGAGGGCCTCATTTGCTGAGGCTGGCCTTAAACATATGATCCTTCTGTCTCAGCTTTCCAAGTATTGTATTATTGTATGTGCCACCACATATGACTTATAAATTCTTATTCAACTATTAATCAGTTCCATTCCTGCCTGCACCATACATTTTTTTCTGTGACCTTAAATACACAGTTTCAGTCTCTCTCTCTCTCTCTCTCTCTCTCTCTCTCTCTCTCTCTCTCTCTCTCTCTCTCTCTCTCCTCTCTCTCCCTCTCTCTCCCTTTCCCCCCTCCACACACAGTGTTGAGCAGCCATCCCTCAACCAACCGTTTATTGGATATTTTTCACTTTTTACTTCTCAACTGTTGATTTCTCAGACCACCTCAAAATGAACTGCTTTTTCGAGTTATAGAAAAATCAACTTCTGAAGGAACTCAAAATAGGACACAAAACAAGCTCTGCCTTGACCCTTCCTTTAGCCATCACTCTCTTTTTGCCCTCATTTTGCAAAATTTAGCTGTCATACTTATTCCTTAACCTTGGAATCATCAGATTCTGCCTTCACTATGCCACCTTCTCTCTAAACAGTCACAAGGGTTGACATGTGGTATATCCAGTGACCATTTCAGAACTGAACTTGCATGGAATCTGAGCTGATGATAATCTTCCCTCTAACCTGCTTGATTTCACATATATTTATAGGACCTCATTGTACACAATTCTGGAGATTAGCTTTGCAATCTCTGAAAGATTGTTATCTTTGCATTTGTTTCTGGAGTTTTAGAGCTGTTAGTCTGCTAGGCAGTTGGGAAGGGAAAATGGATATAGAGGAGAAGAAGGGCGGGTTGGAACCCATAAAGCATGAGTTTGCAGTTCTAGCTGCCCCTGACCACCTTTGCGTGTGTCTGTAGGAGGGAATTATATCCTTTCTCACAGGACAGTTTTAGACAAAAGTTTTAATATATTGTTTTTATATCATTCTGTTAAAAGTTCTTTCCTATTTCTTTTGTGATTTCATTTTTGACCTATGGATTATTATCTAGTGCTCTGTAACCACAGTGGCTAAAACATACTTTGCTAGGTCAGTTTCTAACTTCAGGTTCCTACAATCTTAGTTCCTACATCTTGTCTCTTACATTCTAAGCAGAAATTAGTACTCTGTTTTTGTTTGTTTGTTTTAGAAAGTATATATTCTGCTGTGTTGGAGAATAATAGTGTTTTATAACTCAATTAGATGAAGTTTTTGGAAATGTTTATTCTATATCTTATTGATATGTTTAAATGTACTTTAGTTTATGAAAGATGCATTAAAGATGAATGAATTTTTTTTATTTTGGTGCATGTATTTTGAAACATGTCAGTGAGGATAGGTGCATATAGGTATTTTTTAATGAATTGATTCTTTTATTTAATTATTTATTTATTTTTTTATTGGTGTACTGTATTCATACATCATAGTGGGATACAAACTTTTGTAGACATACATGCACATGTCGCCCAGTCAGCCCCCACCCGATCCCCACCCCATTCCCTCCCCATCCCTCCCTCCCGTGCTTGGCTTAGTGGTTGACATCTAGTGTTATAGCAATTTATCCAAAATTAACAATGATAATCTCACAGAACAGTTTCATTTGTCTGATACCAAGCTTTTGATGACTTAAAGATAACTTCTTTTATCATAAAATGTTCTTTTCTCCAATAACGCTCTTATCTGGATCTTTTAGTTGATATATATTTAAAATATATAATATAAAAATATATATTGTAAGTTGATAATTATATCTCTACTAGCTTTATTATGTTTAAAATATTTTATACATTCTTATTCTCTTTTACTTTAATCTGTATGCTGACAATGTTTCTGAAAATGTCAATTTGCTTTATCAACTATACCGACAATATGTTTTTTAAATGGAGTGTTTGGTCCATGTACATTTAATGAGATTAATAATCTGATGGGGTTTAAATCTCTCATCAGTGTATTTGTTTTTCATTTATTATTTGCTCCTTTATTCTTCCTTCATGCTATATTCCGGCAAAGAACTTGTCCACATTTTGCCCAAGACCTGGGAGGTGGCAGGAATATTGCTGGTGGCTTTTTACTTAAGTTTCCTCTGATGTTTGGGAGCAGAAAGCAAAGGGGAAAGATGATAAATGAAGTCTTGCCAGAAAAGTGTGTGTAAAATTGGTGGTATTTGATTATAATCCCAAGCTTTTGAGATGCTGAAACAGGAGGACTGCAGGTTCAAGGCCAGCCTCAGCAACTTGATAAGGTGCTGTTTCAAAACAAAAATTAAGGCTGGAGGTATATCCCAGAGGTAGAATGCCACTGAGTTCAATCCCCACTACCAAAAAAACAAAAAATAAATTATTGATCCATCAATGGCTTAATCCACTTGACCCATGACATTAGAGCTCTCATGATCCATATATTTCACCTCTGAATATTGGTGCATTGCAAGGTTTTGGGAGGTGTTTCAGATTCAAATGATAACATTCCACTCCTGACCCACCCAACTCAGGCCATCTCATAATGTAATAAAAATTCAGCCCATTTCCAAGAGTCCCAACAATCTTAGCAGTTCCAGCATTTCTCAAAAGTATAAGGTCAAAGTCCTCTCTGAGACCCAAGGCAGTATTATTTTAGGACTGGCTAAGTCTTTTTTTTTTTTTTTTTTTTTTTTTTTTTTTTGTGTGTGTGTGTGTGTGTGTGTGTGTGTTACTGGGGACTGAACACAGGGGCAGAGCTATACCCTATTTTTAATTTTATTTTGAAACAGGGTCTCACGAAGTTGCAGAGGGCCTCACTAAGTAGCTGAGGCTGGCCATGAACATGCAATCCTCTTGTCTCAGCCTCCCAGGTACGAGGATTAGAAACCTACACCACCATGCCCAGCTCAGGAGTTGCTAAATCTTAAATGCAAAGTAACAGATGTTTTTTCTCTAGGAGGTAATATATATGTTAGCCTTCCTCTTGAAGGATTTTAGTCTCATCGTTTTAAAAAGATTGTTTTGCTCTTTTAGAAGTTAGTTTACAGTACTTAGAGAGGAAATTTGTATTGGATTGTATATAAAGAGATGTTCAATAAATAATCCCATTTTTTATCCCTGCATCTCAGTCCTTTTTTTATGGCTGATTTTTTAAGAGTTCTACATGACAAGCCATGTCTTCTTTGAAGAATTGACATCATTCATGTGTGCTTGGACTAATGCTTCTTCAACCCTGATTCATTATTCTTAAGCACACCAACTCGCTCTCTAACTTCTAAATAGTTGTGGAATCTGTCCGGTTTCTTGAAGTAGAGGATTATAACAGAATATTTGCTAAATCCTGGATCCTAAGAGGTCTGACTCCTGATCTATTTTACCATTCCTGACATTGCCTTCTTTCATTCCCCCTTCTCTATTTTGAGGTTCTGTTGAAGATATTCCTGAAGAACCATCCAGAGTAAAAGACTGCAAAAATGATTCAGCTGACAGCTACTCCTCTCAGTGCACTTGTTGATGAGCCAGTGCATATCCGAATTACAGGCCTGAGTCCTTTCCAGGTGGTGAATCTTCAGGCATCACTGAAAGATGAGAGAGGGAACATGTTTTATTCTATGGCCTACTATAGGGCTGATAAAGCTGGTGAGGTGGACATGAAGCGTGATTCTTCACTTGGAGGTGACTATGTGGGAGTCCACCCTATGGGTCTCTTCTGGTCCTTGAAACCTGAAAAGCTGTTAGTTAGACTCATAAAAAAGGATGTGATGAATAGCCCCTTCCAGGTCCAATTAAAACTATGTGACCTAGATTTACCACTAACAAGTAAAGCTACCAGTGATTCTAAGGTTAGCCTGACTTTGGAAAGATGGTACGTGGCACCTGGTGTCACACGGATCCTGGTCCATGAAGGCCGCCTTCGGGGAGCCCTCTTTCTTCCTCCAGGTGAGTAGAAGGCTCTGGTTACTGTGGGCTTTCTCTCACCTCTTGAATGCCTCATTTCTTCAGAGATCTGGCTTTTGTACATAGAGTTCTCTTTTCTGTCTTCAAATCAGGGTTAACTTTGGGTCAGAACAAGACAGTGTTCTATTCTAACTCAAGTTTTATTTCAGCAGTTCTGAAATTTGTCTAATAATATGACTGTGTATAGTTAATAGAATCCATATACTATGGAATATCCAAGGCTTTTAATTTGTGATAAATTTATCTGCATCACGCCTGGCTGTATAAAAACTCTCATCTTGATATGGAAACCATGTCCCAGCTCCTTTAGGGAGCCCTGTTATATTGAGTTTCAGTTTAAGTATATGTTATCACATTATTGTCACAACAGGTGGGTGATATGATGGATTGAAAGTCTGTAACAGATACAGAGGATACAAATTAACCTCGTTCCCTCTAGTTCACTGTATATTGCACAGTTATAGAATATTAGATATATCAGATAATACAGATGCTTTCTTTTGGTCATAGAACTTACCAGAACAGTCATGAATTCCCACAGAAATTTCTACATAGCAGCAAATGGTTTAAAACATCTATTGATCAGAATGTATATTGGGTCCTCATGAAGCAAAGCTAATTCCCAGAGACTTCAGTAGTCCCAGATTTCCTATCAAGCACTTTTTCAAGCAAGTGCTTATTCTGGGACATCGCCATCACCCTATAAGTGTTTGTTGCCTGTATTTATTAATAGTTCAGATATAGAACAGAGATGATTAGAAGAGCCTTGAAATGTTAAAGGGTAGCTTCTGGCAACAGATTTATAGCTGGTGTAGGAGGAATAAAAGCTTCCCATTACAAATTTACCATAACCCATGGACTTGTTTGGATAAATCTAAATTTTTTTTTACACACAATAATTAGCACTTTATTCTGTGTGGGAGATAGGAAGTACATAGCAGAAAACTGTTGTTCCTCTAGTATACCACCCCTGTTAAAACCTTGTATATTGGTACAGTTATTCCAACTTGGGATGATGTGCTAGTTCAGGGTGTGCTATCTGTGAACCTCTTGAACATTATAAGTACTGGATCTCCTGCTTTAGATGTTTGTTCCGTGGGAATACAAAAAAAAAAAAAAGGATGAGTTGCATTGGGGTCATAAAGAAAATTAACTGAAAACATTTATTCAAAATATTTTTCATCTGCAACATTCTTTCTAGAGAAAGGGCTCAGTGCTCTTGAGCGCTCCCTTTCCCCCTGACTATCAGAAGATGCACTGAGCATCTTTATTTACTTATTCAAATGGTATTTTTAGATAAGTATTTTCTATCTTCTTTTCTCAAGGCAAACAAATATAGCAATTAAAAAACAATTTCCAGTACTCCATTAAATCCAGGGATTTTTTCTGAGACTGGATGGGATCAGCCTTTGTTAGCAAAACCCACATATGTTAGAAGAGAATACTCTCAGTCAATGCACTATAAATGTCTTTGAATGTGCAGGCTCGACTTTGTTTTGGAAATAAGCTGCCTACATAAAGAGTGAGTCTCGATTGGTACTCTACCCATCCCTTCTTCACCACGAGTTACAGTTTAGGGAATAAAGAGTATTATAGACTGGAAGAGCTCATTATTTACGTTGCATAGTTGGGAGATTTCATCACTGTGTAGTCTGATGATGAAATCATGTGTGTGGTAAGAGTCAGGATTTTAGCCAATGTAATTATTGAAAAAAAAATTTGTGCCATATTCTTCTTTGAGAACCCGGTGAAATCTGTGCCTCTCCCCATTAGCTTTTATTTGTTTATTACTGTAACAAATACTTGTGATAACCAACTTATAAAGAGAAAAAATTTATTTTGTCTCACGGTCTTAAAGGTTTCAGTCCCTGACTAGTTAACCCAATTGCTTTGGACAAAGCAGCTCATCCTGGCTGGAGTGAGAAGTGGGGAAAAACTTCTCACCTCGTGGCTAAGGAACAGACAAGGGAGAGGCAGGGGCTGGGGTTCCACTTTTGCCTTCAAGGACACACTCTGGAAGATCAAAAGACCCCCCAAGTAGGTCCGACCTACCACTAGTTTCTGCCACCTCCCAATTCTGCCACTTATGGATGGAGCCTTTAACACATAGGCCTTTGGGGGAAACCAGATACAAACTTTAGCACTAATTATCAGCAAAATGCACACATAAATGTATATACTCCATTTTACATATATTTTAGGACCTTCCTAGAGTTCCTGAAGTCTATATGTGTACCTTTTATAGATTAAGAAGTTTTTTAACTTCTTAATCTATTTTTTTAATCAATTTTTATGTCTTTCTTCACTCCAAGATTATAGAAATGAACCCTATTTTCCTTAGTCACAGGGATTATAGACATGTCAGGGAACATGTTTCCCAATAAAACTTCTCAATGTTGTGTTGTTATGTATTCAATAGAGCTTACTTCTACCCCAGATACAAGGATGAATTTTTTTTTTTTTTTTTTGGTACTGGGGTGGAACCCAGGGGCTTTCCTACCTCCAGGCTATACTCCCAGACCTATTTTTATACTTTTATTTGGAAACAGGGTCTCACTAAGTTGCTGAGAGCCTCACTAAGTAGCTGAGGCTGGCTTCGAATCTGTGCGATCCTCCTGTCTCAGCTTCTCAAGCACTGGGATTACAAGCGTGCGCCACCACGCCCGGCTGTGGCAATTCTGTTTGAAAATGTATGCAGTAAACCCGAAATTTCAATTTTTTTTTTTTTTTTGTGGTAGTGGGGATTGAACCCATGGGCATTCTACCTCTGTGCTACACTTTCAGCCCTATTTTATTTTTATTTTAAAACAGGGTCTTACTAAGTTCAGAGTCTCACTACTTGTTAAGGTTGTAATCAAACCTGGATCTACCTGTCTTGGCTTCCCAAATCCTAGGATTACAAACATATACCATACATAACATGTGGCTTTAATACATTTCTTTCATGTGGTTTTATCATTTTACCATCTTTTCCTTACCCACCTTCCCTTCATACACAATTTCCTTTTTTTTTTCTTCTTGTCCAGGAGAGGGCCGTTTTCCAGGAGTAATTGACTTATTTGGTGGTATTGGTGGACTTGTTGAATACCGTGCCAGCCTCTTGGCCAGTCGTGGTTTTGCCTCCTTGGCTTTGGCTTATATGGGCTATGAAGACCTGCCCCCTCAACTAGAGAAAGTAGATTTAGAGTATTTTGAGGAAGCTGCCAACTTTCTCCTGAGTCATCCTAAGGTAATTTTTGTCTTCTTCATAGGTTTTAGCTTCAGTTCTTTCATAACCATAATATTCTGTAACTTCCCCTACCTTCCAGATCTGATTCTTTCTCAGTGGACCTGAGCTTCTATTATGGACCCCTATCATCCATACGACTTCTCATCCAGTGCCTTTTGCTCAGAAAAACAAAATTCACAGGAAGTCAGCCCATGTCCATCATGGAATCCAAAGCAACTGGCTTTGAATTCAGGCAGAAATGATGGTGGTTGCAATTTCAGGCAGTTAGTCAAAGGCTAGCTTCCTAAGCTGAAAAAAATGGTCAGAAACACAAGATTTTGCTTCCCAATTCTTTGTTAATTTTACATGGAGGGGAAAAAGGAAGGTAGAATATATTGTCCTTATAAAAGAGACTGTAAAAGTGTGTAGTAAAGGGCAATAAATTCAGATCCATTAGAATTTACCCATTGCTACAATACACAAAACAAGGTCATGATAGTCTTGAAATGGTAGAAAATGGTGCTTGTAGAGGCAACTAACAGTGGCTGCTACACTCAGCAAAGAAAACTTTTCTTTCCTGTTGGACTCCCCCCCCCTTTTTTAATATGAAGACTTAATTAATGCCCTATTTCCTCTAAGAGTCTTTATTTGATCCTGTATTTAATCCTTGCCAATTGAGTTAGAAGCTTTATTTGCATTGTTATATCATAGACTGTGCAGTACACCAATCACCTATTTCTTTGTCTTTTTCTCCTGTCTTTCCATCTGGGAGGAAATTCCTTGGCCACAAGGGATTGTGCCTTTCTTCTCTGAATCTCCCACTGCTTGGCACAGGGTGAATGATCTAAATGCTTATTTGATGATTGTCTGTGTAACAGAAAGTTGAGCTAAGCCTCGTTTTGAAATTTCTATTTTAAACTAAAACACTTCTAGATTCCTATGTTCAAGTTTTGTGCTTTCTCCTACTAACCTCATCTTCTAATTCTCTTCCTATAGGGTGCCCATTCCTATGAATTTTTTGAGTTTAGGATTGCTGCAAGTTTACCGATTGATTATACCCTGACTCATGTTATTCACAATAGTATCTGCATTTGACTTCTTTTCCCTGCTGCATTGATATTTCTTAAAGACATTTTAAACTAAGAAACAATCACAATGCTTAGTCTATAGTATTTATTCAGGTTATCCTGATAAACATTTGAGGAGTATTTTCTTTGAATGCACAGCCTATATTTCAGAACTCTAGACATAAAATATGTGAGCATATGGGTGAGGTTTTTTGTTATTTGTTTTTTTTTTTTACTTGCTTTGTCCCCATTCTGTGGTTTCTAAGATTGTGAGTTTTCTTAAATGACTAGGCTAACATCTCATTTCTGTTGTTTTCAGGTTCTTGGCCCAGGCATTGGGATCGTCTCTGTATGCATAGGCGCAGAGATTGCACTCTCTATGGCTATTCATCTAAAACAAGTCACAGCCGCTGTACTTATTAATGGGCCTAACTTTGCTTTTGGCGTTCCACATATATATCATGATCAGATCCATCAGCCCAAACCCTGGGCTATACACAACGTAATTACCAATGCCTTTGGTTTTTTAGAATTGCATCGCATTTATAAGGAGAATGAAAATGAGGCTAGCCGGTATTTTTTTCCCATTGAAAAGGCCCAGGGACATTTCCTCTTCATTGTGGGAGAAGGGGATAAGAATGGAGACAGCAAAACACATGCTAGGCAAGCCATAGAACAGCTGAGGAGAAATGGGAAGAACAACTGGACCCTGCTATCATACCCTGGGGCAGGCCACCTGATTGAGCCTCCCTATTCTCCACTGTGCTCTGCCTCAATGAACCCCAGTGTGCGCTTACCCATCTACTGGGGAGGAGAAGGTGTCTCACATGCGGCTGCACAGGAACATTCTTGGAAGGAGATCCAGAAATTTCTCAGGAAGCACCTCATTCCAGTGGTGACTAGTCAACTGTGAGGAGACTAGATATTCCTAGGAAACAGAGAAATAAATCACTTTATCAGTGCTTCTCTTGATTTTCATGAAAGAATATATTAGTCTTTTACTGTGGGAAGGAAATTATAAAGTTATAACAGGAAAAGGGCAGGAGGACTTAGAAAGATATTGTGGAAGAGAAATAACTGCTTCTACTTAACCAAATTTCATACATCAAAAGTCCTATATTTGTAGAAATGTTCTTACAGCTTTACCAAATATTCATCATCATCATAGCAATTATCAATGGAAAAAATTAGAATGATCCACAGAATCTCTTAAAAACAGGGAAAGAATGAGATGCTGACATTTATTGATTTTATAAACCTCAAATATGTGTAGATTCTACATATTTTAAAATAGGCCTAGCCGGGCGTGGTGGCGCACGCTTGTAATCCCAGCATTCGGGAGGCTGAGACCGGAGGATCGCGGTTCGTGGACCCCCTCAGCTACTTAGTGAGGCCCTCTGCAACTCAGTGAGAACTGGTTTCAAAATAAAGAATAAAAAATAGGGCAGGGGGTGTAGCTCGGAGGTCGAATGCCCCTGGGTTCCACCCCCAGACCCACAAAAATAAATAAATAAATAAAATAAAATAAAATAGGCTTGTTGCTCATATTTGCTTTATTGTTGTTAGAAAAGTAGAGCCAGGTAAGGGAGATATTTTTAAGCCAATATGGAAGCTTATATGAAAGTAAGATCATTGAATTGTCTCCAATCAACCATTCCTCAAAAACTAGTAAATAAAATCATTGTTGTGTCTAAACATGTACAGTATTTTGACATTTTCAGTGATAAGAGAGGACCAATCTGAGAGCCATCGAATTGTAACTGAAGGAAGTAGTCATGGTTATGGAGATCATATGCCTCTAAACTAGTGGCTGGCAAACTTTTTTTGTAAAGTACCAGGTGATAAATATCTTCAGCTTTGTGGGCTGCAAGGCCTCTGTCAATCCTCCTCAACTTTGCTATTATAGCATAAAAACAGCCACAGGTAATACGGGATGAATGATAGTGACTAAGTTCCAATTCAACTTCATTTCCAGACACTAGGATTCAAATCCCATATAATATTTTGGTGTGGCCAAATAGGATTTATCTTTTTTCTCCAATCACTTATAAATGTAAAAAACTACTTATAAACCAGAAACTGAACAAAAATAGGCTATCAGCTGAATATAACTCACAGTGCATAATTTGGTGTTTCTGGTTGCAGAGCAATACAAATGGCCTTGTACAAGGTCAAATTTGAGGTTTTCTTCCCAAAGAGGCCAATAGTCTCCAGAGTCCTGAGCTACTTAGTTGCAGTACATAGAAGTAGAACATGATTGGTGGATGGTCAAGGTGAACATCCATTAGTATAAATGTATTTTGGATGGGTTTGTATGTATAACAAGTAGCCAATAAAGAATTAGAGTTATAGAAGTAATATGAAGACACTTGAGATGTGTCTGCCTAAAATATTTTTCTTCTGTGTGAGTGCATGCTTGTGTGTGTATGTGTGAGTGTGGATTAACCCAAGGATGTTCTACTGCTAAGCTGTAACCTCAGCCCCATTGTTTTGTTTATTTTGTAACAGGGTCTCTCTAAGTTACCTTGTACATGCCTTAGACCTGAGATTCTCCTGTCTTAGACTCCCGAGCACTGGGATTATAGGCACGCACCACACCTGAGCTTCACTCTGCTTTCTAATACTCTGTTTGTTTAGAGTAAAATAATCCTATTTGTTTGGAGTGGGACTGATAGCCTTCCGCTTCTCTCCCTTATAGAGGCGGTCACATTTTATACATCTAGGCAATCAGAACACCTCACTTTAACTGCAATAATCATGCGATTGCAATGGCTAAGACCCTCCAATACCATGTTACATAATAGTGTTCATAAGGAGTATAATTTTCTTGTTTCCTGTTTGGGGCTTTAGGAGGAATGTCTCTGCCTATATAGCATGATGTTAGTATTTGGCCTGATATATATTCCTCAAGTATGTTTCATGGATTTTTTTTAAACCAGTAATATTTTGGGTTGTTTATCTATGCTTTACACAATACAAATAGAAATATTTTAATAAATAGTTAGAAACTTTTTATAGAATATTTCTATTTTATATAGAATATTTTTACTTTTTTAATTTTTACTTTTTTTTTTTTTGCGGTACTGGGGGTGGAACCCAGGGGTATTGTACCTCTGAGCTTCACTCTCAGCCCTATTTTAGTCTTTTTTTTTTTTTTTTTGTGGTGGTACTGGGGATCCTGGAAACTATTCTACACTCCCAGACACCTATTTTTTTATATTTTAACTTGGAAACAGGGTCTCTTAGGCCAGCGAGGCTGGCTTCGAACCTGTGTGATCCTCCTATCTCTGCCTCCCAAGCGCAGGGATTACAAGGATGCACCACCATGCCCGGCCCAGTCTTTTTTATTTTTGTAACAGGGTCTCACTGAGTTGTAAAGGGCCTCTCTAAGTAGCTGAGGCTGTCTGCAAACCATGATCCTCTGGTCTCGGCCTCTCGAATGCTGGGATTACATGTGCCACCACGCCCGGCCTTCTATTTTATATAGAATATTTTTAAACTGTAAAAATAGCAGATTCTGGGACTAACAAAATTTTGTTACCAAGAGTGTGGAGTGTACATGTTTTTTCTTTTCCTTTTGTTCATATATGTAATCCTGCAGGTAAGCAGGCTTAGTGTGATATTTGTAATAGTTGCAATTGGCAGTTGAAGAACAATTTGCATACTGAATGGCTGATATTAATCTTTTTCGTGTGTGTGGTGCTAGGGATTGAACCCAGGGACATTCTACCACCGAGCTACACCTCAAGCCCAATTTTTTTATTTGTTATTTTGAAACAGGGTCTAAATTGCAGAGGACCTCACTAAGTAGCTGAGGCTGGCCGTGAACCCAGATCCTCCTGTCTCAGCCTTCCAAGTACTGGGATTACAAGTGTGCGCCACCATGCCCGGCTGGTTTATGTTAATCTTAAATTTGATTATTTGAATGTTCAGATAAATAGGTGTGAAGTGTCATGCCATTTCTTTACATGACTATGTATGTTGATAGGTTGGGGGTGAAAGCCACAAAATTATTAATAACAATATTTATGATTCAATAAAATAATTCCTATAGTAATGATTGTCATTTATATGTTTTTTCAATATTTGATCTTGCTATTTAAATTCATGATTTATTTCAGAATTATATATTACTTAAAAAGTGTATTTCTTAATCATTTCAGTTTCTGCAGCCTCTCTAGAACAGAATTTTTCCAAAATAAAATAAGAAACTTTGTAATAAATGAAAAAATTACTGCTAAAAATCATGTGAAAACTTTAGTTTTAACAATATATCCAATGGTGTTGTTAAAATGAGACACAGAATAAATAGGTCATCATTTATGATTTATGAGTGTCTTTATTACTTCAAACATTGCTGACCTGTCACAAAGTACTCTGACATATTCTATAATATACTGTTGAGTTATTTTTGGTATTTCTGTCTTGTACTGATAGAAATATTATAATTTTACAAATACTTTTTTGGGAGTATATGAACATGCATTTCAGGTCAGAGAATAGGAAATATTTTGTTTCCTTGTTTGCTCCATTGGCTTCTTAATTTCAAATGTTAATAACACTGTCTATAGATCCTCATTTTCACTCTTGCTCTAGGTCCCACAAATATAGGGGATAAGTTTGTGTATTATATATGCCCATTTCTAGGGCTCTGTTATTGGTGTTTCCCTAATGTTTATATATTGAAACCTGTGCTCCCAGATGATGTGTAAGAGATAGAGCCTTCTGACGGTGTCTTGATGGGATTAGAGCTCTTACAGAGGAGCCTGGAGAGCTGCCTTGCCCTTCCACCAGGTGAGGATGCAGTGACCAGGTGCATCTGTGGAGGAGAGAATGAGCCCTGACCAGCCACTGAATTGGCAGCACTTTGACTCTGGACTTCTCAGCTTTTGGAACTTTGAGGATAAATTTTTCAGTTTGAACAATGTAAGCAATTACTGTGACTAGTGAATCAGTTCACTGAAGCGAGTAAAAAATAAATAACCTCCTTTCTCTTTTCTTTTGATCATGATATGACCTGGCAGACATCACTTAACCCTTCTACATTGTGAATTCCTTAGTTGAACTAGTTGACTCTGATGGCAATAGAACACTAGCCAAGCTCATGTCAATGAAACGATTCTATTATAAGGATGCCAGAGTAGCCCAAGAATGCAAGTAGAGTGGGCCCTCAGGAATGGCTAGAACCAGGTATTCAAAAATCAGTAGGGCTCCCCTCTCATTTTCATCTTTGAGTTTGTTTTATTAATTCTTTTTTTTTTAATCTCTCTTTTCAAACCCCTATACCTTATCAGCAAGAATGGTTTTCTGTGACTACCTAGACACAGCTTCTGAATCTTTTGCATTCAGTCACATGCCTAAGGTGCACAGCCAGGACTCAGGTGAGGAAAGAGAGGCTCCTGAGTGAAACGTTCAAGGAAGACCTTGGGGGCTTGCTCCCAGGGTCATGCAAGTAGATTCTTGTTTCTTGGTGCCTGTCTGGCCTCACCTGAGTCCTGAAACCAAGAGAGTGACTGGTGATCTCTGGGTCCCAATTTTAAACTGGCAAGAGGAAAGTATCTTTGGAGCATTTTGAATCAGGTATCCAGCCCTGATCCAATCGGCACTCGTTCCAGGATTAATGCCACATGGTACAAACATTGCTGCTGTGTGTCTGCAGCTTTGGGCTGTGGGGGACAATTCTCATACAAAGGAGGACCTTGACTTTGGAAGAAACTTAAAATTTTTCTATCACAAAAGTATAACTATTCCTTTACATTTTTGGTGCTATTTTCTTCTTGCTCCATTATGACTCTTAAAATAACTTATATGCATACACTTGTATAGTTTACAACATGAATGTCAATAGAATACCTAACGTTATCACGCATATTTACTGTGCTGAGGAATTCATTTGGGAAGCTAGGACTAGATTTGGGATGCTTGCTACAGAGTGGTTATAGTAGGCAATTTAAACCAATTAACTCTGAGAACAAACTCTGTATTTGGTCAGGACAAAGTTTGATCTGATAAAGACTGATTTGATGAAGTTTGACATGATGCAACTTACTGTCAAGAACATCTCCAATACTGAAGGAAAATATTTAGAATAATTCTAGCTACTAAAAAGTATTCCATTGACCATGAGTTTAGTTTTATGTAAAATGGTCTGTTACGTTGTTTGTTGGTGGGAAATCAGATGCAAGGAATAACTTTTTTTTGTGTGGTACTGAAGATTGAATTTAGGGCCATTCTACTTCCAAGCTATACCCACAGCCCCATTTCCTCTCTCTCTCTCTCTCTCTCTCTCTCTCTCTCTCCTTCTCTCTCTTTCTCTCCTCTCTCTCAAATCATGGTCTCACTAAGTTGCAGATGGCCTCACTAAGTAGCTGAGACTGGCCACAGATGTGATATTCCTGTCTCAGCCTCCCAAGTACTGGGATTACAAGCATGCACCACCACACCCAGAAAGAATAACTTTTTAAAGTACAAAAAGATATTTTCTCCTTGACCATCTCCTACTTCCAATGACCCATTTTTTTTTTATGCACCAAACACAATCACATTTATTTTCTCTCTTTTTTAAAGCAAATGACAAAGACCCAGTTTACCAGCTTTTGAACCTAAACTTAACATTACATATTTAAATAATTGTCAAAACTTTACTAAGTTGCCAGCATTCATGCACAACTAGAAAACATATTGCCCTGAATGTATTAATATATTTCATTATCAAATACTGAAAAACAAGAAGTGATTTCTGTAGAAGACTTATCCTGGCAAAGTTAGCTTCATAGCAATCTGACCCTACATGGTTTACATTACAAGATTCAGGGCTGTCCGTGGATTACGTTTAATAATTAAAAAAAAGGGCATGCAGAGATTACAACAATTTTAAAGACAGAAAAAAGGTCCTATTGTGTGATCTCAACAATATACTCCAAAGTCTATGACAAATAGGGGCACAAATGAGCTGTTTATAAATAACTTAGATTAGGTAAAATTATACTGAAAGTCGAATTCATTTGAAATCTTAAAAAAAATTTTCCTATCACTCCTCAAATGGTGTTTGTTACAGTTTACCTTTTCTGTTACATGTGTGCGTTTGGTTATTTGGTACCCAGGTGCAGCAGCTGATCCTTACCATTGATTGTCAAGGACTTTAACTGGCCATCTTCAACTTCTACTCTTTGCTGATCATTCTCAACAATTCTCTTTGTGGTGATTTTTCTGCCATTCACTATTTCAGTAGAAGTTGATATAGATTTGAAGTTCCCTATCCCACTGCCACCAGATGACATGGAAAATGACATGAGGCCCCTGTGGCCGAGTGACCCCAAAGAAGAGAATCCGAAATGAGTGACATGTGCATGTATGCCTCTACCATCTTGTACCCCATTAAGATGTATGACTACAATGCACTAATTAAAA
This sequence comes from Muscardinus avellanarius, assembly GCF_963383645.1. Taxonomy (NCBI): domain Eukaryota; kingdom Metazoa; phylum Chordata; class Mammalia; order Rodentia; family Gliridae; genus Muscardinus; species Muscardinus avellanarius. The sequence goes on from NC_137799.1 coordinate 33,590,173, forward strand.
AAATAAAAAATAAATGAAGAAAATCTACCTCCAATTGAAATCCACTGAGAGCTGAGAAAAATCAGCTGGCACCTGGGTTTCTGCTTCCTTTGGGATCCCTCAGGCTAACAAAAGAGTCTTCAAATAGGTCTTCAAAGAAGTCAAATATAAATGGATCTCATCCACCAAAATTTTTTCTGACAACATCATCTGGGTTCCGGAATGTGAAGCCAAAGTCAAATGGACTGTCCACATGACTTCCACCTCCTCTGTCACCATTTAAACCTTCTTTGCCATATTTGTCATGGATAATCCTGTTTTTTAGCACCTGATACCACTTCATATGCCTCAGCTACTTGCTCAAAATTTCTCTCTGCTTCTTTTTTATTATCAGGATTTTTATCTGGATGCCCCTTTAGTGCCAGTTTCTGGTATGCCTTCTTGATATCCTCCAGTGGCACATATCTCTGCACACCTAGAACTTCACAGTAAGCCACCATAATTTTAAATATTTTATTGGTGCATTTTAGTCATACATCTTAATGAGGTACAAGATGGTAGAGGCATACATGCATACGTCACATCACTCATTTAGCCCATCCCAGTTCCCACCTATTCCCTCCTCCCTTCCTCCTGCTTATGTTTGGCTTATTGATTGACATTGATATGTTTATGAATGTACCTCACGTACATTAGGGAGTTTCTCTCATCCCTCCTCCCACCCCTTTCAGTTAGGTCGCCTTATTTGCTCATCTATGGTTTCTCCTTTTCATCTAGAGTTCCTCCTATGATCCCTTTTCTTCCTAGCTTCTGCATATCAGGGAAAGCATCCGGTGTTTTATTTTTTGTGACTAATCTCACTTAGCATAACGTTCTCCAGTTCCATGTAAATAATGTAATTTTGTTCTTTATGACTAAGTAAAATCCCATTGTGTACAAATCCCATAGTTTTATAATCATTCATCTGTTGATGGACATCTTGGCTGGTTTCATAGTTTGGCAATTATGAACTGTGTGGCTATAAACATAGATAGGCATTCATTAGTTTGGTAGTTTGGTTTCCACCATGTTTTAACAGATTGTTGGAACTGGTCTGAGGATGCAGCTGGTTTTTTCTAGACTTGGCTCAGCTGCACTGGTGGCGGTGGCCCAATGATCCACTTTCTACACTGGAAATTGGAAGTCAACACCCCTATTTCTGCTCCTGCACCGCCAGAGCCCATGGATTTTTTTTTCCAGAACCAGGAATGGAACCCAGGGGCATTCTACCTCTGATCTACACCCCTAGCCCTATTTTTTAATCTTTATTTTGAAACAGAGTCTCGCTTAGTTGCAAATGGCCTCATTAAGTAGTAGCGAAGGCTGTCCACGAACCGGGATCCTTCTGTCTCAGCCTCCCAAATGCTGGGATTACAAGCGTGCCCCACCATGCCCAGCTAGCCCATGGATTTTTTACAGAAGCTTTTGTGCTCTTAAATCTAAGTCACAAACCATTTATTTTCCATTTATCCTAAAGTGAAGTTAAGGAATTGAGGACTTTTTGTAGATTAGCTTTATTTTTTTTTATCTAAAGTTACTTTATTTTTAAAGATAAATAAATACTTTTATTGGTGCATTGTAATTGCACATCATGAAGAGGTTCAAGTGGTAGGAACATACATACATACATACAGCACTTGGTATGTTTCCCTCAGGATCCTACCCCAATCCCTCCCTTTCTCCATACATGTCATTGAGATTGGTGTGGATAATTTCATGTATGCACAAAGCATTATTTAAGCTGTTGCGTTCATCACGCTCCTTCAACCCCTTCCATCACTCCATTGGAGTATCTCCTCTTTCATATAAAGTCCCTTTTGTTACCCAACCTCTCTCTAGCTTCCACAAATGAGAGAAAAATACAAAAAAAAAATGAGGGGACACCTATAACTACAATTTCTCTGAAGACATTGTTGACAGAATGGTGAATACAAATGTCAAAGTCTCATGAGAAATTTCCCATTTTGGAAAGGCCTGGTAACTGGTAATTTTCCCTTTGAGAATAATTAGAACCATGGAACTGATTAAACAACCAGCCCCCCTTTACTTTGCTATAAATAGGTTAGTGTCAAATTTACAGCCCCAAAATGGCTCTGTGCTTCAAATTCCAAGCTTTGGCCAGTTCCTATGATTCTAGTTCATACACTATTTTTATTTTACTCTTTCTCAGTTGTCTGTAAGCAGGTTCAAATCCTCTGTGTAATGAGGTATAAAGAGAAGAAGGAAGGGAGGACACTAAGAAAGGAGGGAAGGCCCAACATTTTCTTCTTAATGGAGTAGAGTTTGAAATGGTCGACCAAACATATATTATTCTCTTTTCCACAAGTAGTATTGGCACTTATCACTACTAGAAAGAGATATAAACAGAGACAAAAACATGAAGTTTGATTTTCCCCTAAAAGAAAAAAAAATCATGGAAACTCTGCAAAGAGCTGGAACTCTAAGCGCAGGTGGAGATTAGAAACTAAAGAGGAACCACCACCATAATAGAGTTAGGAAACTACTCAGCCAGGTGTGAGGCCCCAAAGCTGCATTACTTCAGAGTTCTTTATCCGGAATCAGCTGGCCATGGTCCAGCTGAGAGCCACTCCGCCACAGGCGCTTGTGGATGAGCCAGTGCACATCCGAGTGACAGGCCTGCGCCCGTCCCAGGTGGTGACCCTCAGGACCTCGCTGAAAGACGAGAAGGGGAATCTCTTCCAGTCCACAGCCTTCTACAGGGCTAATGAGACTGGTGAGATGGACCTGGACCGGGCTCCCGCCTTTGGAGGTGACTACGTTGGGGTCCATCCGATGGGCCTCTTTTGGTCTCTGAAGCCCAAGAAGGCTTTCCGGAGGCTGCTCAAGCAGGATGTGATGAACAGCCCCTTCAGGCTCACTCTGCACCTCTATGACTCCGTGTGCTTCCACGATTCTGCCAGGGTCCGGCCCAGGGCCAGCCAGACAGTGCAACGCTAGTTCTCAGGCCCCGGGGTGCAGCGGGAAGCAGATCCGAGAAGGTCAAGTGCGAGGAGCCCTTTTCCTCCCTCCAGGTGAGACTCACGTTTGGTGATGCAGAGAACACTGATGAAAGCTGGGCGTGGCGGTGCGCTCCTGTGTTCCCAGCATTGGGAGGCTGAGAGGGGAGGCTCTCAGGTCCTCGGCACCCAGCAACTTAGTGGGACCCTACTTTATTTTATTTTATTTTGTATTTATTTTTTGGTGGTACTGGGGTGGAACCCAGAGGCTTTCTACCTCCAGGCTATACTCCCAGACCTATTTTATACTTTATTTGGAAACAGGGTCTCACTAAATTGCTGAGAACCTCACTAAGTAGCTGAGGCTGGCTTTGAACCTGTGTGATTCTCCTGTCTCAGCCTCCCAAGCACAGGGATTACAAGCATGCGCCACCACGCCCGGCTGGGACCCTATTTTAAAATAAATATTCAAAATAAATATTTAAAATAAATAGGACAGGGCGTATAACTTTTAGGTAGAATGCTCTTGAGCTCAATCCCCAGTACAAAAGAAAAAAAAAAAAAGTGTGTGTGCTTGGATAGAATTTGCTGCGTCTTCACTTTCTGACATTCTTGACTCTCACCTCACTTCTTGGATCCCATTTTCTGTTCTTTGTTGCCATCAGGGGCAGGCCCTTCCCCAGGCAAGATTGACTCTTTGGGGGCAGTGAGGGCTCTGGTTGAATTCTGGGCCAGTCTCTTGACTGCAGGTGGCTTCACAATGCTCACACTCGTATATTTGGCCTTTGAAGACCTGATTCACAACTGCTGGAGGTAACTTGAAATATTTTGTGGAGGCTTTCAACTTCCTACTAGCTCGTTACAAGGTCTTTAAAGTGCTTTTCATTTTATCTTGCAAAAAAAGTATAAATGTAGCCAGGTGTGGTGGCGCGCGCTTGTAATCCCCATGCTTGGGAGGCGAGACAGGAGGATAGCCCAGATTCCAAGCAAGCCTCGCTCGCTCGCTCGCTTGCTTAAGAGACCCTGTTTCCAAATAAAAATATAAAATAGGTCTGGGAGTGTCGCCCAGAAGTAGAAGGGTTTCCAGGAAACCCAGTACCACACACATACACAAAAGTATAAATGTCTGCTCTGTTTTACCAATCTGTGCAGGTTTGTATTTAAATAAGAATGATGGTATCCACTATGGTGTAGAATTAGTGGTTGTTTTTTTTTTTCCGGTGGTACTGGGGTTCCTGGAAGCCCTTCTATATGCGGGCTACACTCCCAGACCTATTTTTTTTATTTTATTTTTGGAAACAGGGTCTCTTAAGCCAGAGTGGCTGGCTTTGAACCTGTGCGATCCTCCTGTCTCCGCCTCCCAAGTGCGGGGATTACAAGCCTGCGCCAACACACCTGGCTACATTTATACTTTTTTTGCAAGATAAAATGAAAAGCACTTTAAAGACCTTGTAACGAGCCACCACGCCCGGCGTAGAATTAGTGTTTTGATCAGTAATTAGTATTTACTGGCACATAGATGACAGTGGATATATTATTTTTGTCCCCATGAAAAAAAAAGCCACACATCTTCACATTTGAAGTTCTTGTAGATTATCCATATATATGGCTCTTCAGTGTTTGATCTGCCACTAATCTCCAATCATGAATTCTCTGGCTTGACATTTTTCAAGCTTCATGATTATCTCTGCATGGGGAATGCTAGACAGTGCTGAAGCTCAGTGCTTTGAAAGGAGGTACAAGATCAGAGCAGTGTTGCCAGCAAAACTGACTTAGCTGGAGTATCTGGTTAGCTGAATTAACTCCTTGATTAGATTCAGAAAAGGAGAGGGCAAAAGTTGGAAAATAGAGATATCGCAGGCTCTAGTGGATGCTGCTGCTCCCTACTCCCACCACAGAAGGTTGTTGCTTTGTGCAGCTTCCTGAAAATTATTCTGTGGTTCCTGCCACAGAAGGTCTCTGCTCAAGGCAGTTTCCTGACAATAGTCTTCTCATACAAAAATGATGCAAAGTCTGATATAATAATTTGGAGAATATATGCTTAATAACTAGGGGGTCAGGAAGGAGATAGATGACAATTCTCTGCCCATCTGTAGCCAGCACCTTATTTTTATAGAAACTTTAGACAAGGCATGAGCTATGATAAAGGTCAGTGAAGCAGACATATGACAAACTTGGAGGAAGGAGGGATTAAACATTACTGAGCAGAGACGACATCAAGTCAGAGATTACACCAGGGTCCGTTGTGGACAGATCCCACCCAGCCAAATACTGTGTATTCACACTGAGCCAGTCCAAGATCATAATCTCTGTGTGCATTCTAAGATGATCCTCGACATCTCCCTTTAACTTTAGGGAAAAAAAGGCCAGTAAAATTAACTTTGAAACTTTTTGCAGTCTGCATAACCAGATGGTTATGCACAAAAAATAAAAAGTAATATTACAACCAAGATAACCAAATTAAGCAACCTCATACACAAGCAGAAACATACTTAAAAGAGTTAAGACCAGAAATACTATTAGCCAGGCTTTCTCAAAATTTAGCATCCGTAATGGTTGGAGTTTAGTATCAGTCATGGCTAGACTTAAATTTTAATATATCCAATGAAACATAATGAAATATATCTAGTAAATTAACATGTTATAATATTTAGCAATATTATAATGATATTTGTAAACATGGTGACCATTTTAAGTCCTGCCATTATTTTCCAGTTCAAATCATAGTCTTTTAACTGTCAAATTTTTTAAAGGATTTTTTGGTTGATGTGAATCTGAATCTGCCAAGATTTTTGTATAGTTCTTTTGAAAGTCCTGTGAATATTTGGCACTTTGAACTGACTGGTAGAGAGCCACTGCTGAGGTTGAGGCAGAGGTGATGATATGGCCAGTGCCATAATGCCTACCATTGGCCACCAGATAAATCTCTTTTTTTTTCTTTAAAGGTGATAACAGGTCCTGCTGGAAGGTGGCTAAAAGAATCTCCTGTCAGAGTTTTTCAAGCATAACTGGTATTCATGCTGTAATTGAACGTATTGCCATTATAATGCCATGGTATTTTCCCAAGTGATATTGTTATAGGGTACATACTATTTTAACTTAGTAATCTAAATGTACAGCTCAATTAAACCAACTAGAAGCTCTCCCATGGGGTCCCAAATCAATAACCTCTTTCCCTGCTATAATCATATACTAATGATGGGCTGTTACACATTCTGACGATCTTAACAATTCTCCTGATGGATCCCACTATCTCTTCTGGACACACAAAAACCTGGTAATGAATTGTGTGGCATTAAGCTGTTACCAGGCATCAGATCTGAAACTGGTAAGAAAATTAATTGTGCCTTTGATTTTCTTTTTTAGGTACATAGATAAGCCAAGTCTTTCTTGTAGGTCTAAAACATTCTGTATTGTTCCATGAAACACACACAAGAACCCATCTAGATTTTCCTATAAGGTTACACTCCTATAGAGAACTATGTCTTGTTCTAAGAAGCAGTTTTGGTAAATATACAGTATTGCTTAAGTAAGTGGTAGATGGCACATCAAACCTGAGGATAGCCAACATCATTAGAAACATGGTTTCTGGAGTTCTAGCTTGTGATTAACCCAATCTCACCAATTCTGGTTTACCCCTCTGGGTGGTGGCCTTGCCATCTTAGATAGCTGCCTCCCTAAAGAGTAAACTTTAACCTTTGCATTCCTTTGGTCATCTCCTGAGTTTCCAGTATAATATGACCTGATAGTTTTACCTGGATTTAAACATGAACATTATTATTTTTTACACAAGCATATCCTCTGCCAAGAGTTATCAATGAAGAGGAACCTTTCCTTTTCCCCCCCAAGGGTTTCTTTTAGAAGGCCTAAGAAATAAGTTGAGTCAGTGAATGAATTTCCATCGCATGACTCTGAGATGCTGTAAAAGAATTAACACCAATTCGAAAGAAAAAAATTAAGAGTGATAGAATATTTAGGGAAAGAACGACTCCTTATTCCCACTTTTTTGTTTGATTATTTATTTATTTATTTATTTATTTATTTATTTATTTATTTTGGTACTAGGAGTGGAACCCAGAACCTTTCTACCTCTGGGCTATACTCCCAGACCTATTTTTAAAATATTTTATTTGAAAACGGTCTCAGTAAGTTGCTGAGAGTCTCACTAAGTAGCTGAGGCTGGCTTTGAACCTGTGCAATCTTCTTGTCTCAGTCTCCCAAGTGCTGGGATTGCAAGGTGCATTGCCATGCCTGGCTAGCTTTTTGTTTTAAAAGAGATTTTTGAATTGTTTTTAGTAATGGCTAATGAAGCATTATGTCAGAAATTATATATTTGTAATTGTAATAGACACCAGTTACAAGGTTATATGAGGAGAATATAAAGTAAAATAAAACTATTAGGAACAAAAATTAATCTGTTGTATAATAGTTTTGATAATATTTATTGATATAAACAAATTTTTACTTAAAGTTGACTTTTTTATATATAATTATTAATACCCAATCTTAATTAGAGCAGCACAAGTTGGAATGACAAATGTTTAAACACTTATAGTTATCTTTGTTTTAAAATGGTCACAATATAATTAGTTATAAATATAAAACTTAAAACGTATATTACTAGTTGGGCATGGTGGTATGCATTTGTAATTCCAAATTACTGGGAGGCTGAGACAAGAGGATAGCAGGTTCGTGGCCAGCCTCAGCTACTTAGTGAGGCCCTTTGAAACTCAGTGAGACCCTGTTTCAAAATAAAGAATAAAAATTAGGCCTGGGGATATAGCTAAGAGGAAGAATACCCCTGGGTTGCCATCCCCAGTACCAAAAAAAAGTATATTACTATCAGTAGTTTTTGTTTGGAAAATATTAGTTTGATAAATTGCCTTTTTAAACTTTATATGTTAGAAGATACTTTAGGAAAAATAGTGTTTATCACAGTTGTATTATATTAATAATCCTTATTATTGGAGTGAAATTTAAAATTTACTGCTTACTAAGATAACCATAATTATAGCTTTATGTAGATTAACAGCATTGACAAATATTTGAAGAACAGCTTTAGACCTTTTAGAAGTTTTAGTGAGCGATGTTAAAGATTAGAATCAGGATTATTAACTGATCGCATTTAGTCAAAGAGAAACATATGTAAATCAAATTTTTAAATGACAAGGATTTTTTAATTAAATATCAGATATAATGTATACTGTATAAAGAGATCACTTATTGGTTACCTTGCATGCATATAAAATTCACATATTTAATGTTATAAGACTTTATAAAATCTCTAGATAAACCTCAGGTGTATAGCACATTTATAGTTATGGATATATAGGATGTCAAATCTATAGTGACCCAAAGTAATAATTGTTAATTAATTAATTAATTTATTTATTTATTTATTTTTGGTGGTACTGGAGGTAGAACCCAGAGGCTTTCTACCTCTGGGCTACACTCCCAGACCTATTTTATATTTTATTTTGGAAACAGGGTCTCACTAAGTTGCTGAGAGCCTCGCTAAGTAGCTGAAGCTGTCTTTAAACCTGTGCGATCCTCCTGTCTCGGCCTCCCAAGCGCGGGGATTACAAGTGTGCGCCACCACGCCCGGCTGTTAATTTATTTTTGTTAGGTATGGGATCAACTGGAACAGACTAGAATTTTACCTTAGATTTTTGCTTCCTTAGATCCTCTGTGTAAAAAGGGCAGAGAAACAACACTGATTAATCACTAATCTGAAACATGAAAAGGGCAGTTAATGAATCTCTTGTATTTTTTTTGTGTGTGTGGTTTTAGTTTGAATGTTTACCAAGAATATAGGCAGGAAATAGCTTTGAGATTTTTTTTAACCTGTAACATTTTAACAGGCTACAAAATATAGAACTTTATATTGTGATATTGCTAAAATGCAGTGACCAGAGGTCTAACCAAGAGATTATCTTGATAAAGATGTACTATTTTTATTTAAGTTAGGCCTTAGTAAATTGTTACCTAGAGCAAGAAGAAACCCTATTGTTTTAAGGAAAAACAGGAAACTGTCTTGATAAAATGTTTAAAAAATTTGCTTTTAGGCTAGTAGTTTGTAAAAGTTTTACAAGAATAGATGGATAGCTTAAGAAAAAAAATTTAGCCAGAAAATCAAATTATTAAATGTGATATTTTAGCTTACTTTTTTTAAAAGGTTTTTTTTTAAATTTTTGGAACCAGAGATTGAACCCAGAGCACCACACCTGCAAAGCTGGTGCTTTGCCACTGAGCTACATCCTGGCCCCTAAATGTGATATTTTAAAAGACCCTTTAAATAATTCCTTTGAATTTTAACCAATCTTATTACACATACAAAAATTTTAAGTCTTAGCCTTTAGAATTTATTTCTAACTTCTTCAAGCCCTCTGTAACTTCTAGCACAAAAACCACACAAAGTTTGATATAATAGTTTGGAGAATATATATTTAGTAATTGGGGGGTTGGGGAGGAGATAGATGACAGTCCTCTCTGCCCATCTGTAGCCAGCACTTCACTTTTGTAGAAACTTCAGACAAGGGATCATAAAAGTTAAACACAGAAACTAACAATTGTCATGTGCTATGATAAAGTCAGTGAGGCAGGCATGTGACAAGCTTGGAGGAAGGAGGGATTAAACAGGGGAGGTGAGATTGAAGACCACACTTCAGAGTTTATACAAGGTTCCTTGGAATTTGTCCACCTAAGGAAACATAGGATTTATCCTATGGCCCAGCATATCGTTAGTTATACTGCTTTATTTCCTTTACTCTAAAATAATTCTTCAATCAATTGTTATTTTCAAGTAATATATTCATCTAAATTGTCATATTAATTGGGACAAAGGTGTTCTTTTTTTTAACTTCTCTATTAATGTCTCCTGGAGCTTTCATTATCTGTCTCATTTTGGATTTTTTAAAATTTGTGTTCTATCTTGGTTTTATTCAATCTAGCATGGAGTTTACTAATTTGCATGTTTTCAAGAAACAATTTTTGTCTTTGTTGGTTTTTTATATTGCTTTTCTTTTTCACTAATGTGTGATTTTATTTTCTGCTTATTTTGGATTTATTTTGCTTTTTCTAACTTCTTCAGTTACTCTTCAGCCATTGATTTTAAACTATGTCTGTTTTGAAAATAGAAGCCATTTCCAGGCATGTGGCACATGCTTGTAATCCCTGCGCTTGGGAGGTTGAGATAGGAGGATCACACAGGTTCGAAGCCAGCCTCAGCTACTGAGTGAGGCTCTCAGCAACTTAGTGAGACCCTGTTTCCAAACAGAGTATAAAATAGATCTCGAAGTATAGCCTGGAGGTAGAAAAGTTTGTGCGTTCCACCCCCAGTACCACCAAAAAAAAAAAAAAAAAAAAAAAAAAGAAGCCATTAAAATTATAAACCTCCCTTTTTAGCTTCATCATATATATGTTTTATTCATCTTGAAATGTTTCCTAATTTTCAGTGTAATATTTCCTTTGACCAATGAGTAATTAGAAAGTAGGTATTTTAGCCGGGCGTGGTGGCACACGCTTGTAATCCCCGCGCTTGGGAGGTGGAGACAGGAGGATCGCGCCAGTTGGAAGCCAGCCGCGCTGGCTTAGGAGACCCTGTTTCAAAATATAAAAAAAATAGGTCTGGGAGTGTAGCCCAGAGGTAAATGGGCTTCCAGGAACCCCAGTATCACCAAAAAAGAAAAAAGAAAAAAAAAGAAAGTAGGTATTTTATTCTTATAGTACTCAATGATTTTGATGTTTTTATATTGAGATTTATCCTATCACCCAGCATATTGTATGTCTTATTGAATATGCTATATATCCTTAATATGTTAGGTTTTGTGTTTTTCAAATAGAAATTTGTCCAGGTTGTTGATACATATCATTTAAATCTATGCTGTTACTGATCTTTTGTCAAATTGGTTTATCAATTCCTGAGAGTAAGGGGTGTTAAAAATTTCTATACATAAATATGGAATCGTCTATTTCTCTCCTTAATTCTGTCAATTTTTGCTCCATATGTTTGATATCCATTACGAGAACTTGATTCTTATGATCTTTTCATCACATGGATTTGTGATATTTATGGTCATGTCATTATCTTTTCTCTCTGAAAGTGCTCTTGGTCTTGAATCTATGTCCTCTGACATTAATCTAGCCACTTCAGAGTTTTGCTGCTGCTGCTGCTGAAATCACACTGGGTTTTTGATGCTTACTGTTGCTGAAACTTAATACTGTATAGTTCATTATTTTTTCATCCACTTAACTGTCGGTATTAAAAACATTGGAAAATTTTTACAAAATTTTGATTCTCTTAGTAATTCTTTATTTTACTTTTGTTTAAAAATTTACTTTAAAAGTATGCCATACTTTAAAAGTATGGCCATATTGATATTTATTCTGCCTATGTATGAACAGGGAAGATCTTTCCATCTTCTAAGATCTTCTTTGATTTCTTTTTTCAATGTTTTATAGTTTTGTTTGTAGAGTTCTTTTACCTCTTCGTTAAGTTTATTCCTAAGTATTTTATTTTTTTGTGGGAAATCCTGAGTGGAAGTGTTTTCTTGATTTCTTTTTCAGTGGATTTATGGTTGGTGTACAGAAAAGCTTCTGATTTGTTGAGATTGATTTTGTATCCAGATACTTTGCTGAAATTGTTGATCAGGTCTATAAGTCTTTCGGTTGAGTTTGTTAGGTCTTCTAGGTATATTATCATGTCATCTGCAAATAGTGAAAGTTTGAGTTCTTCCTTTCCTATTTGTACTCCTTTGATTTCCTTTTCTTGTCTTATTGCTCTGGCCAGAGTCTCAAGTACTATATTGAAGAGAAGTGTTGATAATGGACCTCCTTGTCTTGTACCTGTTTTTAGGGAAATTCTTGAAGTTTTTCCCCATTTAATATGATGTTGGCTGTGGGCTTATTGTAGATTTCCTTTATGATGTTGAGATATGTTCCTTCCATTCCAAGTCTCTGCTGTGCTTTTATCATAAATGGATGTTGGACTTTATCAAAGGCTTTTTAGCATCTAACAAAATGATCATGTGATTTTTGTCTTTGGATCTGTTTATGTGATGTATTACATGGATTGATCTTCATATGTTGAACCAGCCTTGCATCCCTGGGATGAAGCCTACCTGGTCATGGTGTATGATTTTCTTGATATGGTTTTGAATGTATATTGCTACTATTTTGTTTAATAGTTTTGCATCCAAGGTTCATCAAAGATATAGGCCTGTAATTTTCCTTCCTTGAACTGTCTTTATTTGGTTTTGGTATTAATGTAATATTGGCTTTGTAGAATGTATTTGTGAGAGTCCCGTTTCTCTCTATTTCACAAAATAGATTGAGGAGTATCGGAATCAGGTCTTCTATAAAGGTTTTATAAAATTCACCTGGGAAGCCATCTGGTCCTGGGCTTTTCTTTGATGGTAAGCTCTTTATTGCTGTTCCAATCTCTTTGATTGCTATTGGTTGGTTTAAGTTTTCTATGTCTTCTTGACTTAGTTTAGGAAGGTTGTATTTATCTAGAAAGTTGTCCATTTCTTCCAGATTTTCCATTTTGTTGGAGTATAATTTTTCAAAGTAATTTCTGATAATCCTCTGGATTTCTGCACTGTCAGTTGTGATTTCTCCTTTTTCATCTCTTATCTTCAGGATTTGGATTGATTCTCTTTTTTAGTTAAATTGCCTAGTGGATTATCTATCTTATTTTTTCAAGGAACCAGCTTTTGGTTTTGTTGATTTTCTGTATTGTTTTTTTGTTCTCTACTTCATCTGTTTCCACTCTGATTTTGACAATTTCTTGTCTTCTACTGGCTTGGGTTCAGATTGTTCCTGTTTTTCAAGGGCTTTGAGTTGTGTCATTAAGTTGTTTATTTGATGATTTTCTGTTTTTCTTATGTGGACACTCAGTGCTATAAATTTTCCTCTTAATACTGCCTTCAATGTGTCCCAGAGATTTTCTCTATTTTGGTTTGTTTTTATGAATTTCTTGATTTCACCCCTTATTTCTTCATGACCCATTCTTCATTTAGAAGTGTGGTGTTCAGTCTCTGCATGTTTATGTGTTTTCTCTGAGTCTTTTTATAGTTGATTTCTAGTTTTATACCATTATGGTCTGAAAAGAGACAGGGAATTATGTCACATTTTTAAAAATTTGTTGGTGCTCATTTTGTGGCCAAGGATGTGATCTATCTTGGAAAAGGTTCCGTGAGCTGCTGAGAAAAATGTGAACTTTGCTGTAGATGAGTGGAAAATTCTATATGTGTCTAACAGGTCCATTTGATTAATAGTGTTCTTTAGGTCCGAGGTGTCTTTACTGGCCTTTTGTCTAGAAGATCGATCTAGTCGTGTAAGAGGGGTGTTCAAGTCTCCCAGTATTATTGCATTGGGATTTATATGTGACTTAATATCACAAAGAGTTTGTTTTATGAAAGTGGTTGCACCTAAGTTTGGAGCATAATGTTGATTATCATTATTTCCTCATGGTGGATTTCTCCTTTCATCAGTAAAATATAACTATCTTTGTCCCTTCTAATAAGCTTGGGTTTTAAGTCTAGCTTATCTGAAATCATAGTTACTACTCCTGCCTGTCTTTGTGTTCCATTGGCATGGATTACCTTGCTCCAAACCTTTACCTTGAGTTTGTTGCTATCTTGTAAGATGTGTTTCTTGCAAGCAGCATATAGATGGATTCTGGTTTTTAATCCTTTTTGCCACTTTATGTATTTTAATTGGGAAATTGAGGCCATTTACATTCAGTGTGATTATTGAGAGATGACTTTTAATTCCTAACATGTTGAGATTTTACTTCTGTATGAAATATTGTTTGTTCTTCTCTTCTTAGTTGTCTGCTGGATGGAAATTCTTGTTTCTCTGGTTCTGGTGTAAATTTCTTGTTTCTTCTTTGTAGATGATCTCTTTGAGTATTTTCTCTAGTGCTGGTTTTGAAGACATAAATTCCTCCAGCTTCTGCTTGTCATGGAAGAATTTTTTCCCCGTGTAATTTGAGAGATAGTTTTGCTAGGTAGGAAATTGTTTGCTGCAAGTTTTTTTTTTTTCAGAGTTTGGAATATGTTGCTCTAGGCCCTTCTGGCTTTCATGACCTGGTTTGGGAAATCTGGAGTGATTCTAATTGGTTTACCTCTGAATGTTACTTTGTCTTTTGTTTTTGTTGTCTTTAAGATTCTCTCTTTGGCTTCCACATTGGTCATTTTGACTATTATGTGGTGTGGAGAACCTTTGATCTTGTCTAAAGGGGGTTCTGTAAATTTCCTGTAACTGTGTATCAATCTCTTGCTCTATGCCTGGAAAGTTTTCTGCTATTACTTGGTTTCACCTTCTTTTCCCTCCTCTATACCTATTATTCTTAAATTAGCTCGTTTGAGGTGGGCCCAAATTTCTTCAATGCCTAGTTCTTGTTGTTGAATTGTTTTTTTCTATGTTATAAACTATGTGTTCGTTTTTGGAGTGATCATCTTCTAGGAGCGAGATTCTGCTCTCCATTTGGTCTAAGCGATTGTGTATAGTTTGAATAGATGCCTTTACCTCAGTGATTGCATCCTTTATTTCTTTTAGGCTCTCTCTAAATTCTTTTTGGAATTCCTGCATTAATTCTACAGTAACATTTCTGATTTGACCTTCTGGACACCTCTGCAGTTCTGTTATCAGATTCTGTAGTTGTGGATTTTTGGGGTGCTCATTGCTCCTTTGTTATTGCTCCTTTTCATGGCTTCAGATGTTTGCCTCTGTTGCTTTTGATGTATTTATCTCAGTGTCTTGGTGTCAGCTGGTAAATCCAAGGACAGCTTGTATTGTATTCAATAGTGAAGGTTGAGGAAGGAGGGAAGTGCAGGAGTAAATGGAAGAATAGGGTAAAATCTCAGAGTCAAATAGAAAGTATGGGTTTGGTATATAGTAATATATACTAGAGGTTAGAGATAGTAGGGATAATGTAGTGTTTTAGTAAACAATGTGGAATTTGTGGTATAATTATATGAAGTAAGTTTGATATAAGACAAAGGAGAGAGCTAAAAACCAGAAGAAAGATAGTAAAGAAATAGTGGGAAAGGGGAAGAGGCTTGGGAGAGGATTTGGGGACAGGTTAAAAATAAAAAACAAAACAAAATGACAACAAGATAACCAACCAGGTATACACACACACACAAAAAAAAAGGGAACAAATAAAACCAAAAACAACCTCAACCACGAATTAATGCAATTCTGCAACACAATGACGATCCAGGGTATAGGTCTACAGCAGTCTTTTTCTGTCATTTACCGAATCCCACCGGCACCCTTCCTTCTGTGAGTTTGGTTCTCTGAGATTTACTCCATCTATGTAAGCGACCACTACCGGTCCAGCTGTGTTATGTATTAAGCACAGGTTACCCTCAGGCTATCCACTGGTATGGAGTCTTGGTCTCTCTCTGCCACCATTTCTGTGGGGGTCTTTATTCTCCACAGTCAGCGATGGCCAGGTCTGATTTCCCTGCTTTCTCCACTAATGGGAAGTAGTGTTATTGAGGCCAGCTCTGAGCCTCTAGAAAGTATGGTGCTCTGTCAGCACTCCGCCTTTACTGAGTGTGACCACTAGATGTCAGACTCAGGGAGTTTATCTTGGCTGAGCAGGTCCTGAGGGGCACTACCTTGGGTCACCCTTTAGGCTTGGACTCCGGGGGCGTGGCGTGTTGGGCTGTCACTGCACTGCTGACGTCACAGAGGCGCCGTGAGCGTGGCGAGTTTCTTTTTGGTGTGATGTGGTTAGTTCCCTTTTGCTGTAGCAGGTCTTCGGGCCATCGACTTACACACTGTGCGTCTGCTGCTTCTCCCTTCAGATCCTTTCTTCCCCTTCCTCGTCACTGGTCCGCGGTACTGTGCGGGAAGCAGGGAGCCTGTGCCCCAGTCACGGGCGGGGCATTTTATATTTTCCCCCTCTCTGGACGGTCTTTCAGTCTTTTCCTCTTTGTCACCTGTATTTAATATTATTATCCCTCTGCTGCTTTTTTTTTTTTTTATCTCGCTTTGTGGCGTTCAGTTTTTGGGATAATGGGGATCCAGTCAGAATTCTTACGTGCTGCTACTCTCGTCGCCATCTTTTTTTCTCTCTTGTAGTATTAAGAGTGTCTTCTAAACATGTTGCTTTTGTTATTTATGGTATTCTACTGTGATTTGCTAGAATTTACTTTATTGTTTTTGTGTTTTTGTAATATCTTGAAAAATGCTTCTATAAACAATCATGGATATATTTCATGGTGTAAATGAGCATAGATTTTTACTGAAAATGTTTCTCTAGAAATAGAATTGCTAGGTCAAAAGTTATTCATGTTTTCATATTTATTACATAATACTAAATTTCTTTCAAAGTGATGGTACCTAGGTACATTCCTGAGCAGGGTTTGAATCCTGGTGATCATTTCCTAGCCCGTTCTTCTATCTGAATTTTTAATTTTTTGCCAATCTTTTAGATGTAAATTATAGCCTATGATTTTAATTGATGTTTTTTCTGATAACAATTAAAATTAGAATTTTTAATGAACTTATATTTATGTTTTCTGTTCTGTCAAGTACCTGTTTCAGTCTTTTTTATTTTCATACAGTATTCAAATCAATATTTCCCCAAATATTGATAAATCAATTGCAAAGTAGTAACTTGGTTTTCAACATGTTTTTTTGTTTTGTTTTATTTTTTTTTATAGCTCTGGAGATTGAACCCTGGGAATTCTACCTCTCTGTGCTATATCCCTATAAGTGTGTGTGTGTGTGTGTGTGTGTGTGTGTGTGTGTGTGTGTGTGATACTGGGAGTGGAACCCAGGGCTTTTCTACCTTTGGGCTATACTCCCAGACCCAATTTATACTTTATTTGGAAACAGGGTCTCACTAAGTTGCTGAAAACTTCACTCAGTAGCTGAGGCTGGCTTTGAACCTGTGTGATCCTCCTGTTTCATCTTCCAAAGTGCTAGGATTACCATCGTGGGCCACCACACCCAGCTATCCCTTTTTATTATTATTTTTTTTAATTTTGAAATAGATTACTGAGAGTCTTGCTAGGGTTTTTTTTTTTTTTTTTTTTTTTTTTTTTTTTGGTACTGGGGTTCCTGGAAGCCCTTCTACCTCCGGGCTACACTCCCAGACCTATTTTTTACTTTTGGAAACAGGGTCTCTTAAGCCAGCGCGGCTGGCTGGCTTCAAACCTGCGCGATCCTCCTGTCTCTGCTTCCCAAGCGCGGGGATTACAAGCGTGCGCCACCACGCCCGGCCTTGCTAGGTTATTAAGGTTTTCCTCCAACCTGTGATCCTCCTGTGTCAGCCTCCCAAGTACTGAGATTATAGGCCTGCATCACCATGCCTTGTTTTCAATATTTTTATGGATATTTGACTGATCAGAAGTCCTCAAAGTTGATGAAGTTGAATTTAATAACAATTTATGTTTCTACTTTTTATGTACTGCCCCTCTCCTTATAAAAAAATGACCTAACACTTTCATGAGGTAATTCTTTTATATGCTTGTCATCTCAGTAGCTCTCTATCCCATACCTCTCTTAAGAGTATCTGAGAACTAGATGGAGGAACAGAGGGAATTGAATTGGCAGATTTGGTCTTCCCAATTCTAAAAGTGGGGATTGGGATTAAACCCTGGTAAAATTTTCGCTACCAACTACTATGACCACATTTATAGTTCCCAGCAAATTTAAACCTTTCAGTAGTTGCCTTGATTTTGCTATTTGTAGAGGAAACATGTGCTCAAATAGTGCCAGTCGAGGTTTAAAAAATACAAAAACTAATTTTCTTAATGAACCAAATTTTTTTAATTAAGAAAATTCAATTAATAAAAGGTAGGGGCTGTCCCTAAAAGGAAAAGATTTAAAGCAAATACAAAATGTAAAGAGAGTTCTGGGTTTACTAAAGTTCAAAAGTTAATAGGATACTAGACTAGGGAGGGTTAAACTGGTGATGTTAACTCTTTATAGAGAAACATTTGCAGTTTTTGACCTTCAGGGCACTTGTATCCCGTTTTTCCTTTACTTCTGGAAAAGAAGGCTCAGAGAGACAAAAAAATAAGTCAGGTATTTTGGTTTGTAATCAGGGCTGTTTCTTCGGGACTGATTGGAAATAGGTTAAAATGTCAGCTCTTAGAAATTAAAACAAAATTACTAACTCGAGTGTTTGGAACTCAGCAGTTTGCAAGGACAACTAGTCTTTCTGCTCTTTTATTATCTCAGAGAGCTGTAGATTGCCGAGTGTGCTCAGGTAAGAGTCTTTTCAGTCAAATTTTCTTAGAAAAAATTTTCGTAGAAAAGAGATCAACAGAGACATGCTGTAGATGAGACTACAGAACTAGAATTTATGTTTTTGAGAAAAATAAGCTAATCAGAATTTTCCTAAATTCTCTATCATATCTTCCCCTTTCCCATCAATATTTTTTCCTTTTTTAAAAGACCACAGTCTAGAATATAATATGGAAGAAGACCTCTTAGTTTGGAAAGCTAAACTGTGTCCCATTTATATTTCATTTGAAGGGCAATTTTATCTTAATGTAAAACTAATGACATCTTAGAATTTCATATTGTGAAAATATTTCTTGAAGCCTTGACTATATATTATACCTATTATGCAACTCAGGAATGCTTTCTGTTAACAAAGTGTAATCAACCATCATTATGATATAAAAAAGTATAAATTGAACTGAAGTCAGTGACGTTCCAATTAGTTTCTGTTTTGGGCATACTAGTTGGTGCATGTGATAATGGATAAATTGTGGAAAATATTACATCTTAAGCTTGTAAAGAACAAGGACTATACCTAGTCTCCTAGTGACTATGTAGTTCCTTGATAAGTTCTTAATTTTGTTATTTCTCTCATGTGTGTATATGTATGTGTAGTGTGTGTGTGTGTGTGTGTGTGTGTGTGTGTGTGTGTGTGTTCTGGGAATTAAATTGGGTGGTGTTCTACCTCAGAGCCACACTCCCAGCCCTATTATTTTTATTTTGACACAGGGTCCCACTTAGTTGCTGAGAGTCTCACTAAGTTGTTGACGCTGGCCTTAAACATGCAATCCTGTCTCAGCTTACCAGGTACTGTATGTGCCACCATGTCCAGCTGATGAAGTCTGCAACTACTAATCAATTTTTTTTTACTGCCCATACTATATATAATCTGTGTGACCATAAATGTTGCCTCCTTTCTCCTCTCTCTCTCTTTCTCCCTCTTTTTCTCTGCTTTCTTTCTTGTACTGGGGATTGAGTTCTGGAGCGTTTTTACCTCTAAGATACAACCTCAGCTCTATTCTATTTTTGTTATGAAACAGGTTCTCTCCATGTTGCTGAATCTGTCCTTGAACCTGCAATCCTTAGTCTCCCAAGTAATGAGATTACAGGCAGAAGCCATCACACCTGGAAGTATTCATTTTCTTAAATATTTATAACATGTGAAATATGTTTCAAGCTATAAAATCATTCCTCAGGAAATGGAAGCAATGAATTCTTGCTCTCAGTCTCTCTGTCATCAGCTGTTTTTCATGCCTCTTCTCTCTCTCTTTCTCTCTCCCTCTCCCTCTCTCCTTCCTCCCTTTCCCTTCATGGTGTGTGTGTGTGTGTGTGTGTGTGTGTGTGTGTGTGTGTGTGTGTGTGTGTGTAGCAGCCAACCAACCATTTATTGGATATTTTTCACTGTTCACTTCTCTACTCTTGGTTCCTAGAACCACCTCGAAATGAACTGCTTTCTTTGAGTTATTACAGAAAAATCAGCTTCTGAAGGAACCCAAAATAGGACACAAAGCAAGCTCTTCCTTGCCCCTTCCTCAGCCATCACTCTTTTTTTGCCCTTATTATTGCAAAATTAAACTGTCATACTCAATTTTCAACCCTGGTATCATCAGATTCTGCCTTCACTATGCCACCTTCTCTCTAAACAGTCACAAGGGTTGACGTGGTATATCCAGTGGCAGTTTCAGAACTGAACTTGCTTGGAATCTGAGCTGATAATAATCTTCCCTATAACCTGCTTGATTTCACATATATTTATAGGACCTCATTGTACACAATTCTGGAGATTGGCTGTGCAATCTCTGAAAGATTGTTATCTTTGCATTTGATTCTGGAGTTTTAGAGCTGTAAGTCTACTAGGCAGTTGGGAAGGGAAAGTGGATATAGAGGAGAAGAAGGGTGGCATGGAACCCATAAAGCACAAGCTTGCAGTTCTAGCTGTCCCTGGCCTTCTTGGTGTGTGTCTGTAGGAGGGGATTATATCCTTTCTCATAGAATACTTTAGACAAGAGTTTTAATATATTTTGGTTTTATATACTTCTGTTAAAATTCTCTCCCATTTCTTTTGTGATTTCTTCTTTGACCCACAGATTACTTAAGGCCATCACATCTAGAGCTCAGTAACCACAGTAGCTAAAACATACTTTGTTAGGTCAGTTTCTACATTCAGCACCCTACATTCTTAGTTCCTATATCATCTCCTACCTTCTAAGCAGAAATCAGTACTCTGTCATTTTTTTGGAATGTATTTTCTGCAGTGTTAGTACAGTGTTTTGTAAGGGTCAATAAGATCAACTTTTTGGAAATGTTATTCTATATCTTACTGATATTTTAGTATACTTAAATTGCCAAAAGAGGAACATTAAATTTTTTTTATTATGATTATTTTGGGGGTTTTTTGGTCCATAGATTTTTTGACCAATGTTTCTTTTTTATTTATTTTTTATTGGTGCATTGTAGTCATACATTTTAATGGAGTACAAGATGGTAGAGGCGTACATGCAGATAGCACATTTTTAGCCTTTCCTCATTTCCCACCCTATTCCCTTCCCTTTCCCTCCTTCTCATGTTTGGCTTAGTGATTGACTTTGATATGTTTGTACATGTATTTTGAAATTATGTAAGTAAGGAAGTACATTTAGGATTATTCTTTTTCTCAGTTGATTCTCTTATCATAAAATGTTATTCCTTTTCTCCAATTATGCTCTTTCTTGTGACATCTTAGTTGACATATTTAAAATGTATTATTATATAAATATATAATCTAGTATATCTAAGGTACAGATGATTTTCTACTTACTATACATATGGACCAAGGTATTATCTCTTAACTGCTCTAGTGAGGTTAAAGTGTCTGAACTAGAAATCAGATTTTTTCTTCAATCACATGCTATAAATTATGCATATTTAAATGTTTCTGATGGAAGGATTTCATATTTCTGGTAGAAGATCAGAGCATATAGGAAGTAATATTAAACTTTATATTTTAAGAAAAAAATATGTAACCTAAAGTGGTAAGTATAGCCCTATTAGCTTTCTTTCTTTCTTTCTTTCTTTCTTTCTTTCTTTCTTTCTTTCTTTCTTTCTTTTTTTTTTTTTGGTGGTACTGGGGTTCCTAGAAACCCTTCTACCTCTGGGCTACACTCCCAGAACTATTTTTATATTTTTTATTTGGAAACAGGGTCTCTTAAGCCAGTGCAGCTGACTTCGAACCTGTATGATCCTCCTGTCTCAGCCTCCCAAGTGTGGGGGATTACAAGTGTGCGCCACCACGCCCGGCCCTATTAGCTTTCTTATGCTGAACACTTGTTTTTTTATACATTTATCTTCTATTTTACTTTTTATATATGTTTACAATATGTTTCTGAAAAGAGTAATTTGCCTTTTCAACTGGACTGACAATACGTATCTTCTAAATGCAGTCTTTAGTCCATGTACATTTAATACAATTAATATAATTGGGTTGAATCTCTCATCTTGGTATTTGTTTCCCATTCATTCTATTTATTATTTGCTCCTTTTTTCTCCTTTCTCGCAGCAGATTGCATTTCCCAAAGATAGAAGATGGCAGCACAAATACACATCTCATTTCATATGACTTTAAAAAAAAAAGAGTGTTATTTATTCTACTGATTAGAATTCTGTGTTTATCCATGCAGACTTTGATGGAGCTTGTGACTGCTTGAACCAATATAAAATGACAGATTATAGCTTACACTTCACTATTTCTCTCCTGCAATATTTTTTTGTTGTTGTTAAATAAATTTTTATTGGTGCATTGTAGTCATACATCTTAATGGGATAAAAAAAAACTTGTGGAGATATACACGCACTCATCACCCAATCAGCCCCTACCCACTCCCTAACCCTTCGCTCCTCCTCCCTCCTTCCCATGCTTGGTTTCCTGATTAACTTTGATATGTTTTTTTTTTTCTTCCATATATGGTCAAGTTATTTTTGACAAGGTTTCCAAGAACTTTTTGTGAAGGAAATAGTAATCTTTTCACTAAATATTGTTGAAAAATAATAATTACATGAAAAAGAATAAAATTGGGCCCTTACCTAACACCATATACAAATATTAACTCAAAATAGATAAAAGACCTAAATGTAAATCTTAAGACTATAAGCTTTTAGAAGAAAACCAGGGTCATAAAATTTCACAACATTGAAACTGGCACTGATTTCTTGGATCTGATTCCAAAGGCACAGGCAACAAAAGAATAAACAAACTTCATAAAAAAATAGAAAAATATTGTACGTTCAGAGACAATTTAAACAGAATTAAAAGTTACTGATAGAAGGAGTTAGAATATTTCCAAATACTATATCTGAAGGTATATTAATATTCCCAGTGTAAATCCTAAAAAATTAGCATCAATAAAAGCAGATAATGTAATTTAGAAATAGGTAAAAGACTAAAATAGATAATGAATCTCCAAAGATTTTTATATGACCAATAAACACATGAATATCATTCATCATTATCATAATATAACTAATCATTAAGGAAATGCAAATAAAAACTATAGTGAAATACTACTTCACATTTCTTAGGATGGCTACTTAGCATTAATTACCTTGCTCCAGTTTTTTACCTTGAGTTTGTTACTATCTTTGCTTGTAAAGTGTGTTTCTTGTAAGCAACAGATGGATGGATTCTGGTTTTTAATCCATTTTTCCACTTTATGTCCTTTTATTGGGGAATTGAGGCCATTTACATTTGGTGTGGTTATTGAGAGATAACTTTTAATTCCTAACATGTTAAGATATTATTTCTGTTTGAAATACTGTTTATTTTTCTTTGCTTAGTTGTCTGCTGGATGGAAAATCTTGTTTCTCTGGTTCTAGTGTGTATTACCTATTTTTTTCCTTGTAGTTAATCTCTTTGAGTATTTCCTCTAGCGCTGGTTTTGAAGACATAAATTCCTTCAGTTTCTGTTTGTCATGGAAGCTTCTTATTTCCCCATCTAATTTGATAGTTTTGCTGGGTAGGCAATTTTTGGCTGGAAGTTGTTTTTTTCAGAGTTTGGAATATATTACTCCAAGCCCTTCTGGCTTTCATGACTTGGTTTGGGAAGTCTGGAGTGATTCTAATTGCCTCTGAATGTCACTTGGCCTTTTCTTTTTGTTGCCTTTAAGATTCTTTGCTTTGCTTCTACATTAGTCATTTTGACAGTTACGTATGTGGTGTGGGGAACCTTTTCTCTGATTCTGTCTAAAGGGAGTTCTGTAAGTTTTCTGGACCTGTGTATCGATCTCTTGCTCTATGTTTGGAAAATTTTCTGCTATTATTTTTTTTGAAGAGATTATTGATCCCTTTGGTTTTACCTTTTCCCTCTTCTACTCCAATTATTCTTAGGTTAGCTCTCTTAAAATGGGCCCATATTTCTTCAATGTCAGATTCCTGCTGTCTGATTTTTTTTTTTTTTTTTTTTTTTTTTTTGCGGGTCTGGGGATGGAACCTGGGAGCATCTGACCTCCGAGCTATACCCCGTGCCCTAGTTTTTTTTTATTCTTTAATTTGAAACTGGGTCTCACTAAGTTGTGGAGGACCTCACTAAGTAGCTGAGGCTGTCTGCGAACTGCAATCCTCCAGTTTCAGCCTCCCAAATGCTGGGATTACAAATGTGTGCCACCATACCCAGCTGGTTTCCCCGCGGGCTGGTTTCTTTGCTGGTCTCTGGTTATTCTTCTAGTTTTCTTTTTCTCTGCGGCTACATGGGCAGTATTGTGCTTGCTTCTACTTGATCATTCTCTCCCTCCCTCCAAAAGCTAACTACTACAAAAACTGATACCAAGAAATAGAGTTCTTGCTGTTAGTAAACTATCAGAAAATTTGGAGCTACTTTTAGAGGAACTTGGAAAAGCTTGAAGATGTAAGAGGAGAATTCTTAAAATTTTAAAGCAGAGTTATATGGGCAGTTTGGATGGGATCTCAGAAGACCAGAATATTGATAGAAATTGAAACAGTAAAGACTGTTCATGAGAGTTAAGATGGGAATGGGGGCTCTGATAAAAAAAAATGGACTAGAGGCTGTTTATATTACATTTTGGCAAAGAACTTGTCTATATATCTTTCCCATGTTCTGAGAGGCTGAATTTAAAGGTAATAGACTAATTATTCCGGTAGAAAAAATTTCAAAACTGCATGGTATTTGGGTGGCAGCATGAATTTTGCTGGTGCCTTTTTTTTTTTTTTAAGTGGTACTGGGGTTCCTGGAAACCCTTCTACCTCCGTGCTACACTCCCAGAACCATTTTGTATTGTTTATTTGGAAACTGGGTCTCTTAAGCCAGCGAGGCTGGCTTCGAACCAGCGCGATCCTCCTGTCTCAGCCTCCCAAGCTCAGGGATTACAAACATGCGCCACCACGCCCGGCTATGCTGGTGCCTTTTTACGTAGCTTTACTGTGATGTTTGGGAACAGAAATTAGAGGGGCAAGTTGATAAATAACATTTGAGCAGAAAAGTGTATATAAAATTGGTGGCATTCAGCTATATATATAGTAGTTGGGAAGCTGATACAGAAGGTTCAAGGCCAACCTCAGCAACTTAACAAGGTCCTGTTTCAAAATATATAATGAAAAAAGCTGGAGATATACCCCAGTGGTGGAATGCCACTGGGTTCAATCCCCACGAACAAAAAAGTAAAAATAAATTATTGATTCATCAATAGGTTGATCTACTGGTGATGTTAGAGTTCTTGGGATTCATACATTTCACTTAGGAGTATTGGTACATTGTAAGATTTGGGAGGCCGTCCAGATTCCAATGATAACATTTCACTCCTGACCCACCCAAACTCAGGCCATCTCATAATGTAATATGCATTTAGTCCATTTCCAAGAATCCCCATAATCTTAGCAG
This sequence comes from Muscardinus avellanarius, assembly GCF_963383645.1. NCBI lineage: Eukaryota > Metazoa > Chordata > Mammalia > Rodentia > Gliridae > Muscardinus > Muscardinus avellanarius. Next base: position 33,615,266 of record NC_137799.1, read on the forward strand.
TTCCAGCATTTCTCAAAAGTCTAAGGCCAAAGTCCTCTTTGAGACCACAGACTGTCAGTGAGCCCCTGTAGAAAACAAAACAACTTAACATCTATTCAAAGTTTAAGGGCATTTTGGAATAAGCATTAGGTCTCAGATAAGCAGAGTAAGCATTCCATTCCAAAAAGGAGAAAAAGGAGCATAAAAGGAAAGAATGAGACCAAAGAAGACCAAAACCCAGCAAGGAAAATTTTATGCCTTGTAGCTCCACATTCTAGCACCTGGGATAATGTGGTTTGGGGGCATGTGATTGTAAGACTTGATCTCAAAAGGCCTCTATTTTTTCTCTCTGCTGTTTAGTTGAATACTTTCAATTGAGCTGCTTTATGTTTGTTGGTCCTTTACTCTTCTGTTTCCTATCTTATAATTCCATATGTTAGGGCCTTTTGTTTTCTGTTCTTTTGATTGTTTTCCTCTTATAATCGTGTGTGTGTGTGTGTGTGTGTGTGTGTGTGTGTGTGTGTGACTAGGGATTGCACCCAAGGGCAAAATTCCTATCAAGCATTCAGAGCTACACTACCAGCCCTATTTTATTTTTATTTTGAAACAGTGTCTCACTAGGTTGATGAGAGTCTCACTATTTGCTTAGGCTGTCCTTGAACCTATGATACTCCTGTCTCAGTCTCCCAAGTACTGGGGTTACAAACATCACCACACATGGACCTTTTTTTTAAAAAAAAAAAAAAAAGAAAACTTCTTTTGCATTTCATAATTTTTGAGAATTGAATCCTGGATATTTTGCATAAAAAAGATTGATATCAGGCATGGTGGTGCATGAATGTGATTCCACCAACTCAGAGGACTCAGAATTATAAATTCAAGGACAGTCTTGGTAACCTAGTGAGACCTTGTCTCAAAATAAAAAATAAAAAGTGTTGGGGATATAGCTCAGTGATAGAGTGCTTGCCTACATGTACAAGGCCTTGGGTTTTATTTCCAATATAACAAAATAAGATAGAATGGTAATGACTAAAAAAAGTAGAATACTTAGTTTTGAAAGAGCATAATCTTCTTACAGCATATTGGAATTATGGGCTAAATCTATCTGATTTGTTATTGAGCTGGGTCTGGCTTTTGTTGCAGATTTATTTCATTCAATGCACCACTGGCTCCCAATATTTTTGGTTATGAAATTAGGATTTTCTCATCAGAAGCACCTGAGAACTCAGCATTAATGAACATTTGAGGGGATTTTTGTGTTTTATTGCCATGTTGGTAGTTTTTATTTTTATTTTTATTATTTTTTTGTGGTACTGGGGGTGGAACCCAGGAGCTTTCTACCTCCGGGATATACTCCCAGACCTATTTTTTGTACTTTATTTGGAAACGGGGTCTCACTAAGTTACTGAGAATCTCACTAAGTAGCTGAGGCTTGCTTTGAACCTGTGCGATCCTCCTGTCTCAGCCTCCCAAGCGCAGGGATTACAAGTGTGTGCCACCACGCCCGGCTATTGGTAGTTTATAAATCTGGGAAATTACTTCTGAAAGGAAGGTTATTAAGTAGTTTTCTTTGCTCTGCAATCATGATTTTGACTGAGTGTGGAGACCTCTCTCTCTTTCTCTCTCTCTCTCTTCCTCCTCCTCCTCCTCTGCCCTTATCCTTTTCAGGACAGTTGCCATGCTTATATGAAAGCCTGCAATGCCTCAGACAGATTTATCTCAGTATGCGGAAACATCCTATAGAAAGTAGGCCAATGGAGTAAGACTGGCTGGTTTCTCAGAATTCTAATATATCAGTCTAGCTTACACATATCCATTAAAAATGCACAAAGTTTCCTGAGGATTTCTCCTTATTTTTCTCTGTGTTCCCCCCACCCTGTTTAAACATAATTGAAAATCAACTTGTAGGGGTGAAAATTTCCTGGCTCCTATAAGTAGCTTGTCACTTTCTGGGGTTTAAATCATTGGGATTATTGGCATTCTTGGTAAACTAATAATCTTTTTAAGAAATAGAAAAATCAATTTGAATAATGGCATTTTCATATAGGTTTGAAGCCAGCCTCAGCTACTTAGGCTCTCAGCAACTTAGTGAGACCCTGTTTCCAAATAAAATATAAAATGGGTTTGGGAGTATAGCCCGGAGGTAGAAAGCCTCTGGGTTCCACCCCAGTACCACCAAAAAAAAAAAAAAAACCCAAAACACCCCCCCCCCAAAAAAAAAACATACAGGAAAGTATCACTTCAAGTCTCACTCACATGTATGGGGAGATTGAAGGAGACAGCAGCATGGAATGCAGAAGGAAACACACCAAGTGAGGTGTGTATGAATGCTGAGTCACGCTCAGCATCATTATGGCATGTGATTACAGTGTACAAATAAAAGTATAAAAATAATAAGGATGAGAAAAAGAAAAAACCAAAGGAACAGAAGAAATCTCACTTCTTAGTCTATGCAGATCATTTTGTTTGCTAGAGTGAGAACAGTGGTCACTGTCATAGCCTTCTACACATTTGCCAGAAGGTTACTTTTTAAAAGTAAGATTATTAAAATTTTATCAGTATTTCTGTGTATAATATGGTCCTCTCAACCTCTAACTTTGCTTAAGGACTTGATAAATCCTAAATGCAAAATAATGGATTTTTTTCTCTATGAGGCAGTATACATGTTAGCCTTCCTTTTAAAGGATTTTATTCTCATCTCTTTGAAAACATTCTATTTTCTTATCCTGTTTTGGAGCTTACTACTTGGAAATAAGCATTCTCTTTATAAGACTTGAAGGAATTAGTAATGAAGTCAATTATTGTATATGGAGAGATGTTCAAATAAATCATCATGTTCTCATCCCTGCACCTCAGTCCTTTCCTCTTTTACGGCTGAGTTTTCAAGTATTCCACATGACAAATTGTATCTTCCTTGAAGTATTGACATCATTTATGTGCTCTTCTACTGAAGCTTCTTCAACCCTGATTCATTATTATAAAGCTTATAAACTACCATACTGACTTCTAAATAGTTGTAGAATCTGTCAGGTTTTTTAATCAGAGGATTATAACAGGATATTTGCTAAATCCTGAGGATAAACTGAGTCCTAAAAGGTCTGACTTCTGATCCATTTCATCATTTCTTAACCTTATCATTGCCTTCCTTCATTTCTCCTTCCCCCTTCTCTATTTTGAGGTTCTGTTGAAGATATTCCTGAAGAACCATCCAGAGTAACAGACTGCAAAAATGATTCAGCTGACAGCTACTCCTCTCAGTGCACTTGTTGATGAGCCAGTGCATATCCGAATTACAGGCCTGAGTCCTTTCCAGGTGGTGAATCTTCAGGCATCACTGAAAGATGAGAGAGGCGACATGTTTTATTCTATGGCCTACTATAGGGCTGATAAAACTGGTGAGGTGGACTTGAAGCGTGATTCTTCACTTGGAGGTGACTATGTGGGAGTCCACCCTATGGGTCTCTTCTGGTCTTTGAAACCTGAAAAGCTGTTAGTTAGACTCATAAAAAAGGATGTGATGAATAGCCCCTTCCAGGTCCAATTAAAACTTTGTGACCTAGATTTACCACTAACAAGTAAAGCTACCAGTGATTCTAAGGTTAGCCTGACTTTGGAAAGATGGTACGTGGCACCTGGTGTCACACGGATCCTGGTCCATGAAGGCCGCCTTCGGGGAGCCCTCTTTCTTCCTCCAGGTGAGTAGAAGGCTCTGGTTACTGTGGGCTTTCTCTCACCTCTTGAATGCCTCATTTCTTCAGAGATTTGGCTTTTATACATTGAGTTCTCTTTCCTGCCTTCAAATCAGGGTTAACTTTGGGTCAGAACAAGAGTGTGGTAATATTCTACTTCAATTCGAGTTTCATCTCAACAATTCTGGAATTTATCTAATTATATGACTGTGTATAGTTGATAGAATCCATATACCATGGAACATTTACAGCTTTTGATTTATGATAAATCTATCTGCATTAGCCTGGCTGCATGAAAATTCTTATCTTGATATGGGAACCATGTCCCAGCTCCTTTAGGGAGTCCTGTCCTATTGAGTTTCAGTTTAAGTATATGTTATCACATTGTTGTCACAACAGGTGGGTGGTATAATAGACTGAAAGTTTGCAATAAATATAAAGGCTGTAAATAAACCTCATACCCTATGGTTTCCTGGATATTGTATAATTATAGAATATTACCTAGATCAGATAATGTAGAATTCTTTCTTTTGGCTATAGAACTTGCTACAATAGTCACGAATCTCCACTGCATTTTCTACATAGCAGCAAATGGTTTAAAATATCTATTGATCAGAATTTATATCAGGTCCTCATTAAGCAAAGTTAATTCCCAGAGACGTCAGTAGACCCGTATTTCCCACCTGTGTGAGGTTCACTTCCTCAAACAAGTACTTTGATATGGGACACAGCTGTCACCACACCAGGATGTATTGTCTTTATATTTACTAGTCTCCTTATAGAATTGAGATAGTTAGAAGAGCCTTGAAATGTTAAAGGTTAGTTTCTCACAACATAGAGTTATAGCTGGTGTAGAAGGAATAAAAGCTTCCATTACAAATTTACCATGACCCATGTATTTGTTTAGATAAATCTGAAACTTTTTATCCCCAGTAATTAGCTTTTATTCTGTGTGGGAGAAAGGAAGTACATAGCACAAAACTGTTGTTCCTCTAGTATACCACCCTTGTTGAAAATATGTGTATGCATACAGTTGTTTCACCTTGGAATGATATGCTAGTTTAAGTTGTGCTATTGTGAATCTCTTAAATAATGCAAGTGCTAGATCTCCTGCTTTTCTTTGTGTTCTGTTGGAATAGAAAAGAAGGATGAGTTGCATGAGGTTATAAGGAGGTCAAGTAAAAACATTTCTTAGAAATGTATTTCAAATGCAACATTCTTTCTAGAAAAGGGGTCAGTGCTCCTAAGTGTTCCCCTCCTTTCCTGTCAATTAGAAGATGCACACCACATGTTTATTCATTTATTCAATGGTATTTTTAGACAAACATAAGTATCATTTGTTACCTTCTTTTCACATAAAAAAGGAATACAGCAATTAAAAACAATTAATACTCTTTTACACTCAGCCATTCCTTCTAAGCCTGGATTGGACCAGCTTTCCTTAGCTAATTCCACATATGTAATAGTAGAATACTCTCAATAAGTGTACAGTGAACATCTTTATTTTGGAAATGACCTGTCTACACAGTTAGTGAGTATAGAATGATACTCTGACCATCCCTCCTTTCACCATGACTTACAGTGCAGGGAATAAAGAGTATTATTGAGTGAAGGAGCTCATTATTTCCATCTGTATAGATAAGAGATTATATCCCTGTGAAGACAGAATCAAGATTTTAGACAATGCAATCATTAAAAAAAATTTGAGCTATATTTTTCTTTGAGAACACATTCAAATCTGTGGACCCACTAGTCTTGTGTTTGCCTTTTTATTACTATAACAAATACTTGAGATAACAAACTTACAAAGAGGAAAGGTTTATTTTAGCTCACTATTTTAGAGATTTCAGTCCCTGAGTGGTTGATTCTGTTGGTTTGGGCAACGCAGCTCATCCTGGATGTAGTGAGGATTGGGAAAAACCTGCTCACCTCATGGCTGGGAAACAGATGAGAGAAAGGAAGGGCATGGGCTCCCACTCTCCTTTTCAAGGATACACCCTCAAGGATCTAAAGACTCCACCCCCCCAGGTTAAACCTTAAAATTTTCTACTCCCTCTCTATGCTGCCACCCAGATCTGGAGCCTTTAACACATAGGCCTTTGGTTGGAAATCCAGATACAAACGATAACACCTCTCATCAGTAAGATGCACATGTAAATATCTATAACACATTTTACATATAGTTTTAGTTTCTTCATAAATTTCCCAAAGCCTAATTGTGTGACTTTTAAAGATTAATAAATCATAGCCCAATTATTCTTTCTTCACTCTAAGACTATGGAAATGAACTCTATTTTCCTTAGCTCCAAGGATTAAACATGTCAGTAAACATAGTTTCTTATAAAATTTCTAGATGTTGTGTTGTTATATATTCAATAGGCCTCTATCTATACTAGATAGAAGGCTGAAAATTTCGATTCTGTTTGAAAATGTATGCAGTAATCCCAAATTTTCAGATGCATTCCTTTCATGTGGTTTTATTTTTCTATCATCTTTTCTTCACCGTCTCTTCATACACAGTTCTCATTTGTTTTTCTTCCTGTCCAGGAGAGGGCCGTTTCCCAGGAGTAATTGACTTATTTGGTGGTATTGGTGGACTCATTGAATTCCGAGCCAGCCTCTTGGCCAGTCGTGGTTTTGCCTCCTTGGCTTTGGCTTATATGGACTATGAAGACCTGCCCCCTCAACTAGAGAAAGTAGATTTAGAGTATTTTGAGGAAGCTGCCAACTTTCTCCTGAGTCATCCTAAGGTAATTTTTGTCTTCTTCATAGGTTTTAGCTTCAGTTCTTTCATAACCATAATATTCTGTAACTTCCCCTACCTTCCAGATCTGATTCTTTCTCAGTGGACCTGAGCTTCTATTATGGACCCCTATCATCCACATGACTTCTCATCCAGTGCCTTTTGCTCAGAAAAACAAAATTCACAGGAAGTCAGCCCATGTCCATCATGGAATCCAAAGCAACTGGCTTTGAATTCAGGCAGAAATGATGGTGGTTGCAATTTCAGGCAGTTAGTCAAAGGCTAGCTTCCTAAGCTGAAAAAAATGGTCAGAAACACAAGATTTTGCTTCCCAGTTGGTGTCAATTTTACATGGGGGGAAAAAAAGAATGTAGAATACATTGTTCTTATAACCGAGAGTATATAAGTATGTAGCAGAGTACAATAAATTCAGATCCATTCGAATTTACCCCTTTGGTCTGGATGCCTTGCTATACTATACATAATCTAGGTCAGAATAGTTTTGAAATTGTGGAGAATGGCTCTTATAGAGGTATCAACTGTATAAGCTGAATTGAGCTTAAATACTATTCTTTCTTGTTGCCCCTACCACCTTTTTTTTTTTAACGTGAGGTCTTAATTCATAGTCTATTTCCTCTGAGAGTTATTTTCTTTCCCGATCTGGGTTAGAAGCCTTGCCGTTTGCACTCTTATATAACAGAATGTAAAATACTCTGGTCACCTGTTTTGTTGTCTTTTTCTCTAGTCTTTTCATCTGTCAGAGAGTTCCTTGACAGCAAGGAATATGCCTTATCACTCTGGGTCTCCTACTTCTTGGCACAGGATGGGTCATCTAAAAATGCTTATTTGATGATTGTGAATGAAACAGAAACCTGAGCCAAGCCCCTTTTTGAAATTTCACTTTGAATCCAAAACACCTCTAGATCCTATGCTCAAGTTTTGTGCTCTCTCTCCTATACTAACCTCATCTTCTTTCTCAGTCTCTTTCTCTAGGGTGCCCATTCCTCTGGATTTTTTGAACTCAGAATTGATGCAAGTTAACCCATCATTTAAACCCTGACTCATGTTATTCACAATAGATTGTGTGTGAACTTTTGCATTAGACTTATTTTCTCTACTACGTTGACATATCAAAAGGGCATTGTAAACTCAGAAACAAACATAATTCTGAATTCATAATAGTTAATCAGTTTAGCCTAAGACACAGTTGAAGAAGTATTTCCTCTTAATGCACATCTTATATTCCAGAACTTTAGAAACAAAATATATGCGCATATGGGTGAGATTTTTTTTACTTGTTTTGTCCCCATTCTGTGGTTTCTGAGATTGTGAGTATTCTTAAATGACTAGGCTAACATCTCATTTGTATTGTTTTCAGGTTCTTGGCCCAGGCATTGGCATCGTCTCTGTATGCAAAGGAGCAGAGATTGCACTCTCTATGGCTATTCACCTAAAACAAGTCAAAGCCACTGTACTTATTAATGGGCCTAACTTTGCTACTAAAGTTCCACATACATACCATGGTCAGATCCATCAGCCCAAACCCTCTACTCTACACAATATAACTAGAAATGCCTTAGGTTTTTTTAAATATCATCATATGTATAAGGATGATGAAACTGAGGCTAATCAATATTTTTTTCCCATTGAAAAGGCCCAGGGGTATTTCCTCTTTATTGTGGGAGAAGTTGATATGACTGTTGACAGCAAAACACATGCTAGGAAAGCCACAGAACAGCTGAGGAGAAATGGGAAGAACAACTGGACCCTGCTATCATACCCTGGGGCAGGCCACCTGATTGAGCCTCCCTATTCTCCACTGTGCTCTGCCTCAAGGGTCAAAACTTTGCACTCATCTATGTACTGGGGAGGAGAATGTGTCTCACATGCAGCTGCACAGGAACATTCTTGGAAGGAGATCCAGAAATTTCTCAGGAAGCACCTCATTCCAGTGGTGACTAGTCAACTATGAGAAGACTAGATATTCCTAGGAAACAGAGAAGTAAATCTCTTTATCAGTGCTTCTCTTGATTTTCATGAAAAAATGTCTTAATTTTTTACTGTAGGAAAGAAATTATAAAGTTATAACAAAAAAGGTCAGGAGGACTGAGAATGGTTATTTGGAAGGGAAGAATTGCTTCTACTTAGCCAAATGTCATACATAAAATGTCTATTTGTAGAAATGATATGGCAGTTTTGCTTGCCCCAAAATATTCATCATCATAGTAATTATCAGTGGAAATCATTACAATGAACAATAGAATCCCTTGGCTTATAAAATAGACAGAAAAATAATCAGATGCTGACATTTACTGATTTTATAAAACCAAAATATATGTAGAGTCCACATATTTTAAAATAGGTTCATAGCTCATAGCCACTACATTGTTGTTAGAAAACAGGAGCTAAGTAAGAGATATTATTTTAAGCCAATATGGGGGCTTATATGAAAGTAAGATTATATTTATATTCAATAAGAACTAGTAAAATTAAATAAAAGCATTGTTGTGTCTAATCAAGTACAGTATTTTTGGCATTTTCATTGATGACAGAGGAACAATTTGAGAGCCATAGAATTTCAACTCAGGAATGTAGTCATAATTATGGGGGTCATATGATTATGTCATGGTTATGGGAATCATATGACTGTGAGGATCATATGGCTGGCAAACTTTTTCTGTAAAAGTACAAGGTAGTAAATATTTTCAGCTTTGTGGACTACACAGTATCTCTCAGCCCTCCTCAGCTCTGCTATTATAGCAAAATAAAAAGCAGCCATAGTAATATAGGGTGAATGATTGTGACTTCATTTCCAATTAACTTTATTTCTGGACACTAAGATTTGAATCTAATATAATTTTTGCATGTTACAAAATAGAAATTACCTTTTTATTTTTCTCCAAGCGTTTGTATATATAAAAACAATTTGTAAAATACCCAGGAGTGGTAGAGCTGGATTGTATGGTGGATCTATTCCTAGCTTTCTTAGGAATCTCCACACAGATCTCCACAGTGGCTGAACCAGTTTGCACTCCCACCAACAGTGTAAAAGACTTCCTCTTTCCCCACATCCTTGCCAGCATTTGTTGTTATTTGATTTCTTTATGCTAGTGACTCTGACTGGGGTTAGATGGAATCTCAGTGTAGTTTTGATTTGCATCTCCCTGATGGCCAGTGATGTAGAACATCTTTTCATGTATCTATTGTCCCTTTGTACCTCTTCTTTTGTGAAGTGTCTATTTAGTTATTTAGTTCATTTGCCCATTTTTTTTATTGTTTAAATATGCTTTTCAGCATTGCTGGAATGTACAAGTAGAAGAGATTCTTGGCTTAACAAAATTTTGTTCTCAAGAGTGTAATATGTATGGTTTTTTTTCATTTTGTTCTTATTTGTAGTCCTGGAGGTAAGCAGAATTAGCATATTTATAATAGTTGCAATTGGCAGTTGAAGAACAATTTGCCTATTAAATAACTATATTAATGGATGGGCATGGTGGCGCATGCTTGTAATCCCTGCACTTGGGAGGAAGAGACAGGAGGATCACGCAGGTTCGAAGCCAGCTGTGCTGGCTTAAGAGACCCTGTTTCCAAATAAAAATATAAAAATAGGTCTGGGAGTGTAGTCTGGAGGTAGAAGGGTTTCCAGGAACCCCAGTTCAACCAAAATAAATAAATAAATAAATAGCTATATTAATCCTAAATCTGTTTGTTTGTTCAGATAAACAGGTATAAAATGTGATGCCAATTCTTTATACAAGTGTATATAAATATACATACATGTTGATATCATGTTAAGAGTGAAAACCATGAAGTTATTGATAACAATATTTATGATGCTATTAAATAATTCCTATGGTAATGATAGTTTATAATTTATATACTATTTCAATATTTGATCTTGCTACTCAAATTTATGATTTTAAAATTTAAATATTACTTTAAAAATCTATTTATTGATCATTTTAGTTTCTACATCTTCTCTGGAGCATAATTTATCCAAATTAAAATAAGAAATTCTGTAATGACCAAAGAAATTATCACAAAAATTATGTGAAAACTTTAGTTTTAATGATATATCCAGTGATGTTGTTAAAATGAGACAAAATAAATATGTCATAATTAATGAATTATAAGTTTATTTTATTACTCACTTGAAACATTACTGCCCTGTTAAAATATCTATAAGTACAATAATTTACTACAGAGTTATTTTTGTTATTTTCTGTCTTCTACTGATAGAAATTTTATAATTTTACAAATACTTTTTGGGGGAGTATAAATATGTATTTTAGGTAGAAGGATAGAAAATATCTTACTGCGCTATTTCTTTCACTGGCTTATTAATTTTAAATATTTATAATACTGTACGTTTCAGACTTGTTCCTAGTCCCACTAATGTAGGGGATACGTTTGTACATTACATATACCCATTTCTATGGTTGATGTGGGTGTTTCCCTAAAATTCATAATTTGAAGCTTGCCCTCCCAGGTAATGGGGCCTTTTGAGGGCCCTCATGATGGGCTTAGTGCCCTTAGAAAGGAGGTTGAAGGAACCTACCTTGCCCTTCACCCACAGGAATGCAGTGACTAGGTGCATCTGTGGTGAAGAAAGAATGAATCTTGACCAGCTACTTAATTTGCCAGCACCTCCACCTTGGACTCTCCAGCCTCCAGAACTGTGAGAAATAAATTTCTAATGTATATAAACTACATATTCTTTTTTATTTTTTATTTTTGATGGTACTGGGGTTCCTGGAAGCCCTTCTACCTCTGGGCTACACTCCCAGCCCTATTTTTAATTTTTTTTTAAATTTGGAAACAGGGTCTCCTAAGCCAGCGCGCGCGGCTGGCTTCGAACCTGCGCGATCCTCCTGTCTCTGCCTCCCAAGCACGGGGATTACAAGCGTGCGCCACCAAGCCCGGCTAAACTACATATTCTAAGGTATTTTATTATAGCAGCAAGAAGAGACTGACAGAAATTGGTAAGAAGAAGTACAGTGTCATTAGACTAAATACTTAAAAAGGTGAACGCGTGCCGGGTGTGGTGGCGCACATTTGTAATCCCCACGCTTGGGAGGCAGGGACAGGAGGATCGTGCAAGTTGGAAGCCAGCCATGCTGGCGTAAGAGACCCTGTTTCCAAAAATAAAATAGGTCTGGGAGTATAGCCCGGAGGTAGAAGGGCTTCCCAGTACCAGCACCAAAAAAAAAAAAAAAAAAAAAAAAAAAGGTGAAAGTGACTTTGTAACTGAGTACTTAAATTTAGGCAGAACTTAAAGATTTGGAAAATTCTCAGTTTAGCTGTGTTGTAAAGAATAAAAAATTAGTCTAGGAGATACATCAAGGGTGTGCCTAAGCAACTGTTTGATGAGATGAGCCTGGATAGGCAGAGGTCAGGTGCTATATATCCAGACAGGAAGAATGATCCAGAAAGCACTTCAGGGATGATTCATGCTGCCCTTATCATCACAGGTCTAGAGTGCTAAGGCCCAGAGACAGAAACATGTTAAAAGAGGAGCCTGGTGCTAAGCAATCTCAAGTCTCCACTCCTTCTGCTGTGGTGCAGTTTTCATCCAGTGCCCAGGTAGGGCTTATGCAGGCTCAGGTACAGCTGGAGTCACTCCTCTGGTAAGAAGAGATGGTAAATCTTGGTGATGTCCATGAAGTTTCATCTCCACCAGGATGCAGAGAACATTGTTACCTTTACCTAGATTTCAAAGGATTCTCCAGAGAGCCCTAGAGAGCTCAGATAGAGAACTGCCATAGGGGTAGAGCCATGACAGAGAGACCTAAATAGGGCAATGCCTGGCAGAGCTGTGGGGCAAAGTCACTCCTAAGATCCAAAGAAGCTCCAGCTTGAGAGAGCCACGGGTTGTGACCCAAATGCCAGAGAACTGCTGAGTGGGTGATGCCCAGCAAGGCCATGAGGACAGGGTTGCCTGAATCCTTGAGGATTCGACCCTGGCCTCAGTGTATCTGGAAGGTGGAATGGTAAGCCAGGAAGATTAGTCTTCAGGTGTAAGATTTAATGTTTGCCCTGTTGGGATTTGGATTTAGGCAGTATTTTTCAGGACACAGGTTAATGGAAACATCTTATGAAGGAACACACTGAGTCTTATGAGAAAATTCCAAGAAGGACAAAGGCCTTTAACTCAGTGTGCTTTGGACTAAGATGTGACCTTTGATGTGTTTTCATGCTTCCTTCTAAAACAGAATATTTTAATCAACCAGCCCTAGAAACATATATATATATTTCTTGTAACCAGATAGACTATTTTTGTAGAGGACCTTAACTTGGCTTTTTCTGAGAATGTAATCTATTGTGCTATGTGTCTGTTGCTATCATGTAGTCTGTAACCTCCCTGGTTCTGTTGGGTGATAGAAACCTCGGAGCTCTGGAAAATAAATGGCTATGGCCTAAGGCTGTAGTCTACCTCATTTATTTGGCTTCGAGGTTCCAGGTCCAGCACCGACCTAGAGAGCAGTGGTAAGTATCTACTGTATCTTTTTTCCTTCTCATGCCTCCTCGTTGAAGTGGAAATGTCCATCCTATGGCTTCCCTACTATTGTATTTTGGAAGCACAGAACTAGTTTGATTTTAGTCTCATTGCTGAAGGGTATTTACTTCAAGATTAGTCATACCTTTGAGTCTCATTTTGATCTATATAATTTAGATGAAACTTTAGTTATTGAAATAAGTGTTAGAATTTTTGAGTTGGTTGGGGCTGTGGGTATAGAATTAATGCATTTGAATGTGAGAAGAACATGAATTTGAGGGGTAACAGAGTTGAAATCTGACCACCAAAGTGACAATATTAAGAGACGAGGCCTCTGAAGAAAATGATGAAGTCCTGAGGGTTCCACCCTCATGGATGAAGCAATATATCATTTTGTTTGGGGAAGAGAGAGAAATCCCTCAGCAGACATCACATTGCCTGGTGCTTTGATCTTGGACTTCCTAGCTTCTAGAACTGTGAGAAATAAACTTCTATAACTTATAAATTACCCACTCTCAGAAATTTTATTATAGCATCCCAAATGGACTAAGACACTAACCTTCAGTACAAGAATTCACTGTTGCATGGCTCTGCCTAGTCTCAAGGAAGGCTGGGAAATGTAACTTACTTTAGAAAAAATAAAATGAATTGTATTTATTGAAAACATCATAGTTTGTACCATATAGTTTTACTATAAAAGAAAGCTAAGTAACTTTTTGGAATAATATAAATAAAAAATATTTTAATTAAATTTTATTGGTGCATTGTAGTTGTACATCTTACTGGAGTATAAGATGATAGAGGCATATATGCACACATCACCCAATTAGCCCTTACCCAATTCTCACCCCATTCCCTCCTCCCTCTTTCCTTCTCATGTTTGGTTTAATGATTGACTTTGATGGGTATGGTAATGTACATCACGTACATTAGGGAATTTCCCTCTTCCCCCTCCTGTCCCCCTCAGTTAGGTCACCTTATTTACTCCTATAGTATTTCCTTCTTTGTCTAGAGTTCCTCCTATTACTCATTTTCTCCCTAGCTTCCACTTAAGGAAAGCATCCAATTTCTTATTTTTTGTGACTGACTATCCATTCTATCCATTTCCCTCTAAATGATGTAATTGTTTTTCTTTATGGCTGAGTAAAATTCCATTGTATAAATATCCCATAGTTTTGCAATCTGTTCATTTGTTGATGGACATGTTGGCTGGTTCCATAGTTTGGCAATGGTGAATTGTGTAGCTATAAACAGATACACATGCATTAATTTGGTACTTTGGTTTTCAGTCTTTTGGTAGATACCCAGAAGTACTGGGGTATTGCTGGATCATATAATAAGTTTGTTTCCATTCTTCTGAGGATCCTCCATACTATTTTTCAAAGTGGTTGCTCTAATTTGCAATCCCACCAACAATGTATTAGAGTTCCCACTTCTCCACATCCTTACCAGCATTTGTTCTTGTTTTTGTTTTGAATGATTGCCATTCTAGTTGGAGTTAGGTGAAATCCCAGGGTAGTTTTTATTTGCACCTCTCTGCTAATGATGTTGAGCATTTTTTCATGCATTTATTGGTCATTTGAATTTCTTCCTTTGTGAAATGTCTATTTAGCATACTTGTCTTTTAGTTTCTTGTGCCTTTGAGGTCTTGATGAGAAACTTTTTATCTGTGCCTATGTGTTGCATTTTTGGGCCTGTGCCTTCTTCAGGGAGCCTCAGGGTCTCTGGTTTAATTTCTAAGTCTTTGATCTATCTTGAATTGACTCTTCTGCAGGGTTTACTTCCATTTTTTTGGTATATGGTTAACCAGTTTTGCCAACACCATTTGTTAAACAGGCTAATTTTTTTTCCGGTGTATGTTTTTGGCTTCTTTGGCAAAAATCAATTGGCTGCTGTAAGTTGGCAGATTTGTTTCTGAGACTTCTATTCTTCTCCATTGATCTATGTATTTGTTTTTGTGCCATTACCATGCTGTTTTTGTTACTATGGCTGTGTAGTATAGTTTAAAGTCAGGTATTGCGATTTCTCCTGCATGATTTTTGTTGCTGAGAACTATTTTGGCAATTCTGGGATTTTGTTGTTCCAAATGAATTTAAGGACTGATTTTTCTATGTCTGTGAGGAATGACCTTGGTAATTTAATGGGCATTGCATGAATCTGTAGATCACTATATGGCCATTTTGATGATATTGAAATGATCATGTGATGTTTGTCTTGGTTCCGTTTATGTGATGAATTACATAAATTGATTTTCATATGTTGAACCAGTCTTGCATTCCTGGTATGAACCCCAGTTTGTCATGGTGTATGATTTTCTTGATGTGATTTTGAATGCGTGTTGCTAGTATTTTGTTTAGCAATTTTGCATCCAAGTTCATCAATGATACAGGCCTGTAGTGTTCTTTCCTTGAGCTGCCTTATTTGGCTTTGGTATTAATGTGATGTTAGCTTCATAAAATGTATTTGGGAGAATCACATTTTTTTCTATTTCACAAAATTGAGAATTATTGGGCTTAGATCTTTTACAAAGGTTTTATAAAATTCACTTGGGAAACCATCTGGTCCTGGGATTTTCTTTGATGGTAAGCTCTTTATTGCTTCTTCAGTTTCTTTGATTGCTACTGGTTGGTTTAAATTTTATATATCTTCTTGACTCGGTTTAAGAAGGTTGAATTTATATAGAAAGTTGTCAGTTTCTCCCAGATTTTCTATTTTGTTGAAGTACAGTTTTTCAAAGTAGTATCTGATAATCCTCTAGATTTCTATACTGTCAGTGGTAATATCTCCTTTTTCATCTCTTATCTTCATAATTTAGGTTGTTTTTTGTTTTGTTTTGTTTTGTTAAGTTGGCCAGTGGCTTACCTAGCTAATTATTTTTGAGAAACTAGCTTTCAGGATTTTTTATTTTTTATTTTATTTTTTCTGTACCTTTTTAGTTTCTGCTCTGATTTTAAAAAATTCCTGCCTTCTATTGGCTTTGGGGTTAGACTGTTCCTGTTTTTCAAGGGCTTGAATGTGTCATTAGGTTGTTTATTTGGTGATTTTTTAATTTTCCTCTTAATACTACCTCCAAAGTGTCCCAGAAGATTTGATTGTTGTATCTATTTTTGTTTGTTTCTAGAAATTTCTCGATCTCATCCCTTACTTCTATGACACATTCTTCATTCAGCAGTGTGGTGTTCAGTTTCCACATGTTTATGTGGCTTCTCTGGGTCTCCTTATAGTTGATTTCTAGTTTTATCCCAGTATGGTCTCAAAAGACACAGGGAAAGCTGGGCGTGGTGGAACACACTTGTAATCCCAGCATTTGGGAGGCTGAGACCGGAGGATCGCGGTTTATTGACAGCCTCAGCTACTTAGTGAGGCCCTTTGAAACTCAGTGAGACCCAGTTTCAAAATAAATAATAAAAAAATAGGGCAGGGGGTGTTGCTCGGAGGTCGAATGCCCCTGGGTTCCATCCCCAGACCCAGAAAAAAAAAAAAAGTAAAAAGACACAGGGAAGTATGTCACATTTTTTGAATTTGCTATTGCTCACTTTGTGGCCCAGGATGTGATCTGTTTTGGAGAAGGTTCTGTGAGCAGCTGAGAAAAATGTGAACTCTGCTGTAGTTGGGTGGAATATTCTTTATGTGTTCTTTAGGTCCAAGGCATCTTAATGATCTTTTGTCTAGAAGATCAGTCTAGTGGTATGAGAGGGGTGTTGAAGTCTCCCAGTATTGTATTGGGACTTATGTGTGACTTAATGTCACAAAGAGTTTGTTTTATGAAAGTAGCTGTACCTATTTAGGGGCATAAATGTTGAGTATTGCTATTTCCTCTTGCTGAATTGTTCCTTTTACCAGTAAAATTGATCTTCTTTGTCTCTTCTAATAAGCATGGGGTTGAAGTCTAACTTGTCTGATATCAGAGTTCTTATTCCTGCTTGTCTTTGAGTTCTGTTGGCATAGATTATCTTGTTCCACCCTTTATCTCCTTTAGTTTGTTAATATCTTTACTTATAAGGTGTATTTCTTTTTTTTTTTTCTGGTGGTACTGGGGTGGAACCCAGGGGCTTTTCTACCTCCAGCCTATACTCCCAAACCTATTTTGTACTTTATTTGGAAACAGGATCTCACTAAGTTGCTGAGAGCCTCACTCAGTAGCTGAGGCTGGCTTTGAATCTGTGCAATCCTCCTGTCACTAGGGCTGGGATTACAAGCGTGCATCACCACACTTGGCCTAAGATGTGTTTCTTACAGGCATCAGATAGATGGATTCTGGTTTTTAATCCATTTTGCTACCTTATGCATTTGGGGAGAGAGTTGAGGCCATTTATAAATATTCAGTGTGATTATTGAGAGATGATGATTTTTGTGGTACTGGGCATAGAACTTAGGGGCATTCTACCTCTGAGCTATATCCCCAGCCCTATTTTTTATTCTTTGTTTTGAAACAGGGTCTCACTGAGTTGCAGGCCTCACTAAGTAGCTGAGACTGGCTGCGAACTGAGATTCTTCTGTCTTAGCCTCCCAAATGCTGAGAATACAATCATTCACTACCATGCCCAGCTCGAGATGATTTTTAATTCCTAACGTTTTGACTTTAACTTCTGTTTGAGGTAGTGTTTGTTCTTCTTTGCTTAGTTGTTTGCTTGATAGAAATTATTGTTTCTCTGGTTCTGGTATGTATTACTTATTTCTTCTTTGCTGTTAATCTCTTTGAATATTTTCTCTATTGCTGCTTTAGAAGATATACATTCTTTTAGCTTCTATTTGTTATGAAAGATTTTTATTTCGCCATCTATTTTGAGAAATAGTTTTGCTGGGTAGAAAATTCTGGGCTACAATTTGTTTTGTTTTGGAGTTTAGAATATGTTACTCCAGGTCCTCCTGGCTTTTATGACTTGGTTTGGGAGGTCTGAAGTGATTCTAATTCACTTGATCACTTTTGTTTTTGTTTCCTTTATGATTCTCTCCTTGGCGTCTACATTGGTCAGTTTGACTATTATGTGGCATGGTGAACCTTTTCTCTGGTCTTCTAAAGGGGATTCCATAAGTTTACTGTACCTGTGTATCAACTTCTTGTTTTATGTTTGGAAAATTTTCTGATATTACTTCTTTGAAAAGGTCACCTTTTGGTTTCACCTTCTATTCTCTCCTCTTTGCCTAGCTCTTTTAAGATGGGCCCATATCTCTTCAATGTCCAGTTCATGCTGTTGAATTTTTTTAAATTATATGTGCTAATGGAGTAATCATCTTCTAAAAGTAAGATTGTATTCTCCCTGTGGTTAAAATATTGTTTGTTCTTTGAATTGATGCCTTTACTTTAATGACTGCAACCTTTATTTCTTCCAGATTCTCTCTAAATTCTTTTCAGAAGTTTTATATAATTCTTACTGTTAAATTCCTGATTTGTCCTTCAGGCGATCTCTGCAGTTCTGTGTTGTCAGGTTCTGTTATTGTGAGGCTGTGGGAGCTCATTGCTTTCTTATTTTTTCTTTTTTATCATGATTTTAGAAGTTTGTATCTATTGCTTTTGATAGATTTCCCTCAGTCTCTAGGTGTCAGCTGGTATAGCCAAAGGAAAATTGTGTTGTATTCAACAGTGAAGGTTGACTAAGGAGGAAAGTAAAGTTGTAAATGCAAGAATAGGGTAAAGCTACAGATAGGATCGAATAGAATGAGAGTATGAGTTTAGTAAGGTAGTATATGGTAGAGATTAGAGATAGTGAATATGTAGTAGTATTCTAGTAACCAATGTAGAGTATTTAGTATAGTGATAGGAAGTGGATTTAATACAAGACAAAGAAGAGAAAAGAAGACAAAGAGAGAAGAAAAGAGATTGAAAGAAGAGAGTAGGTATATACAAGAGAAGAAGCTTGGGAAAGGGGTTGGGAAGAGAGCAAACAAGCATACACACATACACAAAAAACCCAAAGCAAACAATAACAACAAAATATTACCCTACAAATAAATGAATATTCAGCAGACTGGGCCTTTGAAGTCTCTCTGTGCACAGACACTGAGTGCCACTGGTATTTTCCTGCTGCAAGCCTGGCTCTCTGAGTCTTTCTCAGTCTATGCAGATGGCCGGTATCAATGGGGCTAGATCTAGCGTTAAGTTTAGGTCACCCTCCATGCTTTTCATAGATGCAGAGCCTTAGTCTCTCCCTACCTGCATAGGGCGTGGGTGCCTCTGGGACCAAACCCAGTGTATACGTAAGAGTCTCCATTCTCCACAGCTAGGGATGAGTTGGTCTGACTTCTCCCCATTCACCATGATTGGGTGGTCTGTGGTGATCTTGGAGATCCCACTAGTTGGATCTAGTATTAAGCATAGGTCTCTCTCCATGCTTTCTGCTGATATAGACCCTGAGTATCTCTGAGACTCTTATGTTCAACAACAGACCTTACCCCCACCTTTGCCAGGTTGAACCACTGAGTCTCAAGACACCCAGCAATTTTATTGAGGCTGTGTTTTCTCCTATAGGAATGGCAGGTTGACTCTGGATCTCTGGAGAACATGGTGAGCTCAGCCATCACTACTGCAAGTTTTAGCTAGTGTTTGATCAAAAGGAAGTGATGACTTACAGCTCCAATGAGCTGCAGCCACTTACTTTGTTTCAAGTGCTTGGTTGTTTTCCTGTGAGTCTGGCAGTTGGGTGCAGTGAGGCAAGATGATGCCACTGCAACACCCACAGCCACAGACATTGGAGGCAGGTAGGGTTTCTTTCTGTTCTCTGATTGGTCTTCTAGATTTTTTTTTTTTACTTACTGTGTTTTCTTACTTTTGTAAGAATGATATTTTTATAGCAATGGAGATCAGGTGTCAGCAGAACTGATATATGCTGCTTCCCTCAGTCACCATCTTCTCAGAAGTCTAAATAATTTTCCAAGCAGTAGGTTCTTTAATGAAATTTGTATTAGTGTCTATGTACATTATTTGCTGATACTAAAATGTCAGTTTAGATAATTTTTTGATCATGTACTGTAATGTATCTTAAAATTTTTAGTACATTATCTCAGACTTATTAAATTTATATTTCCAGGTACAGTGACTAGTTATCTTTCTGCCTTTCTTACTTATTATTGTTGTGTATGTTTTTTGGAGGGAGGAATACTAGGAATTGAACCCAAGGCACTCTACTTTTGAGCTATTCCCCAGAACTAATTTTTAAATTTTGAAACAGGGCCTCAGTAAGTTAGCACACACTGGGTTTTAAATTTATTTTTAATTTTTTTATTTTTTGGTGGTACTGGGGTTCCTGGAAGCCCTTCTACCTCTAGGGTACACTCCCAGACCTATTTTTTATACTTTTTTATTTGGAAACAGGGTCTCTTAAGCCAGCATGGCTGGCTTCGAACCTGTGTGATCACGCAGCTCCTGTCTCCGCCTCCCAAGCACAGGGATTACAAGTGTGTGCCACCATGCCCGGCAGCACGCACTGGTTTTGAATCTACAATTCTCCTGTCTCAGCCTTCCAAATATTGGAATTACGGTATACACCTTTCAGTATTGTAGCCAATAAGGAATCTTTATTTCTAAGACTTCTCAGTCAAAACTTTTACCACTAGCTTACACTGCTCCAAAGGTGGATATTTGGGTCCCATCCTCTTAGGAAATGTTACAGAGAAAGTGGCTTAAGGGACCACTGAGTTACAGAGGATAGATGAGGAACTAACAGTGAGATAAGAACCAGGAATTGAGTGGAAAAGCAGACCTGAGAGATAGAGGCTCTGCCCAGAATCTGCCGTAGATTTTTCTGGTAGCCCTGACACTGGAGACTTCAGAGCTAATGCTTATGGTTTCAATGGGAAAAAACTTCAACGTTTAGTAATAGGGTGGAATGTGTTTTGAAGGATATAAATTTGCAAGCAACAGAGAAGCATCCCGTGCTTACCTAAGTGAGCACCTAATTCCATCAAGCCATTCTACTTTTCACTGCCTCTGCCCCTAAATTCAGGGTGAGTTATGGGTGGTCAGGGCTGTCACTGCTAAAAGAAAAGGCTTGATTTCTGATATCTCTGCCTGCCAGGCACCTAGGAAGGCTGCTTCTATTTTTGTTCTTTGTGTTTTTCTCACCACATTGCATACATGGTTCTCTGAAGATCTAGTTATCACCATCCCAGGTGGTGTATTGCTCAGAAAAGCAGGATTATGCCAGCAGCACCAACCAAGAGACATTTTGGAAGTAAAATGCATAGCTTGAATACAAAAGTTGTCCAGTTAATGAGAGCCTATAGAGAGATTGTTTCTTGAATCATTTAAGTACTTTTCTCTGGGATTTGGTACATGAATATAGGGGGAATCCACTGGCATGGTGATGTTCCTTTTGGGTTGAATGGTGGAGTACTCTTGTAATGAAGAAAGGAAAGCAACAAGCTGCTAAAAAGAAGATTTTTATTTCCTGCTTAGTAATTGTGTTTGCTATGGGTGATGTGGCCTTTATGTTATCTTTTATTCTTTCTGACTTCTCATGTTGGCGCCCTGTAGTTAATCCCTGTTAACAGACTTCTTCCCCTTAACTTAGGGAGCCTACAGTGCTAGCACCTACTCAAAACCTTGGTTTTCATACTCAGTCTTTAATAAAGATGTTTCCATATTTCTGAGGGCTTTTCCCCCAACTACTTCAAGGTTAATCCTGTGTGAACCAGGATTATAACTTGTCCTGTGGCCACTTTATATTTTTTGTTTCCTTGACACCATGTGCAGACTTCTACCTTATGGAGCGAAGTGGGAAAATTTAGAAAATGTATTCCACTGGATGTGGAAGAATCTCTCATCTTCAAATTGGCCTATTTTTTTTTTTCAGTACTGGAGATGGAACCCAGGGGCTTTCTACATCTGCACTATACCTCCAGCCCTATTTTTTATTCTGTGTTTTGAAACAGGGTCTCGCTGAGTTGCAAAGGCCTCTACGGAGGCTGTCTGTGAACTGCGATCATCCTGTCTCAGCCTCCCAGATGAATAGCCTAATTTTTACAAAATACTTTGGCATCTGTTCTTCCTTATTCATATCCTCTCTAAGATATTTGACTCTATTTCTTTCTTTTATATGACCATTCATTTTATGATTTAATTCAACAAACACTTATTAAATTCTAGGAACCAGACACTATTCTAGGAGTGAAATATGGAATTTGACTATGTATAATTTCTGCCCTTGGAGAACTTAGTAGATCTGTCCAATTAGAATATTCTCTGATGGTGGAAATGTTCTGTATCTACATTGTGCAATACAGTAGCTATTAACTACAATGGACAATTTAAATGTGGTTGGTATATGTGAGGAATTAATTAAAATTTAATTTATTTTTAGTTAATTGATTTTAGCCATATATAGCTACTGGCTATTGCATTGGAAAGCACAGAAAAGGGAGAGGCAATGCTGGGCGTGATGGCACACAATTGTAATCACCATGCTTGGGAGGCGGAGACAGGAGGATTGCGCAGGTTCGAAGCCAGCTTTTCTGGCTTAAGAGACCCTGTTTCCCCCCCCCAAAAAAAAAAAAACATAAAAGAGGTCTGGGAGTGTAGCTCGGAGGTAGAAGGGCTTCCAGGAACCCCAGTACCACCAAAAAAACCCCAACAACAACAACAACAACAACAATGGAGAGACAGATTATTCAGCCATAAAGAAGAACAAAATTATATTATTTGCAAGAAGATGAAAAGCCCTGGAGAACATTATGTTAAGTGAGATCAGCCAAGCACAGAAGGAGAAGGTACATATGTTTCCTCTAATATGCCCAAACTAGGAAACACAGAGGATACCAGTGGGACTCCAGATAATGGAGGGGAAATATCAGCAAAGTTTGAATGGAAAGATAGGAGAGGAGGAAGGCTGATCTTGATTAATGAGGGTTTACATCTGAATATGTATAAAATTATGAATATACATGGTTACCCTGGACAATCATTGGTGGGAGGGGGGAAGGGAAGATGGGGGTGGGGGGGAGAGGGCACCAAATATAGTTTAAATGTATACCATTTATGTTCACTAAAAATTGTTTAAAAAATAAAGCAAATATAATATTTATTAAACTGATAAAATAAAATAAAAACTTAAAAAAAGAAACAAATTTTTACAATGGTATATGCTGAGTTTGTGTGAGATGGTTTATTATACCATTAAATAGATTTGGAGTTAGTTATACCAGGGTATTAATTCTAATATATGTGAATTAACTGGAATCCAAATTAAGAATAAGCCCATAGAAATTAAATACAAGTAGGAAAAAGTTATACACATTAAGCATAGTGAGAGGAGGCAAGGGAAAAGTTTTTAAGGCTTTGAAAGAAGCAAAGTCACTTACACATACTATTAAAAATATCACTTCCTATTTTTCTGTCCTACATTTTGGTATTTTTGTTTTGTTTTTCTTCCACTCATGGGAAATCAGTCAATGCCTATTGCCTTAGGAATATGGCATATTAAAAAAGAAAACAACTTGCTGGGCGTGGTGGCGCACGCTTGTAATCCCCGCGCTTGGGAGGTGGAGACAGGAGGATCGCGCAGGTTCGAAGCCAGCCGCGCGCTGGCTTAGGAGACCCTGTTTCCAAAATGAAAATGTAAAAATAGGTCTGGGAGTGTAGCCCCGAGGTAGAAGGGCTTCCAGGAACCCCAGTACCACCAAAAAAAAAAAAAAAAAAAAAACAATTTATTTTTTCCTAGAGTTTGAGTTACAGAAGAACCTAGTCACCAATATGCATCCCAGAAATCACAAATGGGTGTTTATTATTTGATCAACACCTTATTTTGTTGTTATGTTATTGTGTTTTGGATTTTTGTGTCTGTTTTTTGAGGCAGGTGTCTTGCTATATTTATTGCCCTGGCTCTCCTTGAACTCCTGGGCTCAGCTGATGCTTCTGTCCCAGCCTCCCCAGTAGCTGGGACTACAGGCATATGCCACCATGCCCTACAGTGTTATTTTTAATGCAATACATTTGAATGCCTTTTATTTTATTTTATTTTATTTTATTTTATTTTATTTTTGCGGGTCTAGGATGGAACCCACAGGCATTTGACCTCCAAGCTACACCCCCTGCCCTATTTTTTTTTTCTTTTTCTTTTGAAAGCGGGTCTCACTGAGTTTTAGAGGGCCTCACTAAGTAGCTGAGGCTGTCCACGAACCGTGATTTTCCGGTCTTAGCCTCCCAAATGCTGGGGTTACAAGCGTGCGCCACCACGCCCGGCTTGAATGCCTTTAGATGGGCCAGATAGTCTTTAGTTCACTAAAGTCCTGTATTTCTTCCATCCCTGGAAGCCATGGATCTATAGATTTATATGACATGCCTGACCAATATAGATATCTAAATTTGACATACAATGTAAAGCACGTTTAGAAGAATGAAAAATGATGTTACATAAGCTTTCAAAATCCCAAGTCTTCCAACACTGTAGAAATCATAGGAAACTTGCTTGATTTCAAGGGAAAAAAGGTACTGTAAACTCTGCCACCTCGAGAAATAAGGTCTCAAGAGAGAAATTATTTTAAATCTAGAAAAATAGAAGAAAAATAATTTGTGCATACACAGGCTTGTGGGCTATAATTCTACTCTTCCATTATCTATCCTGTCAAACTACACACTAGGGAGTATATTTAACTAAAATATTAAGAATCACGAAAAGGAAAGATGAAATTAAAGACAAAAAGCATTGGAAAAAACCTGGTATAATGGGGTATGTTCATAATCCCAGTACTTGGGAGGCTGATATAGGAGAATCACAGGTTTGCAGCCAACCTAAAAACCTTAGTGAGGCCATCTGAAACTTAGTGAGAGCTATTTCAAAATAAAAAATAAAATAGGGCTGGGGTATAGCTTGGAGGTAGAATGCCCCTGGGTTTCATCCTCAGTAACACACACACACACACACACACACACACACACACACACACACACAAGCATTAGGAGAGAAAAGAAAAGGAGGGGGAGGCCAAAAGAGGCAAGAGCTTTCATCTCTCTACTCTCACTTAGGGGAAACAACTAAAGGTTCTAGTTTCTTTGTAGGATTAGATGGCATGGGATAAGTAATTTCCCTTGCTAAGCTCAATTTTCTAACTTATAATAAAATAGTATTAAAATACCATAGGGTTGTTATAAGAACTAAGATAAAAATTATTTTGAAATCGGGCGTGGTAGCACATGCTTGTAATTCTATTACTTGGGAGAATGACAGGAGGATCACAGGTTCAAGGACAGCCTCAGCAAGTAGTAAGACTCTCATCACGTTTCAAAATAAAAATAAAATAGGGCTGGGGGTATAGCTCAGAGGTAGAATGCCCCTGGGTTCAATCCTCAGCACCATACACAAAAAATTACTTTGAAAAGGGCTTGATAATTGAAATGACTTTACTATTTGAACTAATATTAACCAGCAACTAGCTTTTAGTTAGTGTTCAATAATTGCTGTTTAAAAATGATGGGGACAGAGAATTAAGAGGACAAAAGAATTCTAGTGATTATTTAACATGACTAATCCTTTTGCTTCTCACATGATTATGATATATACTCCCCTGCCCTATTTTCCTGAAATCATTGCTGTAATATAAATCCCATTGATAAGTGGTTTTATTATAAAGACTTTATTTGGTGTTTGGTCTCTTGAAAAACAACTAAGAAAATAATGGGAATTCTCCAGCTTTAATCTTATGAGATTTGCCATTAGTCCTACAACCACTTTCCATTTAAAATTGGTCTTAACAAAATTATTCTATTGGACCATCAGACATTTGGTGAAACACCAATGCCTACCAAAACATAAACTACAGCAGCATAATAAGTAGTAAATGAGAGAATTCCCCCAAGATAACAATTTCTCCTTACAATGCTCTTCTTGCACTGTCTGTGCTTTTCAGTATTTACAATACTAACAAATGTCAGCATGCAGCTGAGTGGCAGTGCATAGAAATTCATTTTTAAGAATGCACGCTGGGCATGGTGGCACATGCCTTCAATCCCAGTACTTGAGAGGCTGAAACAGGAGCATCGAAGGTTTGAGGTCAGCCTCAGCAACTTACAATGCATTCAGCAACTGAGTGAGATTCTGTTTCCAAATAAAGGGGAATTTGAAGGAGGTAATTGGGGGAAAGAAAGGCAAACATTTTTCAGTCTGAAATTGCCCTCTCTGTGTGTACAGTGCTTTCTAATCATCAAGAACCTCTTCTATCTTGTATGCCCACCTAAGAATGGTCTCCACCAATTGAACATGGTGGTTTTTCATACTGCCCAAAGGGGATGAAAGACCTCTATAAAAATTGCTGTTAGGGATTCATCTTATTATCCATCATTGTGCATACAAGCATCACATGCCACTTAAATCCCTACACTGTTTATTTCTCATTTAGATTTTAGAGTTCCTCAGAACCCTAGTTGAGAATCCCTAGTGTATGGGTATAGAGTCTTCTTTTGTGTGCAGTGTGTGTATGATTTTAATCCTGTATTTTTTCTTCTTTCCATTGGGTAAGGAAGTGTTATATTAGGAACAATGATGCATGGGCCTAATCAGCCTGAGATCTGTAAGATTTATGACTAATCCGTGTAAAGGAAATCCATGGAGATTGCCTTGTATCTCTAGCCAATCTTCACAAAGGCACACTCTGCCTTGTCCACTTGTGAACACAACATGCCTTTGTTTAGCCCACTTTCCAGGTGCAATGACTATAGGGTTACTGATCATGGCCCTTTTCCTAGTTTTTCTTTGGCTGGGAAACCTGAGAGACCCAATCACACACTGTTGACTGTTTAAGTGGGCTCTCTGTTTCTCTGTTTTATGATTTTGTTTATATCAAAACCACATAATCCTTTTGAGAGAACTTCTCTAGGAAGTTTCACCATAATCTAATTTCTCACATTTACCTTGGTGTAAATAAATTTTTTTTGACTTGAAATAATAATTACTCTTCTGGGAAATTTATGACAAGTCAGAACCAACCAACACATTTAATGGGCACTTCAGGAAGATTATAAGACAAAATATCAAGCATTAACTAGTCAGCTGAGTGCTGAGACTCTACAACAAAATTATAGCTCCAAGACAGGTTATCTCAAAGGCTCCAGCCTTTCTGAAACCTACCATCCTGCATCTGTCTTTCCTTACATCTATTCATCTAGCCCCTGGCTTTATAAATTCCTTTCTTTCAATTCTTTCTTCAGGGTTTTCTCAGGATACAAATAACCACACTGGAAATTGCTGGCTTACACTCAGGAGTTGAATCAAAACCCAGAACAACAGCCGAATTAAATACCAAAGAATTTTTATAGAGGGCAGAAAGAAATTTACTATAAAATTCAGGATTTTAATAGACAAATATTGTCCTAGAGTATAGATCTATTACCATTGCTAGGCTCTCAATTGGAATATGGTATAAGAGAGAAGATTTAAGTAACCCAGCTATATAAAACTTTTCTATAAATTTACTTAATAAGGCAAAAAAGATAAAATGCTCTATATAACATAATTTCAGATCCTTTTAAGAAAAGATTGGGCAAACAATTAGTATTGGAAGCAATCTAAAGATAAAAATATGCATAAAATAGCATTTTGTGTTAGATCCAATGTCTAAAATTAGGAGAGATATTTTCCTTCTTTTTTAAATTTTAATATTTTTATTGGTGCATTGTAATCATATATCACATTAGAATACAAGACTTAAGAGGATATATAAGCACACATCATCCAATTAGCCCTCATCCAATCCCCATCCCATTCCCTCCCCCTCCCTCAATCCCATGCTTGATTGGTAATTATCTTTGATACATTTGTTTACGTACCTCCTGAGTTTTAAAGAGGTTCCATCCTCCCCATCCCATCCCTTCTGATTGGTCACCTTAATTGCTTTGCTATAGGGCCCTTAATATAACTTGACCTCCTCCTATTACCCCTTTCCTCCTAGTTTTTGCGAATTAGGGGAAGCATCTGGATTTTACTTTCTGTGATATTTCTCTGTGCATGCCGCATTGCAAGTTCTGATCCCACTCTTGACGGCCAGGGTAGTGGCCTGGCCACCCGGAGGACTCTGATCCCAACCTAGCTGGCTCTAGCACCTGCCTTGCCTCATGAAAGGCCCTGATTCTGGCCTTGATGGCCCCCACACCAGCCTAACCCCTCAGCAGGCTCTGATCCAGGCCTCGGAGGCCCCAGCACTGCCCTTACCTCAAGGCAGGCTCCAATCAAAGCCTCGCTGACCCTGGCACCAGCGTAGCTCCTCGGCAAGCTCCTATCATGGCCTCGGAGGACCCAGCCCCGGCCTTGCCTCACGGCAGGCTCTGATCCTGGCCTCACTGGTCCCGGCACCAGCCTTACCCTCGGCGGGCTTCAATCCAGGCCTCGGAGGCCCCAGCACCAGCCTTACCTCACGGCAGCCTCTGATCCTGGCCTCACTGGCCCCAGCACCGGCCTTACCCCTCAGCAGGCTCCAATCCAGGCCTCGGAGGCCCCAGCACCAGCCTTGCCTAACATCAGGCTTCAATCCCAGCCTCGCTGGCCCCGGCACTGACCTAACCCTTCCGCAGGCTCTGATCCTGGCCTCGAAGGCCTCAGTTGAGGCCTTGCCTCATGACTGGCTCCAACCCAGCCTAGCTGGCTCCAGTACCGGCCTAACTCCTCGGCAGGCTCCGATCCTGGCCTCAAGAGCCTCAGGAGTGGCCTTGCCTCACAGCAGGCTCCGATCCTGGCCTTGCTGACCCTGGCACCGACCTCACCCCTCGGCAGCTTCCAATCCCGGCCTTGGAGGCCTCACTAGTGGACTTGCCTCATGGCAGACTCCGATCCTGGCCTTGCTGGCCCCGGCACTGGCCTTACCCCTCGGCATGCTCCTATCCAGGCCTCAGCAGCCCCAGCACTGACCCTGCCTCACGGCAGGCTCCAATTCCGGCCTCACTGGCCCAGGCACTAGCCTAACCCCTTGGCATGCTCCAATCCCAGCCTCGGAGGCCCCTGCACCAGCCTTGTCTCACGGCAGGCTCCGATCCTTCCTTGCTGACCCCAGCAGTGGCCTAACACCTCTGTAGGCTCCAATCCCAGCCTCGGAGGCCTCAGTAGTGACCTTGCCTCATGGCAGGCTCCGATCCTGGCCTAGCTGGCCCCGGCACTGACCTAACCC
This sequence comes from Muscardinus avellanarius, assembly GCF_963383645.1. Taxonomy (NCBI): domain Eukaryota; kingdom Metazoa; phylum Chordata; class Mammalia; order Rodentia; family Gliridae; genus Muscardinus; species Muscardinus avellanarius. The sequence goes on from NC_137799.1 coordinate 33,644,259, forward strand.
CTTGGCTTCTCTGATCCCAGAATTGGAGGTCCCAGTACCAGCCTTGCCTCATGGCAGGCTCCAATCCCAGCCTTGCTGGCCCACACACAAGCCTTACCCCTCGGCAGGCTCCAATCCAGGCCTCAGAAGGCCCAGCACTGGCCCTGCCTCACGGCAGGCTCTAATCCTGACCTCGCTGGTCCCAGCACTGCCCTAACCCCTTGGCAGGCTCCGATCTCAGCCTCGGAGGCCACAGTAGTGGCCTTGCCTCATGGCAGGTTCTGATGTCAGCTGCTGCACCAGCCTAACCCCTCGACAGGCTTCGATCCTGGCCTCGGATGCCCCAGCACCAGCCTTGCCTCACGGCAGGCTCCGATCCTGGCCTCACTGGCCTTGGCACCAACCTAACCCCTCGGCAGGTTTATATCCCAGCCTCAGAGGTCTCAGTAGCGGCTTTGCCTCTTGGCAGGCTCCGATCCCACCCTTGCTGGCCCCAGCACCAGCTTAACCCCTTGGTAGACTCCTATCCTGGCCTCAGAGGCCCCAGAACCAGCCCTGCCTCACATCAGGCTCCAATCCCGGCTTTGCTACCACTGTCACTGGCCTCACCCCTTGGCAGACTCTGATCCAAGCACCCTCTTCACCCAGCAGGTTGTTCCACGTTCCTGAGGGTGCGTGGTTGTAGCATTCTGCCTCTGGGGTTATTTCTTCAAAAGTTCCAGGTGTAATGCATCAGATCTTTGCCTCCCCTGAGTACTGGCCACTGCCATTGCCACTGCTTCCACCATTTCAAATAATTCCCAAGCTCTTTTTCCACTCTGAATGTTGTCCAATGTTCCTAAGCATGCGTGACAGTAGCATTCGATGTTTGGGGTAATTTCTCCAGAAGATAAGGTTGGTAGCATCAGATTTCTGCCTCTCCTGAATACAAGTCTCCACTGCCATCATGGCGACCAATACTCCCTTCCTTCAAGGTCTCCTCTAAACTCTCTCCTTACAGGTGATGTCCAGGATTCTTAAGGATATAGAGAAGAAGCAGTCCTCCTTCACAGGGAATTTTACCAAAAGTTCCAGTTCAGTTGGATAAGTTTTGTCTGCATCTCCAGTATCCTGGCAGCTGCCGTGGCCATCTTGATCCCTCTCTGATATTTTTCTTTTCTTTTTTCTTTTTTGTTTTTTAAATAAGGGAAGACAGTATCTGTGGTTTGAGGAGGTTGTGGTATCAGGCACTTGGTAGCACTGCGGCCCAGACCCTAGTTCTTCCAGGGGTCCGGCATGCTCCACGCGACCCCCACCCAGGCCCAGGGCCTTGCAACCCATTCCTTCTTTTTTTGAATTGGCTCAATTCTTCAGGAATTTAGTCTGAAAAAAATGATTAAGTTCAAATCTGAAATTGCCAATGTAGAATATTTTCATTATGGCATTAGACATTTTCAAGGTGTCTTAAATAATCAAACTAGAAATCATTACACATATGGTTCTCAAGATAAATCAACTGGTTCTTGAAATTAAAATGTCAAAACCAAAACAACAAATGGACCAAAAGTTCTTTCTTTTTTAAGAGGAGTATATACTTAAGAAAAGACATATGAGAATAGTGCAAACCAGGCAAGGCCCTATACCAAGAAGAAAGAGAACAACTGCTCTAAATCTTTTTTTCCAAAAATGCTGTTCCAGGGGAGAAATTATGACTCACCTCCTTGTTCTTCTTAAAACTCGCAACTAGGAGTTGGAGTTGGAGAATATGAAGTGGTTGTTGATATTTTCTCCCTTATTTTGACTGACATAGTAAACAAATACAAACCAAGCCCAAGGAATATAATAATCTAAATTCTTAGTGCACAAAGATGTGCATAATATAATAGTATTGGATTTCCTTTAGGCCAAACAGAAGGAGATCTGTGCTATTTCTAAAACTTCCTGTGGTATCTGAGTTGACGTTGTAGGTAAAGCAGAATAACTAATATCTAAATTAAAACAACTTTCAACTGAAGATTGATTGTTAATAGGACCTGTGAAATCTAGAGTACTGGTTATGATGTGCCTTTCAGTCCTTTATTGTAGCACTTCTAGTTGGTCTAATATGTCTCATGGTTGGTTTTTTAATTTTTTTTATTGGTGCACTGTATTCATACATCATATTGGGATAAAAAAAAAACTTGTAGACATACATGCACACATCGCCCAGTTAGCCCCTACCCGATCCCCACCCCATTCCCTCCCCATCCCTCTTTCCCATGCTTGGCTTAGTGGTTGACATCTAGTATTATAGCAATTTGTTCAAAATTAACAATGATAATCTCACATAACAGTTTCATTTGTCTGATACCAAGCTTAAATATAACATTTCAATATTTCTTTTTGCTTTCTTTCATACAAGAAAATATTTTTTCTTCCTTTTTTTTAGGCAAAACTATCATACATTTATTTATTTATTTTTTCAGAAAAAAATCTATCCTAATATGGAATATGGACTCTAGATACCCAAAACGATCTCGAAAAAGAACAAAGCTAGAAGATGTGTATTTTCTGATTTCAAACCATATAAAGCTACAATAATTGAAACAGTGTAGTACTGTTCTAAAGGCAGATATATAAACCATTGGAGTTAAATAAAAGCCTAGAGCTAAATTCTTCCATATATTGTCAAGTTATTTTTGACAAGGTTTCTATGAACATTTGGTGAAGGAAATAATCTTTTAACTAAATATTGTTGAAAACTAATAATTACAAGAAAAGAGTAAAATTGGACCCTTACCTAAGACCATATACAAATATTAACTCAAAATAGATAAAAGACCTAAATATAAATCTTAAGACTATAAACTTTTAGAAGAAAATCTGGGTCATAAAACCTCACAACATTGAAATTGGCAGTGATTTCTTGGATATGATTTCAATGGCACAGGCAACAGAAGGGTAAACAAACTCCCTAAAAATTAAAAAAAATATATTGTATATCCAAAGACAATGTAAACATGATAGAATGGGATAAAATATTTCCAAATGCTGTATCTGAAGGTATATTAATATTTCAACCAGAAATCCTAAAAATTAGCAACAATAAAAGCAAACAATATAATTTAGAGATAGGTAAAAGACTAACATAAATAATGAATCTCCAAAGATAACCAATCTTAGTTGTCTGTTGGATGGAAAATCTTGGTTCTCTGTGTCCTGTCCCTAAGGCTCCATCCTGCAGAGCCCCGGGAAAGAACACACAAACACCGAGTCTGTTGATGATGCTTCCTCTTTAATGCTTCCCCTTCAATGTGCACAGCAGGCAGATATATATCAGTCTCATAACCCCTCCCTCGTCACTCCACCAACCCCAAGCTTCCCACAACTAGGGCATGCACATTTCTAACCCTCTCATAGGCGGGCTGGTGGTAGCACGAGGCGCTGCGTCACTGATCATCCTTAGGGCGCCTGATAGGGCTCACTGCATAGGCTCAGGGAGACATCAATCTTGTGAGTCTTATGACTTGGCAGCAATCCAAGGCGCCATCTTGAGTCAACGCTGGCAACAAGCCTAGACGCCATCTTGGTCCAGTTGAGTGGGCCCCAACATCTCCCCCTTTTTGTTTTATTAAAATTAAGGCTCGGGACCGTGCCTGTCTTAGGTTGTCAAACCTCAAGGATCATTCTTACCCATCATCGGGAAAGCAATAGCATGATTACTCCCCTGTCTTAGGTTGATATGATCCCGGGGACAATCATACCCATCTTTGACTACCGATCCAGCATATTGAGCCATACGTGAGGAGATGAGCCAGCTTCAAGGGCAGCCAGAGCTTGCACCAGCATGTGCTGTTGTTGCACGGTTTGTTGTCGAATACGCCTGATATATCCAACCAGGAAACAGCATGCTACCACCAGCAAGAATGCCCAGAATGCCATGCCACCCCAATCTTTTAAGAAACCCAATGTTCCATGTATTAAGTCCATCCATTGTTGTATTGAGGCAATCTCCACGCGGGTAGATTTGATTGCGACAATGGACGCTCGAAGTTCTGTCATAGTCTGTTCAAATTTATGTCTCCAATTTCCCAGGAGCATTCTGCCTATCTGTCTGGATAGATTGCCTGCACGGGAAAAATTCTGATACTGCACAGAGGTTATACATAATCCAGACAATTTTTGAATACATGGTACCATGGGCATCTGTCCCAAGATGTCGACCTGTTCTTGTAATAGGTCCACTCTTTGATTTACCATCATTATGCCTGCTTTAAGCTGCCCATTTCTTTCACTCCTCCCTTAAAAAGAATCTTACAGAGAGCCTCTTTGACTTTCATAACCTTAGACCCCATGATAAGTCTTGCTTCGTCGCAATCTGCGAGCTTTCTACTTCGTCACTAAATCCTGCGAACCTACACAGCGCTGTTCCTTCGTCGCTTACCTGAGAACTTACCCCACGGCGTTCCCGGGTTTCGGCACCACTTGTCGCATCCCCGTGTGGGCCACCACTTGGCCCGTCCCTAAGGCTCCATCCTGCAGAGCCCCGGGAAAGAACACACAAACGCCGAGTCTGTTGATGATGCTTCCTCTTTAATGCTTCCCCTCAATGCTCACAGCAGGCAGATATATATCAGTCTCATAACCCCTCCCTCATCACTCCACCAACCCCAAGCTTCCCACAGCTAGGGCATGCACATTTCTAACCCTCTCATAGGTGGGCTGGTGGTAGCACGAGGCGCTGCATCACTGATCATCCTTAGGGCGCCTGATAGGGCTCACTGCATAGGCTCAGGGAGACATCAATCTTGTGCGTCTTATGACTTGGCAGCAATCCAAGGCGCCATCTTGAGTCAACACTGGCAACAAGCCTAGACGCCATCTTGGTCCAGCCGAGTGGGCCCTGACATTTCTGGTTCTGGTGTGTGTTACCTATTTCTTCTTTGTAGTTAATCTCTTTGAGTATTTTTTCTAGCGCTGGTTTTGAAGACATAAATTCCTTCAGTTTCTGTTTGTCATGGAAGCTTCTTATTTCCCCTTCTAATTTGATAGAAAGTTTTGCTGGGTAGGAAATTTTTGGCTGGAAGTTGTTTTCTTTCAGAATTTGGAATATGTTACTCCAAGCCCTTCTGGCTCTCATGACTTGGTTTGGGAAGTCTGGAGTGATCCTTATTGGTTTGCCTCTGAATGTCACTTGGCCCTTTGTTTTTGTTGCCTTTAAGATTCTCTGCTTGGCTTCCACATTGGTCATTTTGACAATTATGTGGTGTGGGGATCCTCTTCTCCAATCCTGTCTAAGGGGAGTTCTATAAGTTTCCTGGACCTGTGTATCGACCTCTTGCTCTATGTTTGGAAAATTTTCTGCTATTACTTCCTTGAAGAGATTGTTGATCCCTTTGGTTTCACCTTCTTTTCCCTCCTCTATTCCAATTATTCTTAGGTTAGCTCTCTTAAAATGGGCCCATATTTCTTCAATGTCAGATTCCTGCTGTTGGATTTTTTTTTTCTAAATTAGAAACTCTGCGTTCATTTTTGGAGTGATCATCTTCTAAGAGCGAGATTCTATTCTTCATGTGGTCTAATCTGTTGTTTGTACTTTGAATTGAGGCCTTTACTTCATTGAGTGCATCCTTTATCTCTTTTTGGCTCTCTCTGAATTCTTTTCTAAACACCTCTATTATTTCTACAGTTATTTTCCTTATTTGATCTTCTAGAAATCTCTGAATTTCTGTTTTATCAGGTTCTGATGTTATGGTGTTGTGGGCATTCATTGCTCCATTGTTATTCCTCTTTCCCATGATTTCAGAAGTTTGTGCCTTCTCTGGGTTCTTCCCTTGGGTCACTACAACTTCACTTAAGGTGCTCTGGATCTCGAGTCTGTGGTATCTCAGTCCCCACTACTCCTTTACTGGGTTGTATTGCAGAGTCTCAGACCCAGGGAGTCAATCGAGGCTGCTTTAGACCATAGGGGGTGCCAGGTTGGGCATTCTCCTATGGTGTGATATCTCTGCCACTGCCACTCCCCCACTGGGTCAAGTCCCTGGGAGTGCAGTATTGGTATTTCTCCTCTAGGGGCTGCAATTTTACTCACTGCTGTTGAGTGCACTGATGGAGCTGTAGTGGACTCAATGAATTTGCTGCTGATGCTACCAGTGGCAATATGGCGCCGCTGCCATGCCCTTGGCCATGAGGCTGCCGTATTTCTTCTCTGGTTTTGAGCTCCGCTTTGAGACCCTGCAGCGTGGCTGAGCCCAGCCGCTGGGAGCTTTAGATGCTCCCTGCGCTGAAAAATCTGCCGAATTCTTCCCGGCTGGTCCGCAGCACTCACCTCAGCTCACCATCCACCCCTCCTCTCTTGAGTCTTGTGGGCTGTTGAGTGCATTGGTCTGGTGCCATCTGGTGAACTCGCCACTGCCGCTGGCAACAAGGTGCTGCTGCCGTGTCCTCGGGTGTGAGGCCGGCGTATCTCCTCTGTGGCTCTAAGCTCCGTTCTGAGTCCCCCTCCTCTATGGGGCCTGGTGCTGCAAGGGAAGATGGCGCCTGCACCGCAGCTCCGGCCGCAGCACTGTGGTCTGGTTTCTTTCTGGTGTCTCGTTTTTCCAGCCCTCTTTTTCTCTGTCCCTTGTAATTACATTTTTTGTTTCTCTGGTGATGGTGTTTTCTGGCTATGAAAGGTGCTGGTTTTGTGGTAATAGAGACTGGTTGTTAGCGGGGCTCGGAAGCCCCTCTTTTCTCCATCGCCATCTTCCTGGAACTCCCCTCATGCTTGTTTGATGCGTGTTATTCAGAGTCTTACATGTATCCACCATCCTGACATGATTTATTCACTTATTAGAGTCTATTGGCAAAAGTAAAACTTGTGTGGCTTTTTCAAAGTTTGAACAATGTTAACAATTACTGGGACTACTCAGTTTACTGGAGCAATAAAAAATTAAATGAACCCACATAAGCAACTCAGAAAACCTGCTTACTCTTTTCTTTTGCTCATTACATGATTTTGCAGAAATCCTTTAACCATTCTGTTTGTGAATTCCCTACTTTAACTATTTGACTCTGATGACAAGTAATAAAATACTACTCAAACTCCTGTGAAGAAAGAGATTGTATTATAAGGATGCCAGAGTATTTCTAGGAGCTCGAGTAGAGTGGACCCTCAGGAGTGGGTAGAACCAGGCATTCAAAATCAGTAGGGCTCCTCTCTTATTTTCACCTCTGTGTCTATTTTATTGATTCTTTTTTCTCTCTATTTTCAAACCCATACAGCTCACCAGCAAGAATGGTTTTCTGTGACTCTCTGGACACAGCTTCTGAATTTTTTGCATTCAGTCACATGCCTAATGTGCACAGCCAGGACTTGTGTGAGGGAAGAGAGGCTCTTGGGGTAAAACATTTAAGGAGGGGGCTTGCCACCTAGGATCATGAGAGTCCATTCTGGTTCCTTGGTGCCTGTCTGGCCTCACCTGAGTCCTGAACCCAAGAGAATGACTGGTGAACTCTGGGTCCCAATTCTAAATTGGCAAAGAAAAACATCTTTGGAGAACCTTGAATAAGGAATCCAACTCTGATCCAGTCAGCAACTGTTACAGGATTAAAGCCACATGGTACACTGTTGCTGAGTCTCTATAACTTTGGGATTTAGGGGACAATTCTCAGACAAAGAGGAACCAAGACTTTGGTAGCAACTTGAAAATTTTCTATCATAAAAGTATTTTGTAACTATTTCTTTTACATTTTTATGCTATTTTCTTTCTGCCCCATTATGACTCTTACAACTTCTAAGCATATATCCTATATAACTTACCACATGAGTGTAAATAGAATCCCCGACATTTTTCACCCATATTTGGTGTGCTGAGGAATTGGCTTTGGAAGCTAGGACTATGTCGCCCCCACCCACCGGGATGGGGCGGTGGCTCAAGATGGTGCGTAGGCATGTTGCCAAGTCACAAGGCTCACGAGGCTGGCGGTGCCCTGAGCCTGCGCAGTGTGCCCTATCAGGCGCCCTATGTATGATCAGTGACACAGTGCCTTGTGCTACCACCAGCCCGCCTATGAAAGGGTTAGAAATGTGCATGCCCTAGCTGTGGGAAGCTTGGGGTTGGTGGAGTGATGAGGGAGGGGTTATGATACTGATATATATTTGCTTGCTGTGTGCATTAAAGGAAGGAAGCATCATCAACAGACCTGGCGTTTGTGTGTTCTTTCCCAGGGCTCTGCAGGACGGAGCCTTAGGGACATGACAGGACTAGATTTAGGATGTTGGCTAGAGTGGTTATAGTAGGCAATTCAAGGTAATTAGCTATGAAAATAAACTTTGCATTTGGCCAATATATTTGAAGTTTTGAGAAAGCCTATAGCCAGAACAAGAATGAATTAGGCCTTCCTAATGACCTCTTTTTGGTCATTGGGGGAAAGAATGCACAGCAGATTTAGAAGCTTATAGGAAGGAATCAGTTCAGAAAATATAGCACACTGAAATGTTACAAGAGACCCAAGATACTTTTTAAATGTTACATATCCCATTTATCTACCATGAATGAAAGACTGTGATATTTGATTTGATGCCAATTTTTTTTGTCAGAAACATTATCAATATTGAAAAAAATATTCACAATTATTCTAGCTACAAAATATTGCTCTGTTGACCATGAGTTTAGGTTTATGGAAAATGGTCAGTAATGCTGTTTGATGGTGGAAGATCAGGTGCAGAGAATAACTTTTTTTAAAGTGCCAAAAGGGATTTTATCCTTGACCATTTTCTTTTTCTAATGACCCACTTTCTACACTTGAGAATTGGAAGTCAACACCCATATTTCTGGTCCTATACCACCAGAGGCCATTATTTTCTTTAAAAACCTTTTGTGCCCATAAGTCTAAACCCCAAAGCATTTATTTTGCATTTCTCCTAAAGTGAAATTAAGGAATTAAGGACTCTTTGAAGAGTCAAGCTTTCTTTTGTATGGTTTTATTTTTAGTATTCTTTTATTGGTTTATTATAATTATACATCATAATGAGGTTCTGAGTGATAGGCACATACATGCACACAGCACTTGGTATGTTTCCCTCAGGATCCTACCCCAATCCCTCCCTTTCTCCATACATGTCATTGAGATTGGTGTGGATAATTTCATGTAGGCACAAAGCATTATTTAAGCTGTTGCGTCCATCACGCTCCTTAACCCCCCTCCATCACTCCACTGGAGTCTCTCCTCTTTCATATCAAGTCCCTTTTGTTACCCAACTTCTCACTAGCTTCCACATATTAAAGAAAAATACAACAAACGAGGGAACAACTATAACTACAATTTCTCTGAAGACATTGTTGAAAGAATGATGTGTACAAATGTCAAAGTCTCGTGAGAAGTTTCCCACTTTGAAAAGGCCTCCTTTTTTTCTCTTCACTAAGAAACTGACAACTTTTCCTTTGAGAATAATTAGAATTACAAAACTGAAAAGCCCCCTTTTCTTTGGCTATCAGTAGATTAGTGTCAAATTTACAGACCACAAATCACTATATTCCATGTTCCAAGTTTTCTTTGGCCAATTCCTATGATTCTAGTTCATAGGCTATTTTTATTTTACTCTTTCTCAGTTGTCTGTAAGCAGGTTCAAATCCTCTGTGTAATGAGATATAAAGAAGAGAGGAGACCACACTGTGGCTCAGGCATGTGGGGCTGCCTAGAATAGCACCAACCCGTGGCCACAGCAGAGGCAGAGGTAGAGGCAGAGCCCACGCCCAGCCCACCCGCCTGGAAGCCGCTGGCAGTGGCCCAGTAGGCAGTGCAACTGATGGAGGCCCTAGAGTAGTGCCTGCACTGCCTTGCCTGCAGGACTGCCTTGCCACGGCTTGGACTGGCCACAGAAGCCACTGCTGTGTGAAGAAATGTCAGACATGTGGATATGACATGAATTCATTTGAAAACTACTTGGGTGCTATGAGAAAATTTTTGTATTGCAAGGTGGTCCTAGCCATCGCCTTGATTTGGGTACTCCTAGATATGTTCCTGCTGTTTTACTTCAGTGAATGCAACAAATGTGATGACAAAAAGGAGAGAGAACTCCTGCTGGAGATGTTCTAGAGCCAGTACAGAAACTTCATGAAGGTCCTGGAGAAATGGGGAAACCAGTCATCATTCCTAAAGAAGATCAAGAAAAGATGAAAGAGATGTTTAAAATCAATCAGTTCAGTTTAATGGCAAGTGAGATGATTGCACTCAACAGATCCTTACCAGACGTTAGGTTAGAAGGGTGTAAAACAAAGGTATATCCAGATGGTAACATTGAAATTGAGTTGGGGGTCATGAAGGAGGCAAGCACCAGCAAAGTTATAAAAGGCCTCTTTAATTAAAACTGGCACTTTGGGGCGAGGTCTGCTGACCATGGGGGATGGGACCAATGACCGAGCATCAGAGTCATGTGATCAGCAGAGTCATGCCGCAGAGAGGAAGTGAGGATATTTATGTAGCTGGGTCTTGGGGTGGGGTTAGTGGCATGGGAATGCTGGTCCTCTCAAGACATCTAGAGTTCCAGGGCATCTGGAGTCTGGACTGAGATAATGGAGTCTCGTGACATCTCTGCTTCTGTCTTCCGGAGTTCTGTCTCCTGTCCTTGCTATGGGATTTCATGGGGGAAGAGAGGGACCCAACCTATCGTCCCAGCCTTTTTGTGACTTGGATAACAACCGAGTCAATAACTACTTCCTGCTATCAGGGTGCATCATAGGGGGCCCCTTGGCCAGGAGAGGTCAGGTCATTCAGAAGTGGACAGGTGAGAATAAGGCTGCAGGGGGAGTTGATTGGAGATTACCCTGAACAGCTCGGTAATGCATGTTTGAATGAATTTTATCAGGCAAGGAGCTTGTGATTGGTCCAACGTTTTATTCAGGGGAGGCAAATAGGTTGCTTGCATGTTGAATTTCCTGACATAAACAAGTGGGCCTTTCCAGATGACTGCAGTCAATATGGGATGTGGAGCTTCCAAGAAATGCCAAGGGCTTGGGCCACCTGATGAATAACCTTAGAAATAAGAAGCTGGTACATTATCAGACTATAAGAAATTGAGGAGTTCAAACCGAGGGATAATATCCAAGCATAGAACATTGGCCACCATGCTGGCTGTCTCGTCCTTTGAGGGGAAAGCCTCTACCCAACCTGCTAGGGTGTTGACCATGGTAAGAAGATATTTTAGTTTTTTGTGAGGGCATATGGGTAAAATCAATTTGCTAGTTCTGTCCTGCCAAATGTCCTCTCATTTGGTGGGTAGGAAAAGAGGGGTGAAGGCCTCCTTGAGGTAAAACATCAGCATAAGTAGAACAGGAGAAACTGACTTTACTAATCAGCTATTGCAGGAGAGGAGAATAAAACAAGGGGTTTAGGAAATGTTTAAGCACTGTAAGCCCAACGTGTAGGGAATTATGTATTAGGTTAATGACTGCTCTGACCTGAGCCTCAGGCAGGGCAATTTTATCCTGTGAAAGAGGGCCTGTAGTACGTGGGCAGGAGGGCTTACTGTCAATCCCCTGTACCAAGATTGGAAAAGGAAAACTAGGACCCGAAAAGGATGGAAAGACTGAGTAGACAACCAAAAAGGCTTATCTGCCACTGTGAGAGTTACCCTGGTTTTGGCAAGGTGATTGAGGTTGAGGAGTCTGAGAGCTGTCGGTCTTCGGCCAGGCCAAGTAGGGCCAGGGGCAGGGCCTGGTGTGGAAGGGTGGTCCCTCTGTGTTGATACACCCGGGGCTCACCACTTTTCCAAGGCACTGTTCCAATGGCCCTCCTGGCCATATACTGGGGATGGTCTGGTTGATGGGCGTGGCCTAGCCGCACTTGAGGCAGGCTCCTGGAGGTAGTTGTCCTTGCTGTCCTCCACCCCTAGGTTGCACACCAGAGGGCTGAGCAGCCATCGCAGGCTGCAGGGCAGCTACCAGGGATTTGCCTTTTGGCAAAGTCGGAGTGAATGCTCCATTCCAGCCCATTCCTTTCGGGAATTAAAGACTTTAAATGCCATGTCTACCAAATCTCGGATAGGAGTTTGAGGTCTGTCCTCAGCCATTTTAAATTTTTTCCAAATATCAGGGACTAATTGCCCAATGAAATGGGTTACTGACACCACAGATCCTGTCTTAGTAGATGGAACTAAGCTGGTATAGAGGATAAAGGCCTTTGAAGCAGATTAAGAAAAACAGCTGGGTTTTCATCTGGACCATGGGTGGTTTCCTTGAGTTTATTGTAATTAACTGCTTTATGGGAAACAGCCTGCATTCCATCAAGAAGGCATAGTATCATATGGTCTCTCATTTTTAATCTCTTACCCCACCATTAGGTGCTGGCTGGTAATACCAGTGGGGATCCTCCTAAGGTACCACAGCTGCTCCCATACAGAGTGCTGGGTTGGTTAAATGAGCCTGGTCGGCCTGTTCTTGGGCCTTTACAATACGACTCATTCACCTGGAGTTAAGGCAGAGGTTAAAATAACATGAAAATCCCACCATGTGAGATCATACACTTGTATCATGTATTAGAATTTTTAATAAAAAGAATACAGTTTTCTTTCAATTTGAGCAAGGTCTGGGAGGAAGAAAGGGATCTGGATGCAGACTATGCTTTCTGTATTCGCCACCTCGTGGAGCGGGACCAAGAGAGAAGGGGGATCCTTGGAGCAGGTACAGGGGAAGGTGAGCAGGAGATAGGGTTGGTCCCTTAAGGGAGGATGGCGGGGCAGGGGTTGGAGTGGGTTAGAGTAGGAGACTGTCCAAGGGTAGGTTGATGGTCGGGTCGGTGAGGAGAGATCCTCGGCATCAGGGTCCTCAGAAAGTAGGACCTGTAACCCAGCAAGATCACAAGCTGACAACCACACACCACCACAATGGGGTGACCAAGATGGCGATATTATGACATCACTAGGTAGCGACTATGCACCACCACAAAATGGTGGCTGACGGGTAAATGGCGGCTGAGGGGGGGAGCATGGTTGGAGGGATGGGAGTGCAGGAAAAAGAAAGCCTGTACATAAAGGACTTCGAACCATTTACCGGGGTATTAAAATCCAGAGTTCTGTTTTTGGGCCACAGTGACCCATTATTTTGGAATTCTGGCTTCCCCTGTCTGGTCCATGGGCAAAAACAAAGAACAGGAAACAGGCATCCCTGATTATACGATTATCCTGATCAATGTATGGAAATGGGTCAAGAGGGGAGGAGAGACGTCTCACTCCCTTCTCAAGACTGGAGGATGACCGGGTTATGGGGGGGGGACTCTGATATGGCCATGCATTTGGATAAATAGAGAAGCTGGAGACAAGAAGCCGGACCCGCTGACCAGAAGAAGGGAAGGAACTTACCCTGTTTGAAAGCAAAAGCAGTTGGTCCAATTAAGTCAGTGAGGGGAGTCACCAGGGCTCAGGGAGGGGTAAAAAATAGAGATAAAATAATAAAATAAGTCCTATTGGGTTCCCGGGTTTCATCACCAGATGTAACATTACAATTGAGCTGGGAGTCGTGAAGGATGAAAATACCAGCCAAGTTATTAAAGGCCTTTTTAATTCAGATTGGCACCTTCTGGCAAGGTCTGCCGATCGTAGGGGAAGGGACCAATGACCAAGTAGCACAGTCATGTGGTTAGCATAGTCATGCTGCAGAGAGGATGTGAGGGTATTTATGTAGCTGGGTCTTGGGGTGGGGCTAGTGGCATGGGAATGCCAGTCCTTTCATGACATCTGGAGTCTCATGGCATCTGGAGTCTGCTCTAAGATGTCTGGAGTCTTGCAATGCCCCTGCATCTGACTTCTGGCTTCCGGGGTTTTGCCTCCTGTCCCTGCTATAGGGTCCCATGGGGGTAGGGAGGGACCTGACCTATCACAGATAATCTTCCCACAACAAGGATGGTGATTGCTTTCCACAGTGAGGCCTGGAGCACATTTCTGTGTACCATTCATAGCATCATTGATAGCTCACCAAGACATATGGTGGAGGAGATTGCACTCGTGGATGATGCCAGTGAGAGAGACTTTTTTAAAAGACCTCTAGAGAGTTATGTGAAAAAACTAAAAGTGCTTGTTCATGTCATTTGAATGGAACAGTGTTCTGGACTGATCAGAGCTCGATTGAAAGGAGCCACTGTGTCCAAAGGCCAAATGATCACCTTCTTAGATGCACACTGTGAGTGCACAGTGGGGTGGCTGGAGCGCCTCTTAGCCAGGATCAAACCTGACAGGAGAACAGTGGTATGGCCTATCGTTGATGTGGTCAGCAATGATACTTTTGAGCATATGGCAGGCTCAGATATGACCTACGGTGGATTCAAGTGGAAGCTCAATTCTCGCTGGTATCCTGTTCCTCAAAGAGAAATGGACAGAAGAAGGTGATTGGACTATTCCTGTCAGAACACCTATAAGGGCAGGAGGCCTTTTTTCAACACAGAGATTACTTTCAGGAAATTGGAACATATGATGCTGGAATGGATATTTGGGGAAGAGAAACCTAGAAATTTCCTTTAGAATTTGGCAGTATGGAGGAACTTTGAAATTTTTACATGCTCGCATGTTGGACATGTGTTTAGGAAAGCTACTTCTTACATATTTCCAGGAGTTACTGGGTGGATTATCAATAACAATAACAGATGACTTGCAGAAGTGTGAATGAATTAATTAAAAAAATTCTTCTATATAATTTCTCCACATGTTATAAAGGTAGATTATAGAGATATATCATCAAGACTTGGTCTAAGACACAAACACAAACTACAATACAAACCTCTCTCTTAGTACTTAGAGAGTATTTATCCTGATTCTCAAATTCTATGTCATGATTTCTCATTGGGAGAGATATGAAATTTGGAAACAAATCAGTGTCTAGATAATATGGCTAGAAAATAGAATGAAAAGGTTAGAATTTTTAATTTTCATGTTATGGGTGATAACCAGGTTTTCTCTTATATTGTCAACAAAGAAATCAGAACAATTTGGACATTTCCAAACTGAAGGGCCCAGTTACCATGCTCAAATGCCACCACCTAAAGGGCAACCAGCTCTTGGGATATGACCCTCTGAAATTAACCCTGCAGCATGTAAACAGCAACCAGTGCCTAGATAAAGCCACAGAAGAGGACAGCCAGGTGCCCAGCATTAGAAACTGCAATGGAAGCCATTCCCAGCAATGGTTTCTTTGAAATGTCACCCTTCCAAAAATATTCTGAGACCAAATTTACAAAAAAAAAAAAAAGTAATGATTGACTGGGATACGTCAGCATACATTTCTGCCACATTCTTAAGTAGCAAAAAAAAAAAAAAAAGAAAAGAAAACTGCTTTCCTCTGCGGGATGTAAGGTTTATCAGCCATTAAAACTCAGACTCTTCTATATTTTCACTAGCTTCAGCCTTCCTGTCCAAGGACCTGTAACTGCATAATAGTTGAGACTGTGCATACTGATGTGTACAAGACTGAGAGAGTCTTTTGTCAAGATTCATGGGAAAGAATATTCAGACAGTGAAACAAGCAACACAATGTGCTTTCTGAAGGACTGCACCTTTTACAGTTTGCTTGCACATCAGTAATTTCTGCTGAGTGTGCTCTCATAATGAAGAGATTTCCAATTTTTTTCTTAATTAGAACTGGTAGCCAGTATATTAAATATTGATGTAAAAGTAAATGAAAAAGAACTGGAACCAGATTCAGAATCATGAAAACAACATTAAAAAACCTATATTAAACAGGGTTTATTTTTTAATTATATATATTTGTGCATTGTAGTCATACATCACAATGGAATACAAGACTTGTGAGGATATACAAGCACATATCATCCAATTAGCCTTTATCCAATCCCCATCCTATTCCCTCTCCCTCCTTCAATCCCATGCTTGATTGGTAATTAACTTTGATACATTTGTTTACGTACAGCATGAGTTTTAAAGAGATTCCATCCTCTCCTATCCCATCCCCTCTGATTGGTCACCTTAATTGCTCCTCTATAGGGCCCTTTATTCAACTAGATCTCTTCCTATTACCTATTTCTTCCTAGTTTTTGCATATTAGGGAAAGCATCTGGTTTTTTATTTTCTGTGATATTTCTCTGTGTATGCTGCATTGCAAGTTCCGATCCCACTCCTGATGGCCCCAGCACTGACCTGGCCACACGGAAGACTCTGATCCCAGCTTTGCTGGCTCCAGTACCAGCCTTGCCTCATGGTAGGCCCTGATCCTGGCCTCACTGGCCCCGGCCCCGGCCTCACCCCTTGGCAGGCTCTGATCCTGACCTCAGAGACCCCAGCCTCAGCCTTGCCTCATGGCAGGCTCTGATCCCGGCCTCAGATGCCCCAGCACCAGCCTTGCCTCATGGTGGGCTCTGATCCTGGCCTCACTGGCGCCGGCATTAGCCTCACGCCTCAGCAGGCTCCGATCCTGGCTTCAGAGGCCCCAGAACCAGCCTTGCCTCATGGCAGGTTCTGATCCTGGCCTCGCTGGCCCCAGCACTGGCCTAACCCCTTGGCAGGCCTCGATCCTGGCCTTGGAGGCCCTAGCACCAACCTTGCTTCACAGCAGGCTCCAATCCCGGCCTCACTGGTCCCAGCACCGGCCTAACCCCTCAGCAGGCTCTAATACCAGCCTCAGAGGCCCAAGTACTGGCCTTGCCTCAAAGGAAAGCTCCAATCCCAGCCTTGTTAGTCCCGGCACTGGCCTAACCCCTTAGCTGGCTCTGATCCATGCTTCAGAGGCCCCAGCACCAACCTTGCCTCACAGGAGGCTCCGATCCCAGCCTTGCTGTCCTGGCACCAGCCTAACCCCTCGGCAGGCTCCGATCCTGGCCTCAGAGGCCCCAGCACCAGCCTTGCCTCATGGCAGGCCCCAATCCCAGCCAGGCTGGCCCCAGCACTGGCCTCACCCCTCAGCAGGATCCGATCCCTGCCTCTGAGGCCACAGCTCCGGCCTTTCCTCATGGTAGGCCCTGATCCTGGCCTTGCTGGCCCCAGCACCAGCCTAACACCTCAGAAGGCCCCTGCACCGGCCTTGCATCAAGGCAGACTCCAATCCCAGCCTCGCTGTCCCAAGCACCGCCCTCACCCCTCAGCAGGCTCCGATCCTGGTCTCGTGGACCCCAACATTGGCCTTGCCTCACGGCAGACTCTGATCCTGGCCTCAGTGGCCCTGGCACTGGCCTAACCCCTTGGCAGGCTATGATCCTGGCCTTGGAGGCCCAAGTACCAGCCTTGCCTCATGTTAGGCTCCAATCCTGGCCTCACTGGCCCTTGCATCACCCTCAGCGGGCTCCGATCCTGGTCTCAGATGGAGGCCCAAGTGTGAGAAGTCAGGGTGTGGCACGGCAGCCCAAGATGGTGCCCGGGCTGACTGCCAAGTCATGAGAGCTTGTGATGGTGGTCTTGGCTGGCGCATGCGCTGTTGTCAGTATCACGCGCCTCATGCATGGACTGTGATGTAATGCCTCATGGTTAGGCCAGTACGCCTATGAGATACCTTCTTGGGAGCATGTGATGGACATGGGCAAAATGGGATTGGTGGATATTTGGGGAGCAGGCTTGGTATGGTGTATATAAGGAAACTGCTGCGGGGAATAAAGAGGAAGTAGCTTCATCAGCAAGTCGGCTTTTGTGTGTTTCTTCCCTAAGCTCTGCTGGTCAGAGCCTTAGGGTCACAACATAGTGGTGCCGAAACCCGGGATAAAGAAAAGGTAAGGTCCGCAAGGTAAGCGGCGAAGGGATAGCGCTATAAGGTTCACAGCATAGTGACGAAGTTAAGGATCGCAGTAAGCGACGAAGAAGGAATGGGGTCACAAGTGACTACATTGAGAGTTAGGAATGCGGTAGAAAAAATCCTAGTTAAGGGAGGAGTGAAAGTGAAAGCACATACGATAGAAAAATTTTTGAGTATGGTGGCAGAGGAGGCTCCATGGTTTTTAGAGGAAGGGTATGTAAATATTCCTCAGTGGGAACAGCTGGGTCGTGACCTACAGTTAGCAGATGAAAGATGCCCATTGCCCCCGGGCACATTGGCTATCTGGAGTTTAGTAAGGTCATGTCTGTTGGATACTTCTGGTCATTACCAACAAGTCTTAACAGAGGGAGGGAAGGCATTTGAGGAAGTAAAAGAGCAAATGTCTCAACAAAGTCAAGAAAGTTCCCTTAAAGCCAAGGAAGAGAGCTTTATTTCTGATGAGGAAGTCGCAGAGCTTGTTGGCTCCCTAGCTAGGGCACGGCTGCACCCTCCATCTTATCGGGAGGAGCCACCTGGCCCATCAGCTCCCCTCTTGTTTACACTGCCTCCTTATAAGGAGCGATCACATGGTAGGAGCAGGAGTGCTGCTGTGTGGGCTAGGGTCCCTGCAGTCCCAGGTGCTTTCCCTGTCCTTTTAGATCATAACAGAGATATCATCAGCCACTAGATTGGAAAGTAATTCAAAGGATTAAAGAATCAGTGTCTACTTATGGTATGCAAGCCGCCTTCATGCTAACACAAGTGAAGGGACTGGAACGGCATTGCATGACCCCATTTGATTGGTCTAATTTATGCAGGGCTGTACTCTTGGGAGGAGTATATCTTAATTGGAAAGCCGCTTACTTGGAATATGTTATTGAGCAGGTGGCTGCCAATGCTCAGGCAGGACAGCCTGCCTGGAATGTAGACATGCTTATGGGACAGGGGGCTTTCATAAATAATCAGATTGGTTATCCACAACAAGTGTATGATCAAATCAATCGTTGTGCCTTGAGGGCCTGGAAGATGTTATCAGGATCTGGTGATCTTGGAGCAAGCCTGTCTAAAGTCACGCAGGGACCCAATGAGCCTTTCTCAGATTTTTTGGCCAGGTTGGTGGAGACAGCTAGCTGAGTATTCCCTGATGTAGATTCAGCAATGCCTCTCATAAAGCAATTGGCATATGAACAGGCTAACAAACCATGCCGAGATGCCATCAGACCATATAAACAGAAAAATTTAGACGTTTGGCTCAAGGTCTGCCGAGATATTAACAAAGGTGTTATACAGGGCCAGGCTATTGCTGCAGCCATTGTGTCAGGGTTGAAAGGGAAATCATATCAAGTAGGTCAAGGGGGAGTACGAGGGGGATGTTATGCATGTGGTCAGCTTGGGCATTTCAAGAAGGACTGCCCTCGCCGTCTAGGTCAGGGGAAGGCATTAGGGCCGCCCCAGGTAGCAGCCCAGCAACCGCAGCTGTGCCTCCGCTGCCGGAAAGGCAATCATTGGGCAGGAGAGTGTCATTCCAAATGGGATGTAGATGGCAATCCCTTGTCACCTAGTCAGATGGGAGCTCGGCCAAAAAATGGTCATCGGGGCCCCTCACCTCAGGGCCCGCAAATATATGGGGTGATGCAGCAATCCCCGACCCCATGGCCCATCCTGCATCAGATTCCCCGGGTGCACAAACCCCTGGAGCCCCAAGGAGAGCCACAGCCAGCAGCGCAGGACTGGACATCTGTGCCACCTCCAGACTCATACTGACCCCAGAGATGGGAGTCCAGACGGTGGCCTCTGATTTCAGAGGACCACTCCCTAAAGATACAGTAGGCCTTTTGCTAGGCCGCAGTTCCACTGCAATGTCAGGCTTGATAGTACACCCAGGGGTTATTGACCAAGACTATGAGGGAGAAGTAAAGATTATGGTGTCCTCCCCTAGAGGCATTTCTGCCATAAGTCCCAGAGATAGAATAGCCCAAATTTTGCTCCTTCCCAGTCACCATGCAAGATTTCCTTGCAGAGCATTGTCCCGAGGAGAACAGGGGTTTGGTTCCTTGGGAAGCCCAGGCGCTTGGCTCACCATGGATATGAGTCAAAGGCCCATGCATAAACTGATAGTACAGGGGGTAATATTGTGGGGCCTTTTAGATTCTGGAGCAGATCGCAGCATAATAAACAAAACTGATTGGCCAAAAGGATGGCCTATTCAGGAAACCACCCAGTTGCTGAGAGGTCTTGGTTATTCACAGGACCCTCATTGCAGTGCTGCAGTGCTGCATTGGAAAGATGAGGAAGGGCATTCTGGGATTTTTCAACCATTTGTCCTGGATATCCCTGTATCACTTTGGGGACATGACATCATGACACAGATGGGAGTTAGGCTTACCACTGAAGGGAACTATAGTCCTCAGAGCAAAAATATAATGATGAAAATGGGATATAATGGCAGAAGGGGACTTGGGCCTAGAGGGCAGGGCAGGCAATCCCCAGTACCAGCTAAGGAAAATCCAGGTCGCCGGGGGTTGGGTTTTTCCTAGGGGCCACTGAGCAAATTCCAATCAAATGGAAGACGAATCAGCCTGTGTGGGTATCTCAGTGGCCCCTCACCAAGGAAAAGCTTAATTCTGCCCACCAGCTGGTAAGTGAACAATTGGAAGCTGGCCACCTCAAACCATCCACCTCCCCCTGGAATACGCCCATTTTTTTATTAAGAAGAAGTCTGGTAAATGGAGACTGCTGCATGATTTGAGGGCTGTCAATGCAGTTATGGAACCTATGGGCCCGGTGCAGCTTGGCCTTCCGATGATTTCTGCCCTCCCTAAAGATTGGCCATCTGTAGTGATTGATTTAAAAGATTGTTTCTTTTCAATTCCTTTGCATGTTAATGATACAGATAAGTTTGCTTTTACCCTGCCAGCTATTAATCATGTTTATCTGGATGCCCATTTTGAATGGACAGTGTTACCTCAGGGTATGACAAACAGTCCCACATTATGTCAACTATATGTGGGCAAAGCCCTACAGCCCATTAGAGACAATTTTAGGTCAGCCATCATATACCATTATATGGATGATATTCTGCTGTGTGCAAAAACTACAAAAGAAGTGGAACATATGCTGGTAATTGTGACTCAAGAACTTAAAAAATGGAACTTGAACATAGCCCCAGAGAAGATACAAATGAATTTGGCGAAAACTTACTTAGGAACCAAATTAACCGATACCATGGTACACCCTTTAAATGTCACCCTTAGGGTTGATTAACTCAATACTCTTATGATTTTCAAAAGTTGCTGGGGGACATAAATTGGATTCGTCCGTATTGTAGACTAACTAATGCAGAGCTACAACCTCTATTTGACTTGCTTAAAGGTGACTCTGATTTACAGTCCCCACGAAAACTTACCCCGGAAGCCCGATCATGTCTTAGACTGGTGGAAGAACGGTTGGTTGAGGCACAAGTGGACCGTCTGGATCTAAATAAGCCCTTACTTTTGTGTGTCATCACATCTGACTTGTCACCCTCAGGGGTACTTTGGCAAAATGGTCCATTGATGTGGGTATATTTATCTCACTCCCCAAGTAAAGTGTTGCCTTGGTACACCGCTGTGGTGGCACAAGTAATTTTTTTTTTGTGGTACTGGGGTTCCTGGAAGCCCTTCTACCTCCGGGATACACTCCCAGACCTATTTTTACATTTTTATTTGGAAACAGGGTCTCCTAAGCCAGCACGCGCGGCTGGCTTCGAACCTGCGCGATCCTCCTGTCTCTGCCTCCCAAGTGCGGGGATTACAAGCGTGCGCCACCACGCCCGGCGGCACAAGTAATTTTGAAAGGCATTAAACTTAGTGTTGCGTCACTCGGGTGACAACCTGATAGCATCATTACTCCTTACACATCTGAACAATTTAAAACCCTAGCTGGGGTTAGTGATGATTGGGCCAGTCTGTGCACTGCAACGATAGGACAGTTTGATAATCATTACCCCTCACACCCCTGGTTGCAATTCATGCTAAAATAGCCTTTGTTATTTCCACACTGCACTCATTCTCAGCCTATAGCAGGAGCTATGAATGTATTTACAGATGGATCCAAAGGGGGGACGGGAGTCATTTATGTTGAAGGCCAAGAGCCATGAAGCTATTTGTTTCCATGTACATCTGCCCAGGCAGTTGAGTTGTGTGCTGTAGAATTTGCACTGATGCCTTTTTTTTTTTTGTGGTACTGGGGTTCCTGGAAGCCCTTCTACCTCTGGGCTATACTCCCAGACCTATTTTTACATTTTTATTTGGAAACAGGGTCTCCTAAGCCAGCATGCATGGCTGGCTTCAAACCTGCGCGATCCTCCTATCTCTGCCTCCCAAGTGCGGGGATTACAAGCGTGCGCCACCACGCCCAGCCTGATGCCTTTTAATTTAATTTCTGATAGTCATTACGTGGTGCAAGCTGTACAACTGTTGGAGACTGTAGGTCAAATTAAAGCCTCCTCCTCAGTTGTTCAAATGCTCCAATTAGTGCAGCACTTGATTTGGAAGCGGAAACAACCTTTTAGCATTATTCATCTTCGTGCCCACTCAGGCCTCCCCGGGCCCACAGCTGAGGGGAATGCTCTGGCCGATTTGCATACCCGAAAGATTTTTGCCTTTCTAGCTTTAAACCCTATTCAGTTAGCTGCTGACTTTCACAAAAGGTTTCATGTTAACGCTACTACCCTCAGATTGAAATTTAAGATCACTCGAGAACAGGCAAGAGACATAGTCCTGAAGTGCGCTCAATGCCTGCCCCTATTGCCCCAGCGCGGGGTGGGAGTAAACCCCTGAGGCTTGAAGCCTCTACAGATTTGGCAGATGGATGTTACCCATGTTAGTGAGTTTGGAACACTTAAATACGTTCATGTCTCTGTAGATACCTGTTCAGGCATTGTTTTTGCCTCTGCTCATACTGGTGAGAAGGCCCAACACGTTATTTCTCATTGTTTAAAGGCTTCGCTGCTTGGGGGATTCCTAGCCAATTTAAAACAGATAATGGTCCAGTATATACATCTCAATGCTTTGCAAATTTTTGTGAACAGATGGGCATTAAGCTTTCCCATGGCCTACCATATAATCCACAGGGACAAGGAATAGTAGAAAGGGCCAATCATAACATTAAATGTGCTCTAATTAAACAAAAAGGGGGAATTGGGACCCACTGGAAGTCTCCCAAGGACAAACTTAATCTCATTATTTTTATTTTAAATTTTTTACAATTGGATTCTGAGGGCCATTCTGCAGCTGAACGGCATAGCGGACTAAAGGCCTTAGGCCAAGTTTTCGTTCTCTGGAAGGATGTGCTTACAGGAGCATGGCGAGGGCCGGACCCTGTATTAACATGGACACGAGGAGCGGTTTGTGTTTTCCCACAGGACCAAGAACACCCGGTGTGGGTCCCGGAACACTTGACATGACCAGCTGAAGGAAAAGGAAATGCCTCCGCCAAAGAGCCTAGAGTTGAGGCTAATACTGAGACTTCTCCTGGTATTGGAAAGCCTCCTTGTTTTTCTTAGCTGTTGTGATGTGCATGCCGACTGCGGTGCCTTGGCCTGTGAAGGTAGAGGAGGCCAGTTTGCCGGTGCTCCTGAGGCGCAGCCGGCGGGATTTTGGCATTACAGCAGCAATTATTGCCGCGGTTACAGCAGCGGCAGCCACGGCTGCTATAGTAGCGGCCTCCTTAGCAACTTCTTTAAATACAGCGACAACAATGAATAGCTTAAGCAGAGAATACAGCTATTGCCTTGGTGCAACAAAAAGTGTTAGCGGTCAATTAAAGGCAGGCATTTTAATGATCAACCAAAGAGTAGATTTGTTGCAAGAACAAGTTGACATACTTGGACAGATAGCTATGTTGCCATGTGTCCAGCACCTTCCTGGCTTATGTAGAACCTCTGTACAGTATGAGAATTTTTCCCGAGCAGGTAACCTGTCGAGACAGCTAAGCCACATGCCTCTAGGAAACTGGAGTCGAGACTTCGAAAAGACTATACAAGACTTACGTTTGTCAATTGTTGCTGTAAAAAATACCAGAGTGGAGGTGGCCACGGATCAACAATGGATGGACATGATGCATGGGGCAGTGGGGTTTTTAAAAGACTGGGGAGGAATGGCATTTTGGGCATTTCTTCTACTGGCAGCGTGTGGGACGATATTTATCTGTATGTGGTGTATAAAGAAGAACATGGCAACACAGCAGCGCATGTTGGTTCAAGCTATGGCCGCCTTGGAGGCTGGTAGCTCCCCCAATGTCTGGCTTAGCTTGCTGGATCGGTAGCCAAGCATGGGTAAGACTGCTCCATCCTCATATCAACCTAAGACAGGCAGGCAACCATGATGTTGCTGAGCTGATGACGGGTAAGAAAGAATGAGTGAGTTGGAAGCGGCAACCTAAGACAGGCATGATCCCAAGTCTTGTGTTCTTAAATAAATAAAAAGGGGGAGCTGTGGGAAGCCAGGGTGTGGCACGGCAGCCCAAGATGGTGCCCGGGCTGACTGCCAAGTCATGAGAGCTTGTGATGGTGGTCTTGGCTGGTGCATGCGCTGTTGTCAGTATCACGCGCCTCATGCATGGATTGTGATGTAACGCCTCCTGGTTAGGCCAGTACGCCTATGAGATACCTTCTTGGGAGCATGGGATGGACGTGGGTGGAATGGGATTGGTGGATATTTTGGGAGCAGGCTTGGTATGCTGTATATAAGGAAACTACTGCGGGGAATAAAGAGGAAGTAGCTTCATTAGCAAGTTGGCGTTCATGTGTTTTTTCCCTAGGCTCTGCTGGTCAGAGCCTTAGGGTCGTGACACCCAAGCACCAGCTTTGCCTCATGGAAGGCTCCATTCCTGGCCTCCCTGGCCCCAGCACAGGCCTATCCACTCAGTAGGCTCCTATCCTGGCCTCAGGGTCCCCAGCACAGACCTTGCTGTGCATCAGGCTCTGGTCTCTGTCACTATGAGCAGGTCGTCTACAGATGTTCCCTTTCCTTCCTTCCTTCCTTCCTTCCTTCCTTCCTTCCTTTCTTTCTTTCTTTCTTTCTTTCTTTCTTTCTTTCTTTTTTCTTCTTTCTTTCTTTCTTTCTTTCTTTCTTTCTTTCTCTCTCTCTCTCTTTCTTTCTTTCTGGTGATACTGGGGTTCCTGGAAACCCCTCTACCTTCAGGCTACACTCCTGGAGACCTGACTCTTTTTTTAATATCTATTTTTATTTGGAAACAGGCTCTCTTAAGCCAGCGAGTCTGGCCTCAAACCAGCGCAATCCTTCTGTCTCAGCCTCCCAAGCGCTGGGATTACAAGCGTGCACCACCACACCCGGCGTTCTTTCATTTTTTATTTTTAATATGAGAAAGCAGAGTATGTATTTTGCAAAAGCTGGGACCCCAAATACCTAGTGGCAATAAATTTTGTCTTCCCTCCAAAGGCAGAGGTGCACAGCTTCACTTTGGAAATCAGGCTCTGCTGTTCCATGTGCACCCTGGCCTTTCACTTTGTGCCGAAGACTGCGGTGGCCATGAGGGCTGATGACTCCCAGAACACGCAGTGTGTAGGCCCATCCCAGCTATGCGGGGCTCCCTCTGATACCCCCCAAACCCTTTTGCCACTTAGCATGTTGTCCGGTCTTCTCGAGCATGTGTGGCAGAAGCAGCCAGTCTACTTTGGGGGCGATTTCCTCAAAAGCTCAAGGTGGACTTGGCTGGATTTGTCTGCCCCTCCAAATTCTACCTTTGGGGCAATTTCTTCAGGAGAACAAGTTGGGTTGAATCAGATTTCTGCCTCTCCAAAATAATAGCCTCCACCTCTGCTGCTGGCACCAGCACTGGTGCTGCCGCTCCACCACACTACTGCCTCCGTCATGCCATCAGCGCCATTGTGCGGCTGCTTTCCACCTGGTTCTCTGCTGAGCTCCCTCCCCACATGACATGATGTCCAGAATTCCTAAGCCTGTGCGGCAGGGGCAGTCCCCCTTCGCGGGGATTTCTCCTCCCAAAAGTTCCAGGTGAATTGGATAGAGTCCCTCTGCATCTCCTGAGTCCTGGCTGCCACCACCGCCATCTTGGTCCCTCCTCAATATTTTTCTTATTTATTTATTTTTTTGAAGGGGTTGTGAGATCGAGCACTCAGCAGCAATGAATTTTATCTCCCTTCCAAGAGCAGAGGCCCACAGCCCCACTGCAAAGAGCAGGATCTGCTGTTCCGGGCAAACTGCGGCCCCTGGCGCTGCATAGGACCACAGCGGCCGGGTGCCCTGAGTTCCCAGGATACGCGGCTGGGCTCCCCGCCTGGCACTGTTCAGCTCCCTCCACTACACCCAGGTCATTTTTCTTACAAGATATGATGTTAAGAACCCCCAGCATGCGCAGCTGAAGTAGCCTTTTCTCTAATCCCTTCTGGGATGATCCTCCAAAAATCGTTTTTCTTGCGTGGCTGGCACCTCCTTGTCATCTTGCTTACAATTCCACTGTTTTCCACTGTCTCTCCTGTATTCTAGATAGGAAGTCGTAGCTGGAAGTGTCTCCTTAAGTTGTCCCAATCTGATATTAAACCAAAATCTGGTGTCCAGGGTTTCCCCAAGGAAAGCTTATTCTTATCGGTGGCCGCGATCGCCAGTGCGACTGTGGCTGCTGCCATCTTAACTCTCCCCTTAAACAGGTTTAAAGAAAATTTAAGAAAAGAGAGAAGGAGAAAGGGTGGATACCAAAAAAAGGAGGGAAGGCCCAACATTTTCTTCATAATGGTATTTGAAATGGTCAATCAAACATATATTACACTTTATTTACCATAAATAGCATTGGCATTTATCACTATTAGAAAGGCATAAAACAGAAACAAAAACATAAAGTTTGATTTCCTCCTAAAAAGAACAAATCATGGCAACTCTGCAAAAAGCTGGAACTCTCATAGTAGGTGGAGATTAGAAATTAAAGAGGAACCACCATCATAATAGAGTTATGTAACTGCCCAGCTGGGTATGCAGTTCCAAAACTGCACTGTTTCAGAGTTCTTTATCAGGAATCACCCACCCCCTTGAATCATAAAAACACCCTGTGAAACAGGTCACATGGATTTTATTTCAGTGGAAGAATTAAAGCTTCATTTACTCAAACCCACAAAACTAAAATTGACCAGTGTTTCAGTGGACAGGAGAGGAGGATGTGGTGTCAAATTTAACTTGAATTCCCAGTTTCATAATGGACTACTTATGAGGCTCAGAGCATGTCACTTAATCAATTTCCTCCTCTGTAACATGAGACAAATGGGGACTCTCTGCAGCTTTCCATTTTCCTCCTCCAAAAATTTTGCATTAAGTTCATAAGGTTCAATTTCCAGACCTTACATCAGACTTGCTGAGGCCTCCCATAGGACAGAAGTCCAGCTCAGAGTGTCTGCTCCCACCCCAGGCCAGGAAGCACCATCAGCTCTGCTTGCCAGCGGACCATGGTCCAGCTGAGAGCCACCCCGGCACAGGCGCTTGTGGATGAGCCAGTGCGCATCCGAGTGACAGGCCTGCGCCCATCCCAGGTGGTGACCCTCAGGGCCTCGCTGAAAGATGAGAAGGGGAATCTCTTCCAGTCCACAGCCTTCTACAGGGCTAATGAGACTGGTGAGGTGGATCTGGAGCGGGCTCCCGCCTTTGGAGGTGACTACGTTGGGGTCCATCCGATGGGCCTCTTTTGGTCTCTGAAGCCCAAGAAGGCTTTCCGGAGACTGCTCAAGCAGGATGTGATGAACAGCCCCTTCAGGCTCACTCTGCACCTCTATGACTCCGTGTACTTCCACGATTCTGCCAGGGTCCGGCCCAGGGCCAGCCAGACAGTGCAACGCTGGTTCTCAGGCCCTGGGGTGCAGCGGAAGCAGATCCGAGAAGGTCGAGTGCGAGGAGCCCTTTTCCTCCCTCCAGGTGGGACTCACGTTTGGTGATGCAGAGAACACTGATGAAAGCTGGGCGTGGCGGTGCGCTCCTGTGTTCCCAGAACTGGGAGGCTGAGAGGGGAGGCTTGCAGGTCCTAGGCATTCAGCAACTTAGTGGGACACTATTTAAAAATAAAAAATAAAATAGGGCTGGGGGTGTAGCCTGGAGAGTAGAATGCTCTTGGACTCGATTCCCAGTATAAAAAAAAAGATAAGAAAAGAATTATTGTTGGAAATAAAAATGTGTGTGTGTGTGTGTGTGTGTGTGTGTGTGTGTGTGTGCTTGGATAGAGTTTTACTGGGTCTTTACTTCCTGGTCTTCTTGATTCTCACCTCAATCCGTGGATTCTATTCTCTGTTCTCTGCCACCCTCAGGGGCAGGCCCTTTCCCAGGTGTCATTGACTTGTTTGGGGGCATCGGGGGCCTGGTTGAATTCCGGGCCAGTCTCTTGGCTGCGCGTGGCTTTGCGGCACTTGCGCTGGCATATTTTGCCTACGAAGACCTACCTGACAAACTGTTGGAGGTGGACTTGGAATATTTTGAGGAGGCTGCCAACTTCTTACTAGCTCATCCTAAGGTATTTAAAATGTTTTATTTTATTTTGCAGAAACATTCCAAATGTCTGCTCTGTTTTTACCAATATGTACAGATTTGGGCAGAATAAAGCTTGCATTTAAATAAGAATGACAGGGCCGGGCGTGGTGGTGCACGCTTGTAATCCCCGCGCTTGGGAGGCAGAGACAGGAGGATCACGCAGGTTCGAAGCCAGCCACGTGTGCTGCCTTAGGAGACCCTGCTTCCAAATAAAAATGTAAAAATAGGTCTGGGAGTGTAGCCCGGAGGTAGAAGGGCTTCCAGGAACCCCAGTACCACCAAAATCAATCAATCAATAAATAAAAATAAATAAGAATGACGATACCCCTCCCCCATGGTATAGAATTAGTGCCTTGATTAGTAATTAGTGTTTATTGGCACATAGAAGACAAATGGTAGATATATGATGATTGTTGTCCCCAATCAAAAAACCAAACCAAAACAAAACAAACAAAAAATATCATGACTCCTCACATTTGAAGTGCTTGTAACTTATTCATAAGTGGCTCTTCAATTTTTTATCAGCCACTAATCTCGAATCATGAATTCTTTGGCTTGACATGTTTTCAAACTTCAGTGATTATCTCTGCATGGGGCAATGTTAGTAGAGGTCTCACTAAAGAATCTTGTGACTAAGAGCAGTGTAGAAGCTCAGTACTTGAACAGAAGCACAAATCAGAGCAGAAACCTTAGCAGCAAAACTGACTTGGCTGTAATATCTGGTCAGATGAATTAATTCCTTAATTAGTTTCATAGGGGGAGGGAGGAATGCTACCAGGAACCAGGCTTGGGAAAGGGATACAATAAGGAAGGGTAATTTCAGAACTCTGTGTCATGTATCACTGTATTAATAAGAGTCTTGGGATCATCTGGGAGATGTCAGAAATGCAGACTTTCCTTGTGTGTGGTGGTGCATGCCTGTGAGCTCAGTACTTGGGAGGCCGAACAGGAGGATTGAAAGTTCCAGGCCAGCATGTGGTAATTTAGCAAGATCCAGTTTCACAAGATGTGAGTCTTTGCCAAGTCTAGCTGCCTCTGCTGTTGTGATGCCCAATGCTGCTGGACTCCGTGTGCATTTATAGAGCTCTACCTGTTTTAATTCTTATGGTTCCACTTAACAACCCTTCAGGGTAGGTGATATTGTCACTCCCCCCTCCAAGACAATACAGCTTAGAGAAGGTAAGGAGGTATAATGTTCTCCATCACAGAAGCTGGTGAACATGAGTGTCAAAACTAGACATAGTTTTTCTCTTTATCGTACTGCTTTACTGGCTGCAGGACAGTTCTTGGAGTGTGGCCTTAATGAGTTTCCCTTTGTTTTGTGCTTAAGATCCAAGGGCCAGGAATCGGTGTAATCTCCGTGTGCAAAGGTGCAGAGATTGGGCTGGCCATGGCTTGCTATCTGAAGCAGGTGGTAGCCACTGTCTGCATCAATGGGTCCAACGCCATCTTTGACGTTCCACTCAGGTACAGGGATCTGGTTGTGACACCCATCTGCTTGGCTCAGGAGTGCATCCAGATCCACATCTCTGGGGCTCTACACCTCCGCCACTCTAAGGGAGACCCCCGGAATGAGCTCAATCAGCAAAGTGTGCTTCCGGTGGAAAAGGCTCAAGGGCAGATCCTCTTCATCGTAGGAGAGAAAGACGAATGCCTGGACAGTAGAGCATATGCCGAGCAGGCCATGGACCAGCTGCGGAAGCACCGGAGAAGCAGTGGAAAGATGCTCCTATACCCTGGGGCTGGCCACCTCATAGAGCCTCCCTACACTCCCCTGTGCTTTGCCTCCTGGAACCCGGGGACCTCCTGGCCCTTGCTCTGGGGCGGAGATCCTGTTGCACATGCCAAAGCCCAGGAGCACTCCTGGGGAGAGATCCAGAAATTCTTCAGGCAGCACCTCACTCGAACCAGAAGCAAACTTTAAGACTGAGAGGGCACCAAGCACAGTCTGAATGTATGCCATTTTCAGTATGATCCACATTAAAAAAAAAAAAAAAGTAAAGAGTGAGTGCTATGGGTGTGGAGAAGAGGTGGGCATGGGGTGGTGGGAAGGAGGTGAGGCCGGGAGGCAGGGGAGGGTGTGTTCTCCTGATCTCTAGATCCACGGCCCTCTTAAATCACCTGTGAGAAAATTGGACAAAAGTCAAAGGATCAAAGCACACATGTATCTGACAGGTCTGTATGTACTTTGGATTTTGATAAATGAAATCCTGGGTTATGTGCACTAGTGAACATCTGCTATTTCAAAATTGTGATACCTTAGCTAATTAATTTCTCTTTTACCCCTAGTTTGGGATATTTTGGGTCCAGGCATTGCCAATCTAAATGAATTTCCTGAAATTCCTCACAATGCCTATTACTTTCAGGAATATATTTTCTGTTTAAACTATTTTTAGCTGGATTTCTGACATCATCAAGAAATATTACCATCAAGCATAATGCTTGCTATAGATTTCCAGCAAACAATTAAAAAACCTTTTAGAGTAATGATGCTTAGAGAAGGTAAGGAGGTATAATGTTCTCCATCACAGAAGCTGTTTATATATTACTATTTAATCAGAAATGAGATTGAATTTAATCAAGTGCCCTTGTAGAATTTATTGAAAATTAAATGATTTAACATAGTCAAGGCTTTTAATATAGTCAAGGCTTTTAGAACAATACCTGACACTTAGCTATTACTGTATCAAAGTTAGCCATTATTATTTTTGTAATGCTTTCTTTCAATCTGTTTGAGTGGTGGATTACACTCATCAATAGGCTAATTTTACATGTGCTTCAAATTTTAGTAGCTGAATTTGTCATATTGACTAACTTGGGTTCTAAAATTTCCTTTGGAACCATTTGTATTCTCCCCAAATTTTTACTCAGACTTTCTAGAGCGCATTTTTCCTCTGATAGTTTTTCACATAGCCCCTGATATTTGTTTATTTTCCTTGCCCAGTCTAGCTTGCTGAATGTTAGAGTTTGGATCTAAATGTCCCCTAAAAGCCACATGCTAAAGACTTGGTCGCCAGCCTCTGGTGCTATTGAGAGGTAGTGAGAACTTGGGGTGTTGGTGCCTGATTGGAGCAGGTGGGTCACTGGGGATAAATCCTTGAAGGCTATGTTTTGATCCAGGTCCCTTCTTCTCTTTCTCTCTGAAGTTAGCAGTTCGGCTCCACTACATGCTCCCCGTCATGGTTTTCTGCCTTACCACCAGCCAAGCCACAGCTATGGGGCCAAGCAACCATGGTCAAAAACCTCTGAAACCATGAACATTTAAAATCTCTTAGCAATTTTGAAATATAATTTCATTATTATTGACTATAATTTTGTTGTTAGAAAGATCTCAAAAACTTATTTCTCCTAACTAAAACTTTGTACTGTTCAGTTAACACCTCCAATCCTCTTCCCCTAAAGTAATTTGAATATGGACTTGATACTAACTGATATTAAAAAAAGTTATGATCTTTCTGGGTATGGTAGTGATATTGTAGTTATGCATAAAAGTTACTATTTAGAGATGCATATTGAAATATTTAGCAATGAGGGCTCATAATATCTGGATAAAAACTATTATATTATTCTCCTGACTTTTATGTGTGCCTTCAATTTTTCATAATAAAAAGTTAAAAAGAAGAGCTATCCATATATTTATCTTTTTGACCCCCCAAAGCAAGAACATCCACATGTACTGTATCTTCTTTTCCAAATTATCCCTTTATACAATCAATAATTATTTAATCATAACTATGCTTTAATGGTTTCTTTGCTCCTTGGTCCTCCTAAAACAACCAACTTAAAAAAATTAACTTTATCTTTCATTTTATCATTTTTTCAAAATATATACTCAATTCTTTTTAAAAGACCCATACTTACTGAATCTTGGCACCACTGAAAATGTCTATATTTTGTTCTACTCTTCAGTGGTAATTCCTACAGATATAGAATTTGGTATTAACAATTATTTTTCCCCTTGGCACTTTATTCTTTTACTTTGGCATCCATTGTTAATGAGAAAGCTATATCTTGTTACTTTGTGGATCTCTCTTTCAGCATTTTATAATTTTCTTTGTTCCTAGTGTTCTATAATTTCATCAAGATGTCCAAGGGTAGATTTACTATTTCTCCTTTATTTAATTTGGTATTTTATGGGCCACTTCAAAAGCAAAACGTATCTTGTCTATGATTTGACCAACTCCTTCAAATTTCAGGTGTTGGAATTTAATGGCCAATGAGATGTACAAACAGGTGGGGCCTTTAACAGGTGGTTAGACCATAAGGGCTCTCCTCCTTTGCAAATGGGATTGAGGCCTTTTAAAAGAGGTTTCACAGATCATCTGGGTTATAGTCCTTCCATCCTCAGCCGCGTGAAGACTCAGTGTTCCTTCACTCCAGAGGAGGCAGCAATAGCTACCATCTTGGAAGCAGAGAGAGCAGCCCTCGTGGCCACCAAACCTGCCTTATCTTGGACTCCCAGCCTTCAGAACGGTGGTGGGGAACAATTTTCTGTTCTTATAAATTACCCAGTCAGTCTCCATCTCTGGTATTCTGTTAATAGCAGCACAAATGAACTAAAGACTGTCTTCAGCTTTAGGACATGTGCTTCATTTGGCTATTTGACCACTTTGCCCTTTCTGTGTTTTTGTTTTTTTCTATTCCTTCCTCTGGAACTCCTGTTGTGAAGATTGTGGAGTTTCTAAATATATCCTTCATGAATATTAATTTTTATCCCCCCTACCCCACATTATTGGAGAATTTAATTTAAATTGTCCAACTTACTAATGTGTCCTCCGGTATATCCAATCTACTATTTAACTTATCTCTTAGATTTTGTTATGATGATTATTTTTCATTTCCATGATCTTTAATTGGGTATTTCCTGAAAGCTGGTTCTTTTTTTTATACATAGGTCATCCTTTCTTATTTCTCCTTTCACTTGTGGCTTTCACAATGTACCCAGGTTCTGTGCAGGATATTTTCAGTGTGTTGAAAAATAAAACAAATGAGGATTCTCTTAAATTCAGAAACCCATGTATCTCAGAAGGCTGATTTCAGCAAAATAAAACATTTCTCTTGTATCTTCTTTAGAAAGCCTTACTGGAATCTCAGCTCCCCCATTTTGTATTGACTTTATTTTAACAAACATTTGGAAATCTATTTTTTAAGGTTTTAATGCTTAATCAAACCCCCAAGTCATGAATTAACTCACAACTGGTGCTATTTAGTCAATGAGCCTAGATGCCGACCTCCTTGGGCCTACAGGCAGCTGGGAAGAATGTACCTGCCTGTTTTCACATTTAAACCCTGTAGCTATTGAAGAATAAATGAAAGGAACACCAAAATGAGAAAAGAGTTGGTTACACCCATAGTCCACACAAAGGTAGAAACTGTAGACTGTAACTATGGAGAACAAGGAGAGGACATAAATAGTTTGTAGAGAGTTATGTGCGACTACATATGCTTGGATTTATTCAGTTATGAAATAGAGCACCACTGGAAATGTTTTCTTTTAAATATTGATTTATAGGATGACTCCATGAGGGAGATGAGTCTATCATTAGACATTAACCTAAAGGAAGACTTGTTTTCTGTTTCAAAGCATTAGAGATAAATCAATAGGTGGAAGTTCAATTCAAGTCAACAGGAGAAAGTAAACACATCTTTTCCTTAAATAGAATCATTGAGGATAAGAGCTTTCCCTCATTCTACACCTTGTTTTTATCCAGATGTAGCTGGCTTCATAGGATGGCCATACAATGTAACCTGCCACAGATGTGGACACACAAGTTATTAAAATGAAAGATCCAGGTTGAAGACAAAGGCCCTTCCCAGTCTTGAGTGGTGTAGAGGTTATTTCCTGGCAGTCAGTTCACACTCACAATGGGCATTCATGTGCAGTTACCTGGGTTCCCATGAGAATCACCACTGTGAGGGGCCAGTGGGCTGGGGGGTGGACCCAAATTCAATTTCTTTTTCTTTCCAGATTTTCATTGATCACCAGGCTCCTGTGAGCCAGGGAAAACAGATGTAGAAAAGTGTTGTCTAGAAAAGAGAACATTACTAAAAGCTAGTATTCCTCCACACCCATCTAGCTCTGTCCTCTATCTCCCAGCAACTGTTCATATCCTTCCAACCCACTTTGTCATCAGTGCTGATACCCTAGTTCAAGTCATACCATGTTTTGCCCAATACAGCAGCCTCTTAATCAGTCACCTCACTTCCACTGTCAATTCTCTTCAAACCATTCTGTTTGTGCAGAAGGACCCTTTAAATATACAAGAGGGACTATGACATTTTCCTGCTTACTGGAGGCTTCCTGTCACTTTAGGATAAATCCCAAAGGTCTTCCAAGATGTCCACCAAGCTCTCCATATAAGGTTCTTTCCTTCCCCAAAGCCTTTGAATGTGCTGATCTCTTGGCTTCACATTTTTTCCTCGTCTGCTTCCTGTCATCTCCTACTCATTCTAAATAGCTCCACATAGATGTCATTTATTTTTGGAAACCTTTCCTGTCATATCCTATCTTCCCCATATAAATTTGGTATTTATTCAAAGCATATATATATATATATATATGTGTGTGTGTGTGTGTGTGTGTGTGTGTGTGTGTGTGTGTGTGTATCTATATGCATACCAGTATCCATACATACTGTTATTGGTGCATTGTAATTATGCATCATAATGGCATTCAGAGTGATAGAAACATACATGCACGCAGCACTTTGTATATTTACTCTCTGGATCCTGCCTTGCTCCCTTCCCCTCCCTGTACATATTATTGAGATTAGTATTGAAAACTCCATATATAAACACAGGATTATTTGAACTGTTTCCTTCAAGTCTCCTTTTATCCCTACCAAATCTCTTTCCACTATTGCACTTGTATCTCTCTATTTATCTGGAGTTCCCATTGTTTCTCAGTATTTCTCTAGTTTTCACATATAAGGGGAAAAATATGACCATCCACTTTTTGAGACTGGCTGATCTCACTCACCATAATATTCTCCAGTTAGATCCATTTTGATGCAGATGATTTAATTTTGTTCTCTGTGGCTGAGCAAAATTCCATTGTGTGTATATTCCAGTTTCATAATGCATTTCTCTGTTGACAGATACCTAAGCTGGTTCCACAATTAGGTTCTTGTGTATTGTGCCACTATAAACATGGGTATGCATGCTATCCAGAGTGGTATAGCTGGGTCATATGGTAGTTACAGGTCATTCTTCTGAGGAGCCTCCACACTGATCTCCATAGTGGTTGTATTAATTTGCAATCCCACCAACAGTGTATAAGAGTTCCTATTCCACACATCCTTACCAGCATTTATTATTGTTTGTATTTTTTCTTTTTACGGTACTGGGGATGGAACCAGGGGCATTCTATCTCTGAGCTACACCACCAGCCCTATTTTTTATTCTTTATTTTGAAACAGGGTTTCACTGAGTTGCCAAGGGCCTCACTAAGTAGTAGCTGAGGCTGTCCTCGAACAGTGATACTCCTGTTTCAGTCTCCTAATTTCTGGGATTACAAGCATGTGCTACCACACCCAGCTATTGTTTGTATTCTTGATTATTGCCATTCTAACTGGAGTTGGAATCTTGGTGTAGTTTTGATTTGCATTTCCCTGATTGCTAATGATGTTGAAATTATATATGCTATTTGTATTTTTTCTTCTGGGAAATGTCAATCAATCCACTTGGCCATTTCTGGCTTGGGTTATTTGTTTTCTAATGTTATGTTTTGAATATCATACAGTTATATTCCTCTTTTTCTACTTAATTATCTGTAGAATGAGGATGAGAGCCAGGTCTATTTGTTTTGTTGTGTATCTCCAGTTCTTAGCACAATTCTTAGCATATGATCGATATTTGTTAAATTCTTATAAATAAATTAATAAATACTGAGACCTTCTGGATCAAGAACTAGGATGTGAATAAGAGCTTTGGTGTTTATTACCAAATTTTCATGGAAGTCCAGGGTATGATAGTAACTGACATCCTAGTTCTGGTATACATCTTGAATTCTACAGGGCAGGAATAGTATCATGGCTTTAGAGTAACCTATCTTTAAAACAAACTTAGGAAATCAGGTATATAATGTATCTGCTTCCAAGACATTCAATGCCCTTGAAGTTATGTTAGTTAAATATAATAGGGAGTAAGCCAAATTTGTTTTCTTTTTTAAATGTATTTTAATTGGTGCATTGTAGTCAAACATCACAATGGAATACAAGACTTGTTAGGATATCCAAGTACACATCATCCAATCAACCTTTATTCAATCCCCATCCCACTCCCTCCACCTCCCTCAATCCCATGTTTGATTTAGTGTTTAATATTGATATATTTATTTACATACATCATGAGCTTTAAAGAGACTCCATTTTCCCCCATCCCATCCCCTCATATTGGTCACCTTAATTGCTCCTCCATAGGGCCCCATCTTCCATTAGATTCCCTCCTATTACCCATTTCTTCCTAGTTTTGCATATTAGGGAGAGCATCCGATTTTTTTATTTTCTGTGATATTTTTTGTGTATGCCGCTTTGCAAGTTCCAATCCCACACTTAAAGAGTCTACCTGGCCACCTGGTAGACTCTGCTCCTGGCCTTGCTGGCTCCAGTACGGGCTTTGTTTTGTGGCAGTCTCTGATCAGGGGCCCCAGCACCGGCCTTGTCTTTAGGCTAGCTCCTATCTCGGGCTTGCTGGCTCCAGCTATGTACTCACCAAATGGCAGGCACCGATCCCGGCCTTGCTGACCCCAGTACTGGCCTCGCCACATGGCAGGCTCAGATCTTGGACTCCGAGACCCCCAGCCGTGGCCTCCCCCCTAGGCAGGCTCCAATCCCAGCCTCTGTGGCCCTGGCACTGGCCTTGCCTCATGGCAGATTCTGATCCGGCCTCCCTGGCCCTGACACCAACCTCACCCCTTGGCAGGCTCTGATCTCTGCCTCCAAGGGCCCAGCAATGGTCCTGCCTCACAGCAGGCTCTGATCCCTGCCTCACTGGCCCCAACATCGGCCTCACCCCTTGGCAGGCTCCGATTCTGGCATCAGAGGCCACAGCACTGGCCTTGCCTCATGGTAGACCCCAATCCTGGCCTCGCTGGCCCCAGCACCGGCCTCAACCCTCAGCAGGCTCCAATTCTGGCCTCGGAGGCCCCAGCACTGGCCTTGCCTCACAGCAGGCTCCGATCTCAGCCTCGCTGTCCCCAGCACCGGCCTTGCCTCATGGCAGGCTCCAATCCCAGCCTTGCTGACCCTGGCACCGACCTCACCCCTCAGCAGGCTCTGATCCCAGCCTTGGAGGCCCCAGCACTGGCCTTGTCTCACGGCAGGCTCCGATCCTGGCCTCGCTGGTCCCAGCACCAACCTCACCCCTCGGCAGGCTCCGATCCCAGCCTTGGATGCCCCAGCACCGGCCTTGCCTCACAGAAGGCTCCGATCCTGGCTTCACTGGCCCCGGCAACAGCCTTGACTCATGGCAGGCCCTGACCTGGCCTTGCTGGTCCTGACACCAGCCTCACCCCTTGGCAGGCTCCAATCCCACCTTGCTGACCCAGGCACTGGACTCACCCCTTGGTGGCCTCCGGTACTGGCCTTGGAGGCCCCAGAACCAGCCTTGACTCATGGCAGGCCCCAATCCCAGCCTTGCTGGCCCCAGCACTGGCCTCACCCCTTGGCAGGCTCCGATCCTGGCCTTGGAGGCCCCAGCACCAGCCTTGCCTCATGGCATGCCCCAATCCTGGCCTTGCTGGCCCCGGCAGTGGCCTCACCCCTCAGCAGGCTCTGATCCCAGTCTCTGAGGCCCCAGCACCAGCTTTGCCTCATGGAAGGCTCCGATCTCAGCTTCGCTGGCCCCAGCACCAGCCTCACTCCTCGGCAGGCTCTGATCCTGGCCTCAGAGGCCCCAACACAGGCCTTGCTGTCTTGCTGTGCATCAGGCTCTGTTCTCTGCCACTATGAGCAGGTTGTCTACAGATGTTCCCTCCCCACCCCTTTTTTTTGGTGGTACTGGGGTTCCTGGAAACCCTTCCACCTCTGGGCTTTATTCCTGGGGACCCACTTTTTTAATATATATTTTTTTATTTGGAAACAGAGTCTCTCAAGCCAGCAAGGCTGGCCTCGAACCTGCGCAATCCTCCTGTCTCCACCTCCCAAGCGCGGGGATTACAAGCTTGTGCCACCACGCCTGACGTTCTTCTATTTTTTTTTTAAATATAAGGGAGCAGAACATGTCTTTTGTGAAAGCTGGGACCCCAGATACCCAGTGACAATAAAATTTTGTCCTCTCTCCAAAGGCAGAGGTCCACAGCTTCACTCCAGAGAGCAGGCTCTGCTGCTCCATACGTACTCTGGCCTCCCACTCTGTGCAGAGGAGTGTGGTGGCTATGAGGGCTGATGACTCCCAGAACCCACAGTGTGGCAGCCCACCCCGACCATGCGGGGCTCCCTCTGAAACCCCCCAAACCCTTTTGCCACTAAGCATGTTGTCCAGAAATCCCCATCATGTATGGAAGGAGCCGTCTATGTTTGGGGAGATTTCCTCAGAAGTTCACAGTGGACTGGACTGGATCTGACTGCCCCTTCCCACTCTGGTCACCACTACCACCGCTGCTGCCACTGCCATCTCGGTTCTCTCCTGAACACCCTTCCCACACAGTTTGTTTTCCAGAATTCCCGAGCATGTGCGGCATTAACGGTATACCTTTGAGGATATTTCTTTAAAATTATGATGTGGATTGGATTGAATCTCTGCCTCTACCAAATGCTAATGACCACTGCCTCTGTCACAGCCATCTCAGTTCCCTTCCGAGCACCCTTTTCACACAGCATGTTGTCCCCAGTTCCCGAGCATGCACGGTAGTAGCATTCTACCTCTGGGGCTATTTCTTCAAAAGATCCAGGTGTGTTTTATCAGATCTCTGCCTCTCCTGAATACTGGCTGCTGCCATTGCCGCTGCCTCCAACATCTCAATTCTTTCCCAAACTCTTTTCCCACACTGCATGTTGTCCAGTATTCTTGAGCATGTGTGACGGTAGCATTCCACCTTTGGGACAATTTCTTCAGAAGATCAGGGTGGGTTGGATCAGATCTCTGCCTCTCCCAAATACTAGCCTCCACTGCCACCGCAGCCTCCGCTGCTGCCACCGCCTTCCTCCTAGTTCTCCGCTGAGCTCCTCCTTACAGATGATGTCCAGAATTCTTAAGCATGTAAGGAAGAAGCAGTTCCCCCTTCATGGGGATTTTTCCAAAAGTTCCAGGTCAGTGGCTATGTTTTGTCTGCATCTCCAGAATCCTGGCTGCAACCACAGCCATCTTGACCCCTCTCCAATATTTTTTTCTCTTTTCTTTTCTTTTTTCTTTTCTTTTCTTTTCTTTCTTTCTCTTTTTTAAATAAGAGAAGACAGTATGTTGGTTTGAAGAGGTTGTCGGATCAGGCACTCAGCAACAATGAATTTTTTCTCCCTTCCAAGAGCGGAGTCCCACAGCCTCACCACGCAGAGCTGGATCTGCTGTTCTAAGCACACATGGCCCTGGCACAGCACAGTGGTGCTGAGTTCCTCGGGATGTGGGCTCGGCCTCCCGCCCGGCATCAGGTCTTCCAGGACTTGGGCTGGGCCACCCGCCTGGCACCGGGCCTTCTGGTGTGTGGGCTGGGCCACCTCCAAATTTGTTTTCAAGCAAAAAAGTCACTGTTGGTTCTTCTACTCATTAACTTGTCCCAAGAATACCTACTTACTGTCCTTTTGACTGTGGCTGTATCATCCAATTCAATAAAGCTGCCTATTACAAATTAATAGGGAAATATTTAGAATTTAGCAAAAGTAGTGTTCATCTGTTTATCACTGTTGAGTGCAATTTACTCATTATTAATATCTCTCTATCTGAATGTATCCTTCATTTAGCTATCTTCAGGCCCCATTAAAATTCTTCTGCTTTCCAAAAAAAGTCATAGTTTCCCTTTAGACAACTTAGGGAGAAGTATGTTATCTATTGGATAAAGACAAAATTTTTTTTGTAGTATTGGGGGATTGACTAAGGAACATTCTATCTCCAAACTATACTTTAGACCTATTTTATTTTATTTTGAAATAGGGTCTCACTAAGCTGCTGAGGCGGGCCTTGAACCCATAATTCTCTTCTCAAACTCCCAAATTCTTGGATTATAGATGTACACTATCATGCCTGGCATGGACAAAATTTAATGGAGCATTTTCTCTGTGTCAGGTTCTGTTCTGGGCATGTAATTAAAGAAATGAGAGATTTCATGGATATTCACATAGTTAAGTCTTGTGAGGTTTCTTTTTGTGAATACAATTTATTGGCCCTTCTTTTGTTTCTAATTTCTTCTCAAAGGAAATCAGACTTTCTCAAGTTCCTCTGGGCTTTCTTTGAAAAGAGGAAGAAAAGCTCACCACAGAATTTATTTTATCTTAGGATATAGTGATTACTTGTCCTGTCCAGCTTTGTCCTTTACAGAAGATCCAAGTAGAGGCGTCCCCATCCTGAAGAAGTGATTTGCACATGGAATTTTTGAATAATAAAGATCAATCTGAGACCTGCAAAGAGTCTTAGTACTACGAGGCAAGACTAAGATCACCATGGTACAAGGGAAAGGAATGAGATGGGTTCAGGGGTCCTAGGAGTGAGAGCCCAGAAATACCCCTTAGTTCCCAGTGCTGCCTATGGAGCATGGCTCAGTTATGCCCCAATACCCTCCAAGTTCAAGAG
Organism: Muscardinus avellanarius; assembly: GCF_963383645.1. NCBI lineage: Eukaryota > Metazoa > Chordata > Mammalia > Rodentia > Gliridae > Muscardinus > Muscardinus avellanarius. Next base: position 33,685,147 of record NC_137799.1, read on the forward strand.
TAGAGAAACCCAATGTGCAACCAGGGTCTTTGAAACACTACAGATAGGTCTTTCCAGAATCAAAACTGACAAGAACAGTGGTGAGACAACAACACTCACATTGTCAAATTAATCTGGTGGCCAACTATTTCAATGACCTCTCACTGTTACAAGAAATGGGTATTGTTGTCTACTATATTTTTACCATATGGTAGAATTTAGTATACCAATTTAGTCTACCACATCTTCAGGATGTCTTAAGAACAATGTAATAAAATTAATCTCTCATTGCCTTTAAAAAAACCCTAAAATATGTTTAGAAAAAGAAAATCATTTTGAAATTGGGTGACATGACACTTAGATAGCTTGCACAGGTTTGGAAAGCTTGAATTTAGAAAATGACTCCTTCTCATCATTTTATTTTTTCTTTAGCACCATCCTCTGAACTAAGTGGGAATATCGTGCTGAAAACCCTTTGAGGAGATGTTCACTTGGTTCAAAGCATCTTGATATAGTAGAAACAGTGAAAATTAGGGTCAGGAAGACCTGGATTATAATATTGGTGTTAACATGTATACCACTACTCAGGAATTATAGTAGCTTCTTCAGGTTCATTGTTTTGGAAACAACCAGTGTGTATACAAGCATATGATTCAGTGTTTGAGATGATTAGAGCCTTAAATACTCTTTGGTTTTCTCCCCAACTTTAATCAAATATCATACAAAAGGAAAGTCTATATATTTGTATGCAGGTGAACTTAGGCTAGGATGAAATAAAGGGTTAGTGAAAATTTTGGCAGAGATAACTTTTTTGTTTCTAAAAATTATTGTCTCACTTTTTATTGACAACTCAGCAATGTCACCTAGCAGGCTGAAGATCAAGGTACCATGGTAGGTACCCAAAATGTGCATTTGAATATCTACATAATTTCAGGAATTATTTTGCATAAACACACACACAAACAAACATAAACACACACACACACACACACACACACACACACACTCACTAATGAAATAACCCCTTAGTCATGTCTCTGTTTGGGTTTATCTCAGATCACATGGGATGGAAAGCATAAGCACTTTTTGAAGCCCCTTCATGGTGAGTCTTCAAATACCGTTGCCCAGTGGAACAAGCATAACACAAAGAACACGAGCCAGAATATGTTTTGTGATAACTTTTTTCCCCTCTGTTTAGAAAAAAAATATGTACAAAAAATGCTAAGAAGAATCAACATGGAGTGTCAAGAAAACATTCTGATAGGTACAGACAAGGAGCTCCTTCTCGCAAAGGAGGTACACATCAGTTATCACCATGCTAGAAAAAACAGGATGCAGTTAAAATCCTAGAACAATTAAAAGCCATAAAGTGAAGCTGTTTCTCTGGGGCTCTGTGTTGTAGATGCTCTGATACACTTTCTGTAAAATAACACTGTGCAAACTGTAAAATATTCATTTTCATATAAAGTCCATACAATATGATATACAAAAACTGTTGAGTTGACAGGAGGCTGGTGCTGGAGGCATTACGTAAAGAAGGTGAATTGCCACCTGCCAGTCCAAGGACATGATTCCAGTTTCTGAGCTTGGCAAGGCCATTATCTATGAAAGAGTTATGTAACCCGAACATTCCCCCCCAAATCTAAAATTCTCTGCCAGTTGTCAATATAACTAGGCAATGCCACTAATATTTAACTTTTGAGGCAGTTACTTAGATCAGAACACCAAGTTCTCTGAAGATATTGTTTTTCCATAATTGATTTTGAGATTTACCATTAACCAACATTGTCCTTCCTGTAACTCAAAAGTTTAACTTTCATTTAAAATTCAAAAACTCTGAAGGAGGCAGCAACCATGGCAATAAAAGGTTAAAGTGAATCTTTATATTAATTTCATTTGTGTCTATAAAACTGAGAAAAGAAGGTCTGTGTACAAATCTCACAAAACAACATCAACCGTAGAATAAATGTGATTCTGCAGTGCACACTTGAACAAGGAAAACGTTTTGTTGTTTTTGTTTTAAATTCTGGCATAAATATATTAAAGCTGACAAAGAAAATATCAGGGCAAGCTACATCACTTCTTCATACAAAAAATGTACAAAACATTAGCCTCTAACTAGATAAACATAATACTTGTTTTCACAGTTTGACATTGAGTAACTGTGGGTTTTGAAGTATTGAATTGGAAGGTGGTAAAAACAGCTCATGTCATGGTGGTCATCTCAGGTGACTTCAGTCATGGAAGCCGAGTGATTCTATAGAGCAAACACAGATAAAATCTTAGCATTGGGTCAACAACCCCCTGCATGTACCTGCTCATCCCTTTGTCTCTTTGCGTTTGTTATTTCTTCTCCACAAAAAGCCCTTACAAAGTTCCTAAAAATAACCTTTTCCTTTAAATTTTCCATGATTTTTTCCAACAAAATGAAGGTCATTTCTTCATCTAAACTTTTATTTTTAAATATATTTTTATTGGTGCATTGTAATTATATATCATAATGAGTTTCAGAGTGATAAAACATACATGCATATAGCAGGTGAGTGGGGGAGATTCAATAAACTTTCCTTTATATTTTTCTGTCTTTTTCTCAATCATTTTCTAATATAAGCATTTAGGGAATCTCAGCTGCATCTCCTATTTAAAAATATTTTTAATATTGAACAATTCCGTGTGTGTGTGTGTGTGTGTGTGTGTGTGTGTGTTGTACTAAAGATGGAACCCAGGGATGTTCTACCTTCAAGCTACACCCCCAGCCCATTTTTATTTTTGTTTTGAAACAAGGTCTCAGTAGGTTTCTGAGAGTCTCACTACATTGCTGAGTCTTCCTGGTACGTACTTCCTCTTCTCTCCACCTATCAAGCACTGGTTTATAGATGTGAGCCACCATGCCTGGATCCAGTTTTTTTAAAATGTCCATATAAATCATTTTTGGAGTTATAGTGGTTTGAAAGTTAGTTTTATATTTTTTTAAAGGATAAGGGGTTTGGGGATTCATTTTAGTTCTATTTGTTTTTCTAGAGATTGTGGTCTCAGAATAGATAGCCGTTCAAATTTCTTAAGATTGCTTCATGGTCCTGTACATGATTTGTGAGTTTGCTTCCATAGGGGGATGGACTGATTGACCTCCCAGTGTCATGGATTTGAGCCTCTGGGTTTAGTTTGATGACATGTCTTTACTATACCTGTGCACTTAAGGTTTCCAGGGGGCTTTCTATTCTTGGGAAAGCCATGAGGGGTACTCCACGGGGGTCTTCAGGTTTGGGTCTGGACGGAGATCCTTGTGTTCCTTTAAAGTTATGAACAACACACATTCCCTGCGGGGTAAGGAGAAAAAAGATTGGGGTGAGACTACAGTCATCGGTCCCTGGCCATCTCTGGGCGGGGGGCGGTTGTCCTTTTCAATATCATTACCATAGTGACTTAAAATTTTAAATGAGGGGTAGGGGTAGGGACCAGGGGCTGATATAGGGTATTTGCTTTATCTACTAAATGGCCAGAGACAATCAATTTACTCCATTGAGCCTGTTTGCTTTACAACAGAAATAGGAATACCTACTTACCTCACTGATTTGTAATAGTTAAAGATGATAAATATAAATCCACCTCTTTAATTTTCTTTTGTGATGCTGGAGATTGAACCTGGGGACATTCTATCTCTGAGGTACGTTGTATTTGGAAACAGGGTCTTGCTAAATTGCTGAGAATCTCACTACACTGCTGAGGCTGGCCTCAAACTTGTGATCCTCCTGTCTCAGCTTACCACTACTGGGGTTGCCAGCAGGTGCCACCATGTCCAGCTATACCAATCACCTCTTTTTTAAATTATTGGTTCATTGTAGTCATGCATCTTAATGAAGTACAAGATGGTAGAGACATATGTGCACACATCACTCATTTAGCCCTTCCCCAATTCCCACCGCATTTCCTCCTCCCTCCCTCCTTCTCATGTTTGGCTTAGTAGATTGACTTTAATACATTTGCCAATTACCTCTTAATAACACTGAACATTTATTGAGGACCACCATGTGTCTGGCTCTGTCTTGAGGTTTTTTAACCTCATTTCATTTAAATCACCCAACAATTTTGCAAGAAGGATCCCATTATCATCTCTAACTTAGATAAGGTTAGAAAACTTGCCCAAGCTCACACAGCGGGTTACTCTCAAAAAGCTTCAAGTCATATCACTATACTGTTTTGCCTCTTAACAAGTGCCCTGAAAGCAGCAAGCACTCAGCCAAGTTGGCTGGTCTGTACCTTCTACCTAATGTGACTGTCCTCATATGACCAATATTGGGGTTAAATAACTCACAAGTGGTGGTTTTCTTTTAATGCTGCCATTAAACAACTTGCCATATAAAATTAGTATGCACTTTTAAAATCTCTTACCCGAGTCCTAACCACCCCTCTTTCTGATTGTCTTCTTTGCTTTGCTTGCCCACGTAGAGTTAATCTGTCCCTTTGTCTGCCTTCTCCCATCATTCTGCACTTCTCTTTCTACATCTCGTGGTTTTGAATCTCTCCTGGCATTCTTTGGACCATGCAGAATGTTTGCCTAAACACTCTGTACCTGGCACACTGCTACCCCACTCTCCAGTTTTGCTTAAACTCCATCTGCTTGGGAAACGGGAGGAAGGGAAGGTGTGGGAACCCTGGGGTTGAGAGATCCCAGTCAGATTCATGGCTTATTGGCTGGGTGGCTCTTGGACAAGTTGCTGACATAAAACCTCACTTTCCTCATCTATAAAATAAGGGTAAAAATATGGTGAGGAGCCGGGTGTGGTGGTGCGTGCATGTGATCCCAGCTCTAAAGGAAGCTGAGGCAGAAGGGTTGAAGTTGGAGGCCAGCCTCAGCAATTTAGCAAGATACTGTCTCACAGTAAAAAAGTAAGAAGGGCTGGGGATATAACTCAGTGGTAAAGTACCCCTGGGTCCAGTCCCTCAAACTAAAAAAAAAAAAAAAAAAAAAAAAAATCCCACATATTTGGGCTGGGTGTGGTGGTGCATGCTTGTAATCTCAGTACTTGGGAGGATGAGACAGGAGATAGCAGGTTTGGGACCAGGGTCAGCTATCCTAGTGAGGCTCTCCACAACTTAGTGAGATTCTCTTTCCAAATAAAAAAAAAATAGGTCTGGGGATATAGCTTGAAGTTAAAGTTTCCTGAGTTCAATCCCCAGTAAAGGAAAAAAAAATTATGTTGCTAAGGTTGCCTTGGGAACACATGATTTGATGTATACTGTGTAGAAAATATAGTAATGGCTCAACTTATAATTTCCTCCCTCTTCTCACATTCTTCCTCATGGTACCACAAACATGTGAAACAATACTGATTTTGTATATGGGGCTCTAGCAAGCACAAAGATATTCACAGCTAGCAGCTCCGGTGTGAGATTACATGGGACAATCAGAGCCACTCTTTTTTCTTTGGCTGGGGAGGGCTGGTTCTAGGACTGATGGACATCAAGACTGTTGGCTTCTCTTTGAGCCCGAGTTTTCATTTATGTACCATCCCTCTCTCTTTGAAGCCCTTCCCTTCTCTTGGGGCCACTGGGATTCTTTCTTTTAAAGAATAGTCCTCAAGAAACCCCTCAGCATTGCTTTTTCTGTAATTTTACCCAGAGAATTCCAGTCTCTCCTCTTCCACCATCGAAAGACAGCCCCAGCTGTTCAAAGTAGTTTTCAATTACAAGAGAGCTTCATAAATGTGTTCTGAATAAAAGTGTGAGCATTTTCTGTGTGCATCATCAGAGGCAAAACAAGTTGGGAAACTGAGTCAAAGGCTTGGATAGGCATGTATATATTTTTTTTATGTTGGGGAGGGCAGGGAGAAAGAAGTAAAAGTAGTTAACTCTTATGACCATGACACACCACACATATGATCTGTGTGTGAGGTTAGTCCTGAGGGCACATGAATGGGAAGGGTAGGAGGGGAAGTGGGAGTCCTCTGAGACGAAGGTGAATGATGGTGATTTCTTACTCTGACTTTATTTTTGCCATACTGGGGATGGAACCCAGGGACATTTTATCTCTGAACTACGTCTCCAGCCCCATTTTTTATTTTTAATTTGAAATAAGGTCTCACTAAGTTGCAAAGGGCCTCACTAAGTAGCCGAGGCTGTCCACAAACTCAATCCCTCTGTTTCAGCCTCCCAAGTACTGGGATTATAAGCATGCACCACCATGCCTGGCTGGCCTCTGACTTTTGGTAGTGGCTCTATTTCATGCAGAGAAAATAAGAGCTTTTGGTCTTGGTGAATCACTCTAAATCCTTCTGGATTTATTTTAAACTCTTGAAATTTAGAAACAAAACAAAACCCCTGGACCTCTGTGGTATGTCCATACAATGAGATATTACACAGCAATAAAAAAGGGTTGAATTACTGATACATTCTACAACATGAATTCGTCTCAAAGTAATTATGCCGGATTAAAGATGCCAGAAAAATAATACACATTATATGATTCCACTTATATAAAATCCTAGAAAAGGCAAACTAACAGAATGACAGAAGATCAATGATTGTTTAGGGATGAGGGAAACATAAGATTAAGAGAGATGACTATTTGTGAAATCCATCAAATTGGGCACTTTATTTGCTTTTTATTATATGCCACCATACTCAAAAGATTGAAAAAAGTAAAATACCATCAACCCCCACCAAAAAATACAAATGTACCTCTTCCAATCTAACTCAATTAAAGGATTTTCTAGGTGAGCGAGTGTCCAGGCTTCCATGTATTTGAGGAGCTAAAGCAATCAGAAATGTAAAGATAGGCTCAAATGTGTCTTAACCTAAACTCTTCTCTAGGAAGATTATATGTAGAAGCCACTTGTGGAAACAGGATGTTTATTCAAATAGCAAGAGACCTTCTGAAAAGTTAGCGTGGTCGCTGTAGGGTTTTCCTATTTTAAGTAGGATGTGCATACTGGAATGATTCCTGGAGCCAGGGCTGAGTTTCTCAGGAAGCTGCAGGGCAGAGTTCTTGCTTTTACAACAGTGTTCTTCATTTTCTGAACTTTCTTTAGAAACTCTTAGCTTCTGTCCCCCCAACTCCAAGAACAAATACTTACAGGTCACAGGCATGAAGCTGTGCCCCCTTACTAGTCTACCAATCCTAAACCCAGCATTGAAGGGAGGAAAAGTAAGCCACTCTTCTTGGGATAACTCTCTCTCTCTCTCTGACCCCCAGAATGAATATGGCCAATTATCTTTCTGAAAGAAAGGGGGCTTAGAAATCACTCGTGAAGCAAAAGGGTAACAGCCGCAGAGGGATCGATGGTGTCTCACATGTTCAGGACGAGACACAGATTAGGATGGTGGTATCTGAGAAATCTCACCCAGCATGACGGGACTGGACAGCTTTTCAGAGAGCATAGCAAGGCACAGTGTAGAAAGCAGCTGACCTACCAGGAACAGGGCCACAGCAGTGCCTAGGATGAAGCCCGCGATCACGTCTGAGCAGTGGTTCCGGTACTCCGAGACCCGGTTGAGGCCAGTCAGGAAGGCTGTGCAGAGGGTCCCGAGGCACAGCACGGGCTTGGCCAGTCGGCTGCTCTTTGTCTTGATTGTGCTTGTGATGTACATCTGGAGTGGGACGGAAATCAGGAAGTGACCAGACAGCCTCCCTGCACGGATGCACACACATGCAGGCACATATATGCCCCAGCACACAGGCAGTGGCCCGTGTCAAAGCAAACGCACCAACTAGTTTTCCTCAAATGACTTCACCAAGCTACTTAGTAAAACGCTTAGGTAGGAAACTATTGTGGCAGCAATGATGATCAGGTGTGTGTCAATAAGTCTTTTTGGTTGTAGTGGGCACGTGAACAGATGTTATACTGACACAAGAAATGGCTGCACTGTAATGATGGGGTCTGAACATGCAATTTCTATGTAAGAAATCAGAGAACCATCTGGGCGTGAGAGAAAACCCATAAGAATCTCAGATGCCAAGTAAGCCCTCTGTGGGGATGAGTTTGATGATGGAGAGACCAGGCCTGCGAGCAAGTCTATACTTCATTCTGTGTGCACCACACAGCTCCCTAGGTATTTCTGCATATGTTCAGACAACAATATAAAAGTCCAAAAATTGATGGAATGAATTAGAACCACCTGATCACCATCCCAAAAGTAAGTTTTATTTGTGTGGGAAAGTTGATTTCCATACTTGTTGGGATGCCTTTGATTAGCTCTGTTCATTCATTTACTCCAGAGAGTTTAAAAAGTGTTAACTTTTTCTGGTGTGCCACAATACACAAAAGGGTGAATACCTGGACTAAGTACAGGATGGTGTAATTTATGACACCCACTGTATGTTTTGTTTCACGGTGAGAAGCTTCAAAAGACTCTCAGATGGTTTAGACTTTGGAAGATGTGTCTCTTTTTAAACTAGTGGTTAGATCACTTTCGATAATGGCTACAACACACCAGTAGAGGGCAGAATTGATCTGTCATGAGCCAACAAATGCGCTGAGTTTCCTAACCCTTTTCCTGTTTAGGGACAATGATAAATCAATTAAAAAGAAGTGCCCCTGTGCTGCCACATTCATTTTAAGAGGCAGAAGCAAAAGTGACTAGTTTTTAATGTGAAAATAAAATAGAAAAACTATTCTTGGAGTTATTTCCAAACAGAACCCATCTCTAATCTTAATGCAATAGAAATGTATGTGATGATGAGTGTTTGATAATTTTTTTGTTTTTTTTTTTTGTGCCTCAGTGTTTGTCATCTGTGAGTTATCTGGGGTAAGTTCTGCAGCCACACGCACTTCCAGAGAGTGTTCTCAGGGAAAATGGGAAAAGGGATGAAAAAACAGTATGCAGATAATTAAAAGATCGTCGTGTGTGTGTGTGTGTGTGTGTGTGTGTGTGTGTGTGTGTGAATTTCTTAGGAAGATCCTTCAGCCCTGGTCTGCACACTCTGAGACGGGAGTCTTTTTCTTTTATGTTAACAGATGCCCTAAAAAACTGTTTAGTATCATACGCATGTATGGAAATGTCACAATGAAATCTATTACTTCATACAATCATTCTGCACTAATAATTAAATTAAAACTGCTTAAATCAAAGTTAAATACTTTACAGCATATTATCACAGTATTCTGAGACTGTATGGGAAATGTTACTTGAAATCTTTACTATATAAATAATATATATATATATATATATATATAGTTTTTATGCTCCTACACATTTTACAAAGCATATCCTTTCTAAATCTTTCAATAAGAATATGAACTATGAAAAACACAAGTCAATGGTTAACTCAGATTATTCATAGAATTAATAGGTATGTAGAAAATCACTGTTGATTAATTTTTTTCTTTTTAATTGACACATAATTGAACATATTTATGGGATGCAATGTGATGTTTTGATATACTTACACACTATAATAATCAAACCTAGGTAATTAGCATATCCACCACTCTTAAATAATTTCCACTAGCACATAACAAGCTCAAAAATGTGTGTACAAGTAGGATTTTATATAAGTTTTTTTCTGATTAGTCTGTTTATGAGGGATGGTTTGAATCTTGGAAAACATGCTATTACAGCATCTATGCTGTCTGCACCGACAGGATTAACTTCTTTTTTCTTCAATGAACTTTGTCTCATTTGATGAGGCTATAGCTTATTTCACATAACAGATACGTTTTTATAATGGCATTATCAAAATTAATTTTACACAGCAGCAATGTGAGCTTGATATAAATACAAGAAAAGGTGCAAGAGGAAACTGCTTCACACAACTTAGGTTTTAGATAATTTAGGACAAAACATTGTTATGAAAATTGGAAAAATACACTGACTGCATCAGGGGGCTTTTTTTGTTTAAAAAATATGTGGCATAGATTTTATTTTTCTTGGTAAAGAAATCTAGCCAAGCGACAACTGATCTGTCTTTATCAACAGAAGCTTCTAGATGACTGTATCACACTCTTACTGGGGGAGGGGGCCATTGAGATCATATTTGCTATGTATTCATTGAAGAGTGGATTTAAAAGAAATAACTAGAGCTGGGCATGGTGGCACATGCTTGTAATCCCAGCGCTTGGGAGGCTGAGACAGGAGGATCCTACAGGTTCGAAGCCAGCCTCAGCTACTTAGTGAGGCTCTCAGCAATTCAGTGAGACCCTCTTTCCAAATAAAATATAAAATCAGTTTGGAAGTATAGTCCAGAGGTACAAAAGCCTCCTGAGTTCCACCCCAGTACCACAAAAAAATAAAATAATAAAAGAAATAACTAGGAGACTTTTTGGTGGTTAACAAATTGATCCTGTAGATGAGATCCTGTTCTAGGTTGTATGAAAGAGTATATTCACCAAATTACTTTAAATGCTGCTACACAGACCAGACCTGGTACCTCCTGGTACCCTGGAAGCGCTGGCAGGGCACACTTCCTTTCCAGGCGGAATGAGCCTCCTGTAGCTAATGTAGACTAGTTACATCTTGAATATAAGCTGAAGCAAGGGACGAGTGTTTCTGGTCCACAGGCCCTGTTCTGCCCACCTCCCTCACAGGATCCCTGCAGGTGCAGCTTCGAGCGAATCCCTATGCTTCTGTGTGCTGAGCTCTAAGGAAGCACAGGCTAGAGAAAGGTGGAATGAGGTCATTTCAACACCACCAGTGCCATGAAAAGGCAGAAAAATAGGAGGCTCTCATTGGTTCTTCCTGTACAAAAGCAACAGACTTAAAGGGAGCACTGTGCTCCACTGGGGCAGCCAAAGGTGGTGAGATATGGGAGCAGTGAGAAGGGGACCTTAGGGTGTTGAGTTCTTCTGGGATAATGCATCTCTCCTAGCAAAGCCATAAAAGGAGCATCAGAAGAAGCAAGGGAAAGCTATGCATTTTTCTTGGGTTCACACACTGCTGGGGCATCCAGTTATACAGGGCCACACAGTAGGTGTGCATGAGAAAAGTATAAAGCCTTGGAACCAACCAAAACTTTGGCAAAGAGCACTGTTCTCCTCTCACTGCTCTGGTAAGAGAATCCTAGACCATGTTGCAGGAGCCTGGGTCCCTGCTCTCACTGTGTGTCCTTAGCCATTCTCTGGGACTCAGTTTCTGCATCCATAAAATGAAAATATATAACTAAGGGTTATCAACATTTCTTCCCAGAACTAATACCTTCTGGCAGGTCAGGATATTATATTGAGATGTTGGGAGGTGGGGTCGGGGTCAGGTGACTATTATACCTCTCAGGATAGGATGTAGTAGAAGCACGTAGGTGACTTTGAAGATCATTCGAGTGATGCTGATAGAAGCACAGGAATGGGGAAGACAGAGACACAGCCCAGCAGAACTCACCTTGGGGGAGAGTCAATGCGCACACTCACCGTGGCATATAAGGCGGAGTAAATGCTCAGAGCAGCGTGTTTGGAGGGGAAGGATCGCCGAGCCTTTTCTATTACTTCCAGGTCTCCCGTACAAATGTTGCCATTGTTGATGAACTGCTGGTGTGCCTGGCAGTCTGTACTGGTGTAGTTTGGCTTGCACACTGTCAGGAAGTATGGTGTTAGGTGCCCAGTGACCACTTGTCCGGCGTTTACAAAAATGTCAGTAGCAAAAAGTCCAAATGCAAACACCCCTATAAGGAGATGGAAAATAATTAACAATGGTGACATGACAAACACTACTGACTGGTTTTGCCCCTGAAAGGAAATAATAGATCAGTGAGAGTCTATGATAACTTATCAAAAAGACCCTAAGAACTCTCCAGAATCAAACTGTTCCCTCACCTGTGAGAGAGTGGAGCCTACCTCCCAAATCACCATTTCTCCCAATGGAGGCAATACACTGTTAGCATTCTACTCTTCTGTATAAGTAATTTAGAAACAGCATCATCTGAATTTGAATTTTGAAGCCTCATCTGCCTGGGCTCCTGTCTCACTGTTGGTGACATATTCACAGTGTAAATTGTATATATATGGTCTGATGCTGAGGATTGAACACAGGAGCATTCTACCTTTGAGCTATACCCCCCCAGCCCTACTCTATTTTGTAACAGGTTCTCATCAAGTTGTTGAGAGCCTTGATAAGTTGCTGAGGCTGGCCTCAAACCTGCAATCCTCCTATCTCTGCTACCCAAAGACTGGGATTACAGGTGTGCACCACCACGCCCATCTGTTTATCTTCTTTGAAATTTAGCATCCTTGGTTGCAAGATGCAGGAAGGTAGTTTCTAAAGAGAAAGTAAAATACATGCACATTATCCAGTATGGTGTCTGATTTTAAATAATCACTAAACATTAGTTCTATTTCTATAGAAATTATATTCCTTGCATTCTTGATAATGCAAGTACCCCTAGGAGGATTTAATTATAACATCATGGTATGTGAGAATGAATGAGGCTTTTAGAGAGTTGTTCCTAAAAAAGAAAAGAAAAGATATTATCCCCAAAACTTGGTTGAATTGGATATTTTATTTGATGTTGGGAACAAAAGGAGAATATATAAAGGGTGTTGTTGACTGTACTAGTTTCTTGTTGCTGCTGTAACAAATTGCCAAACATGAAAATATATTTCTATTGAAACAAACACAAATATATCCTCATCACGTTCTGGAAGTTAAAGACCCAAATTGAGTTTGCACTAAACTTATGCTAACAGGACAGTGGTTCTTCTGAGAACTCCAGGGTAGACTTAGTTCCTTGCCTTTTCCAGCTTTTAGAAAGATAAAAAAAAAAAAACCCTCCTTTCTTCGCTTTATGCTGCCTTTCCAGCATTTAAATCATTCTGATTTCTGCTTCCTTTACCACATCTCTTCTGACTCAGACCCTCTCGCCCGTCTCTTACAAAGATCCTTGTAATTATTTTTGGTTCATCTGGATAATCTAGGATAATCTCTCTTATCCCAAGATCCTTAATCACATCTGAAAATGCTCTCTTTTTATGTAAGGCAATGTATGTAGTGTTTCCAGGGACATAGCATCTTTTGGTGGAAAGAAGGGGCTTTATTATGACCTTAATGTTTGGCTGACTACCTTGTGGGCAGGCTGTACTTCCTAGATTTTAATCTGTCCCCTGGTAAATTCCACAGGATTAATCCTAGTAAGCTTGAACATGGATAAACTTTTTTTTTAGTTTAAGTTTATTTTAACCAATATACAAAAACATAAAAATTGCACATATTTGTGGAGTGCCACATGATATTTTGATACTTGTATAATGTTTATATATGGTTATAAATATCTTTCTCCTCAATCTTTCTTTCTTTTTTGTGGTACTGGGGGATTGAATCTAGGGACATTCTACCTCTGAGCTACTTTACTTTTTTATCTTGAAACAAGATCTCACTAAATTGCACATAACTTAATTGAAGCTGGCTGTGAACCTGCAACCTTCCTGTTTCAGTCACTCAAATACTGGTATTACAAATGTGCACTACCACTCCTTGCTCATTTATCATTTCTTTACCATGAAACATTCAAACACCTAGTTTTTTGAAGTGTACACATTATCATTATTTATAATCACCCGACTGTGCAATAACACACCAGAACTTACCTTTATCTAACTATGAATTAGCAACCACTAATAAACTCAGTGCTCCCTTCCTCTACTCTCCCCAGCTTCTGGTAGCCACCATGCTACTCTCAACTTCTATGAGATCAACTTTTTAAATTTCCACATATGAGTGAGGTCATGTTATATTTCTGTCCCAGGCAATTTCACTTAACATAATGATCTCCAGTTAGTTCTAGCCATGTTGTTGCGAATGGCAGGATTTAATTCCCTTTTATGGCTTGGGTAGTAGTCCATGGTGTATACATACCACATTTTTTTTTTTAGTCCATTCATTGGCTGATGGGTACTCAGGTTGTTTTCATTTCTTGGCTACTGTGAATAGTGGCTACAATGAAAATGGGAGTGCGGAGATGTCTCTTCTACATACTGATTTCATTTCATTTGGATATATAGCCCAAAGTGGGATCACTAGATCCTATGGTAGCTTTATATATATATTTTGAGACAACTCCACACTGTTGTCTGTAATGGCTGTACTGAATTACAGTTACCACCAACAGTGTGCAAAGGTTTTTTTCTCCTCACATCCCGGCCAGCATTTGTTATATTTTGTCTTTTTTATATAATAACCAACATAAGGACCTCCCATTGTTGTTCTGATCTGCTTTTTCCTTATGACTAATGATGTTGTGCATCTGTTTGCATACCTGTTAGCCATTCGGATGTCTAATAGAATAGAAATTTAAAAAGCTTATCTGTGATCTATTTCAAAGTCTATTTGTTACATCTATAGATTATCTGTTGAATATATCAATATTAGCCATCCAGAGCCAAAGCAATAAGTCTCTCAAAGAGATGAACATGCCTTGCAAAATGCTACTCAAGAAGCCGTCAAGTGTAAGAGGTCATATAAACCCTTGTCAATGTCTAGGATATGCTGAAGCTCCGATTAAATTTCTTCCCAATTCTGACTTCCATATTCAATGCATGGAATCTGAGAAATTGTGCTGATTTCAGCACCCAAATCTTCATCTATTATAGCAGAAGTGAAGACAAATTTGCCTGGAATCTTCATCTGGTTTTAGTTTTGATCTGTATTGATTGCTATAATTTTCCTTTTTGAGGCTTTGCCAGGAACGTGCTTTATCACAACGGGAACTGGCTCTTTTAATAGCTTCCTTGGCTCCCATTCATAGGGTCTGACCTCTGGGGGCCAGCAGCCATTGATCACGCTTGGCAGATTTCACCCCCAGGTTCTAGAAGTCTGAGCAGCTGAAAATTTTTTGCATCTTGAAGTACGATTCTCAAAGACCAGGTCTCTGGCTTTTTCAGGGACCAATACGTCTGTCTAGACATACTTTTCCAGGAAACGAGGGTAATTTATGACTTGAAGAGGGAAAGGTGACAGCATTCTCCTCTGGCATTTTATACGTGAGAAGTGCCTCCGATTAGGGAGGGTTTGATATTTCGGAAACAGAAGATTTCAGGCTCCTTTGATCAGTGTCTGAAGCGCCGACTCTGTGATCACAATGATCCTGTGACTGTCAGCTCTGCACTTTACTGTCCTGTGCCGCCCCAGTTGAACGTTGCTTCCCATTCTTCTCTCTGCCTCCTCTGGATTAAGTCTGCTTCTCCTGATGGCTTCACAACCCTTGTTTTCCTAACATTTTGTTCTGGTGCATTTGATCTGGGCTCAGAAGGGTGTGGCGTCAGCCTGAGGAGCCCACCTGCCTGGCACTGGCCACACCAGCAAATGGCCTTGGGACCCACGGTGATGATTTACAGGCAGCACCATGTCACCTGACTTCTATAAAGAAACTTGAAGCATGACTCTGCGGCTTAACCCCGAACTCCCTGTGTATATTTTTTATAAGCCTCAGAAGCTAAAAATAGCTCCATTTGTCCTCAGAGTCTGGTGAAGAACCTTTTATGGTCCTCTTGTATTGCAAAGTAGAATTGGAAAGACACGTTTTAAAAATATCTATCGTGGTTCATGGACAGCCTCAGCTACTTATTGAGGCCCTTTGCAACCCAGTGAGACCCTGTTTCAAAATAAAGAATAAAAACTAGGGCTGGGGTATAACTTGGAGGTAGAATGATCCTGGGTTCCATCCCTAGTACGGAAGAAAAAAAAACTACGCATCCTAGCAGTTGTCTCAAATTAAATGAGATTGTAATTTTGAAATTTTAACCCATTTTCCTTCCAGTAATTACCTCCGTTTATGCACATGTGCAGGCGCGTGCACATGCGCGCACACACACACACACACACACACACTCCAGTAACTGGTTCTATTTGCCTTGTGGCTCTGTTGAGTCAATGGTGTTCCTTGTTTCAGGGAAGCTGATTACATTTCAAGATGGATTTCTAAATTTACAGCAGATACAAAAGTCTAGAAGTAAGCCATATGCCTGAGACATTTATCATTGCTATTGTTGCTTTCTTTGCTCTGAACTCTTTGGAAACTCAAGAGTCACAGTGGGGTTTGGGTAACAAATGAGTCCCTCAAATGAGCCAGAGAGCAGAGGATGAGGATGCTGCTGGGAATGTCACACAAGAGGGAGGACTAGACAGGGTCCAGGGAAAGAGGCACGTCTGTGCTTCCCGCTTCATGTCTATCCTCAGGGCTGGGCAGTAAAACTCTCCTGAATGGTATTTTAGGAATGAAGATGAAGGGTGTCCTGTGCTTCTCAGAATAACAGCTCGTGAGCCTTATGAACCTCTGAGAGAAGTTTCACGTCCAGCTGAGCGCCAGAGCAATGGGTGGGAACATTAGGAATGGCCAAGGGAGGTCAGCTGGGTGGAGAAGAGGCCTACAATTAGGGTAAAGAGACTGGCTTTTGATGGTGGTGCCCATAGTCCCTGTTATTGTGCCTGAGGAATCCATAGCATGCTTTCTTCTGCCTTAAAAGAACTTAAAAGGCATAAGACAAATGGTAAAGAAAGAGAAAGATGAAGGTGTTAACTAGTCCCTCATTTTGGTTCTTAGGGCTTTACCTGGACCCATCTGATTTTAGATAAGATGTATTTGGACAACTTAGGATCTTTGATCACTATCAACTTAATACATGATATGAATCTCTGACCCAATTCTTACTGTGGAATTAGCGCAAGACTCAGGCCCTTTTACTCCAGCAATGAAGTAGAAACAGTGATGCAACCTGGCCGGGGTGTGATGAGGATCTTTGAAGACACAGATATTGGTCTACTTACCAAAAGTAACAAGGCTTAAGCCAGGACCTTCCAAACTGGGAAAGATACACAACCAGACTGCCAGTGCCAAAGGGGCTCTTGCTCTTTCTCAGGGAGTCCAGACCCGGGTAGCAGAGTGATAACCAGCAGGGGCCAGTGCCAGTGGGGTGAGCAAGGAGGGGCTGCACTTTAACCCCAGGGGTCCTGAGACCTGAGATAGAACCTCCCAAATGAAGACCAAATGCTTGATATAACTGGTACAAATTTGATCTATACACATTAAATATCATCTTAAAAACAAGCTTTTAAAAGAATTGATCAGTTCCCTCAATAGTTAATGTCAAAGATTGATAGCATGAGAAGTTTTGTGATCTCTTTCTCGTACAGATCCTATGCAAACACCAAAGGCTGACAACATTCTGATTGGCTTGAAGTATGTTTTTGTGTACTGTGAATTGAATGGAGGGCCTCATATGATGATTGACTTTGATATGTTTAAATATATCATGTGCTTTAGAGAATTTTCCTTTTCCCCCTCTCCCATCTCCTCAGCTAGGTTGCCTTATTTGCTCCTCTATATGATCTCCTTTTTTATCTACAGTTCCTCCTGTTACCCATTTCTCCTTAGCTTTCACATATTAGGAAAAATATCTGATTTCTCTTTATTTATTTATTTATTTTTTTGGTGGTGGTACTGGGGTTCCTGGAAGCCCTTCTTCCTCCGGGCTACACTCCCAGACCAAGTTTTTGTGTGTGTGTGTGGAAACAGGGTCTCTTAAGCCAGCGCGGCTGGCTTTGAACCATCACACCCAGCCTGATTTCTTATTTTTTGTGACTAATTTCACTTAGCATAATGTCCTCCAGTTCCATCTATTTCCCTGTAAATGATGTAATTGTGTTTTTCTTTATGGCTGAGTAAAATTCCAATGTGTACATAACCCAAAGTTTTGTAATTCATTCATCTGTTGATGGACATCTTGGCTAGTTCCATAGTTTGGCAATGGTGAATTGTGCAGCTATGAATATAGATGTGAATGCATTATTTTGGTAGTTTGGTTTCCTTTCTTTTGCGTAGATACCCAGAAGGGGTATTGCTGGATCAAATGGTAAATTTGTTCCCATTCTTCTGAGGATCCTCCATACTATTTTCCAAAGTGGTTGCACTAATTTGCAATCCCACCCTAATCCCCATACATGTTAAATCCCCATACATGTTAACCAGATTGGTAGTGATACCTTCATATATGGATATAGCATTATCTGAACTGTTTCTTTCTGGTATTTTAATTGGATTACATGTTTCTTGTGTGGGAGTTCCTTATATATTATGGATATTAACTATCAGATAAATCATTGGCAAATATTTTCTCTCATTCTATAGGTTTTCACTTCACTGTGTTATTTCCCTTGCTGTGTAGAAACTTTCTCATTTGATGTAATCCCACTTGTCGTGTGTGTGTGTGTGTGTGTGTGTGTGTGTGTGTGTGTGTAGTGTTGGGGATTAAACCCTTGGCATCCTACCTTTGAGCCTGATTTTTTATTCTTTATCTTGAAACAGGGTCTCACTAAATTGTGGAGAGCCTCACTAAGTAGCTGAGGCTGGCTGCGAACCTGGATCCTCCGGTCTCAGCCTCCCAAGTACTGGGGTTACAAGCGTGGGCCACCATACCCAGCTCACCTGTCAGTTTTTGCTTTTGTTTTCTATGCTTTGGGGGGTCCTATTAAAAACATTGCCTGTACCATTGTCTTGAAATGTTTCCTTATTGTTTTTTTTAATAATTTCAGAATTTTAGGTATTATAGTCACATCCTTCGATCCATACTGGATTGTTTTTGTACAGCCTAAAATATGGGGTCAGGTCTTGATTTTCTGTACGTTAAATATCCACTTTCTTCAGTACTGTTTATTCGAGTAGCTGCCCTTTCTTCAATGTATTGTTTTGTGACTTTGTGGAGAATAAGTTGGCTATGTATATGTAGGTATATTTCTGGGATCTCAACTCTGTTACATTGGTCTATGTGTTGGTTTTTTTATGCTGTTTTGGTTACTATGGATCTGTCTTGAAATCAGTAAATATGATGTCTCTAGCTTTTATTTATTTATTTATGCATTTATTTTTTGCTAAAGATTACTTTAGCTATTTGGGTTTATTTTGTGCTTCCATATGAATTTTAGGATTTTTTTCTAGTTTTGTGAAAAATTCCATTAGCATTTTAATAGGTATTGTACTGTTTCTGCATATCTCTTTGGATAATATGGACAGTTTAACAATATTTTTCCAATCCATGAAGATGGGAAGTAGTTCTTTTCTCTGTGTGTTTTTATAATTTCTTTAATCAGTGCTTTATAATTTTTGTTGTAAAATTTTCTTTCTTGGTTAAATTCAAATTTTTGTGAGGCTATTTTGAATGGGATTGCTTTTATGATTTTTTTTGCCAATAACAAACTTGTTATTGGTATATAGAAGATATTTTGATTTTTTTTACATTGATTTTGTATTGATATGTTATTGAATTTGTTTATTGGTTTTAATAGCTTTTTGGTGGAGTCTTTAGCTTTTTTTCTCTATATATAATCAAATAATCTGCCAATAGTATCTCTGCTGGAGTTAGGCAAAGTTTCACTGAGCCCCCATAGCCCTGTATGCCTGGGGAAGAGCGATACCTGAGGCCCTATAGAGATGCTTGAAGCCACATCAGCATGCTCCTGCTGGTGGGGCACAGTGGGACCACAGTGTTCCCTCCCTGTCAGTAGCAAGCACCTGGCCATAGTATAGGAGGGGCAGCAAGAAAGCATGGGTGACTGCTTTTAGTCCTGGCACCAATAAGAATCCATATGTGGCTGGCTACACCCTTGATCTCAAAGGGCAAGCACGCTGGTTGCCTGGTTCTCAATGATGGTTCACTCCACCCCCCTACATTTCACAATACCTGTCTTCTATGGTTCAGGGCATGCAGAAGACTCAAGTCACAGTCACTTTGTTGGGCCAAATTGGGTTCATGAAGCAGCACCCACCATCCCCTATCAAGCCAGTGTAGTAGACTATCTGCAGAATCCCAGAGAAGGGAATATGAAAGGGTTTCTGACCTCTAGAACTGTCAAAATTCAGGTAATAGCCAACTTATCAAGCTGGCTCTTGGCTTAGCACTGGGAGTTCCATGCAAGGTATTGTGAGATACTTTCCCAAAGCAAAGATACTGT